>NC_135531.1:1200000-1500000 GCF_045843805.1 Urocitellus parryii | reverse complement strand
GGCTCTTCAGCTACAGAGAGCCACAAGTGGGTGAGCAGAGTTAGCACCCGTGGTGGAGCCAACGTGCAGAACCAGCTCACAGAGGAGGACTGCCCCAGCTGTGGAGGGCCAGGCCTCACTGCCAGAGAAGGGCCGGCACCGGCCAACAGGGAGGTGGGCGGCGGCCACAGGCACCTCCAGCAGGGAGGTGCCCTGGGAGAGCACTCAGGAGGCCGCGGACAGGTCGTCCCTGCTGACGTCAAGATGGCAAAAGGCTGGAGACAGCCAGAGCCCCGTGGACGCTGTCTGTGGGCATAGGTCCTCCTCAGAGAGCTCGCCGTCTTCTGAGGTTTCAGACTTCTGAGCAAGAGCGTGGGGTCTGAAGCCGGCCCGGCCGCATCCACCCGTGCTCGTCCACCTGTGGATGGTACAGCCTGAGCTGCCCATGGGAATGTGAGAAGGGTCGGCTGGTGGTGTCCAGTGCACTTGGAGCTCCAGGGCAGCCGTGCTGTGTGTTAGAGAAGCCTGGCTGGGCGCTGTCTCTGCCCTGTGGCTGCTGGGCTGCACCTCACAGAGGCACAGTCACAGCAGACTCTGTTTGGGGAAAGGCTGGAGTACCAGAGTGAAGGTCTGAGTGCAACAGGTCTGAGGGCAGCCCCAGCTTGGGCGAGGGGATCGAGGTCTCCCAGGTCCCTCTGCAGTCTAACCAGTGGCCGCCATGCTGCCTCACCAGGTCACAGAAGGGCACGACACCATTCCCCAGGCCAGGCGTCCCTGTTCACACAGGTGGGTGGGTGTGCAGCTGTTGTAAACAAGATCCCGCCCCAGGCCTCAAGGAGAGGCCAGAGAGTCACAGGGTGGGGACCACACACCCCCAGGAAGCTCTGTGCTGGGGACTCTGGGGACCCCGAACAGCAGCTGGGAGGCACATCTCTTCCCTCCTGGAGAAGGGAGTGGTCCCACACTCGCACTGGGGAGCAGTGGTCAGTCAGGGCAGCAGCTGGGCAGCCCACAGGAGGGTGGCCTGGGCAGGGACCCTGGTCTTTCTGAGCACCCTCAGGACACCCAGCGCAGTGGCTGGGGAGATCAGAGAGCAGTGCCCGGGCTTATCGCTAGACATGCATCCAGGTGTTCAGAGCTTGGTGCGTGGCTCCGGGTCCAGGGTCCACCACGGTGGACTCTCAGCATGACTCCCGATGGCCTCAGAGCCCTTGGAAGGCAGCTTCCTGGCTGGCCAGGACCTGCTGAGCCTGGAGCCTGCAGAGGAGCTCTGGGCTGCCTGGACCTGGGGCTTCAGAGCCACTGAAAGAGCCTGGCCTCCCCTGTGGTGCCGGGAAAGGGCCTCCCCAAGTCCCGCCAGCCCGGTCCCCCAGCTGCTGCAGAGCAGAGGAAGGCAGCCGCCGGGAGAGGGGTGCTCGGGGCCTGCCGCCAGCCTGACCTCATCTGCCCAGGTCAGGGAAGGCCCTGCGGAGGACTGGAGGCTCTCTGCGCATCTGCTTGGGGCCACCTGTAAGGCCGACCCCTCTGAAGGCTTTCCTGTGTGAGCCCTGGAGCTCAAGGGCCAGTCCCAGGCAGGGCCCTGAGGATTCCAGGGAACCAGCCCTCCTGGTTTCCTGGCAGCAGCCTCCCATGTTCCGGGCGTTCACCTTCTGTGACGTGCTCCTCACGCATGTCTAGCTGGTTTGGCCATCAGTCACGTGGCCAGGCCTCCAGCATCATGGCGCTCCACAGGGCAGCCCTCGCGGCTGACCCCAGCTGACCCTGGAAGGCCCTTGGGGGGGGGGGGGAGCAGAACCTGGGCTGAAGGCAAGACCTGGCCAGGTGGGGGCGCAGGCTGCAGGGCCCGTGGGGGCTGGGTCCACACAGGTCCTGGAGGCTCCAACCAGCACTTCCTCTGCTGGGCGTCCCCACCCCCTGGAGCTGGTGCTTTGGAGTCCAGAGTGGGGACCGGGGGCCTGAGGCTCAGGGAGTGGCCAGCAGAGCCCCGCTCCTGGTGAAGGCCAGGAGGTCCCAGGGCAGGGCGGCAGGAAGGGCACCACCCCCCAGGAGTGGGCCATGACTCCACGCGGAGAGCAGTCCAGGAGCCAGTGCAGGCCACCCCCAGGCAGGCTGGGGCCTCTCCAGCCTGAGAACTGCCGCCCACTCGGGCTTTGCAGCAGCTCCCCTGAGACGGGCGCTGAGGGTCCCTGCTCTCCACACTGTCAGCGCAGCTGGGGTCTGGGGGCTGGGTGGCCACCCTCCTCTGCATATCCAAGAAGTCATTTCAGGCAAGAGACCCTCGTACAGGGAAGGGGTCTGCCGCGCCATCACAGCCCATGCCAGCAGGGCCACCCCCACCGCTGGCCTTCCAGCCGCTGAAGTGTCACTCTGTCCTGAGCCTAGATGGACTGGGGAGCTGGCCACATGGCCTGAGCTGACACCGGCAGGGCCGAGCGCCCTCCAGGGTCCCAGCAGGGTTGGCCAGCAGAGTGGCCAGGGTGGGGGCCACTGTGGCTCCTGTGAGCTCTAGTGCCTGTCCCTGGGGACACTGCTCCTGGAGGTGGTGACTCAGGGGAGGGGTCAAGCAGAGCCAGGGAGGACAGCCCAGAGTCCACCAGGTGACTAACGTGGAGCAGGCCCTGGACCTCAGGATCAGTCTGGTCAGGCGGTCTCAGGAGCAGAGTGGCTGTGGCTGCCCAGAGGACAGAAAGCAGTCCCACTGGGGGCTGGGCAGGTCAGGGGTTGTGGGCTGGACCCAGCGGCCCCTGGCCGCTCAGTCACCGCCTGGCCTCCTCCTGCCCAGACTGACACGGGGTCTCGGCCAGTCTGCACACCACCCCCTTCCCCACCTGGACGCAGACCCCTGGAGAGGGCACCGGCTGTGTGGCTGAGGCCCAGGCAGCCCTGTCCCGACTGTCTGGGTGCCAGTCTCTGGTGAAGGGACCTGTCCACTGGCACGTGACTCCCACCCACCACCAAGTGTGGACAGCCAGAGGGCAGCAGGGCTCTGGAGATGGCCCTGGGACCTGGGATGAGGACTGGGAGGACCCTGGCTGGGGTGCCCACCCCAGCACCCTCCCCTCCTGCCCACCCATCCCCACCCTTTGTCCTCTAGCAGTGACCCTGTCCCATGAGTCTGCACCTCGTCCCCCTGACCCTCTGTCCTCCTTGCAGTGTTCCACCTGTCCCACAAGGTCACCAGTGTCGTCCCTGAGAGTGCTCTGCTCATTGTGCTGGGCCTGGTGCTGGGCGGCATCGTCTGGGCAGCGGACCACATCGCCTCCTTCACGCTCACACCCACGGTCTTCTTCTTCTACCTGCTGCCCCCCATCGTGCTCGATGCTGGCTACTTCATGCCCAACCGGCTCTTCTTTGGCAACCTGGGCACCATCCTGCTGTACGCCGTCATCGGCACCGTGTGGAACGCGGCCACCACCGGCCTGTCGCTCTATGGGGTCTTCCTCAGCGGCCTGATGGGTGAGTCTTGTGCTGCCCAGGGGTGGGAGGTCGGGGTGCAGAACACAGCCCAGGGGTGGAGTGTGGGCAGAGAGGGATGTCGCTGGTGAGCCGCTGAAAGACCCCAGTGCAGAGTCCCATGGCCGCACCTGGCCGGGGTCCGTGCCCGACTCGGGAGAGGACCCTTTCTGACAGGTGGCGTGTGGTAGGATCTGGCCATGGCTGTCCTCCCTGGGCTGGGAGGAAGGTCCCAGGGAGAAGAGCAGGCAGCATCCGGGTCTCACCGACTGGACCGCAGGCCGAGCTCAGCACACCTCACTGGCCTCCGCCTGCGATGCCCTGTCTCTGGCCCACATTCCGCCTGCTCCTGTTCCTGCACGGAGCGGTCCTTCACTCAGCCTGGGTCACCCAGAGGCCAAGTGGGCCAGCATTCCCAGGGACGGGCCCAGGATTGGTGACCTTCCCTCTGGCTCAAGGGAGAGTACTGGCCAGCACTCACCACCTGAATTCAGGCCTTAAAACCCTAGTGACCGAGAGAAGTGTGGTGACAAGGACAGCAGTCCCTCCCAGGTGCCTGCTCCCTCAGCACTGGGCCACCACCACAGAGCGCTGCCTTGAGCCTGCCAACCAGTGTCACCCAGAGAGCACCAGGGTGAGCCCTGCAGGCCCTCAGGCGAGCAGACACCTGCTCCAGGAAGGTGTCACCATAGGTGGCCGGGACCTACCTCAGAGGACCGGCTGCCTTGACCACTGGATGCAGGGATGACTCAGGGTCTGGAGGGGACCCTTGGGCCTATGGCCCTGGTCGCCCTGTGACCCACGAGGTCAGGGCCTGGGACGCCCCAGGGTGGTTTCTGCAGGAAGAAGCCTCCAACAGATCCGGTGGGTCCCACGGCTGCTCTGCAGTGGGCACCCTCTGTGGCTCCCTGACCCTGGCCTCACACAGCTGTCAGGCTTCCCTTGCCCACCTTGGTCAGGCACAGCACCTGGGTTTCTTCTAAGGTCCTTACTGCCGGTCAACTGGCTGAACCGTACACCTGTGCTGGCCCCTGAGCCATGTGGCCATCAAACTCAGAACATTCCTGCTGCCAGGGACGTCCGGGTCTGTCTTCCTGCTGTGACCATGTAGGACTGTGCTGTAACCATGTCCCTTCTGCACAGTAGACACAGATCTGACCGTCTGCACTCAGTCCCTGGGTCCCAGCAGGAAATCCAGGTGTGATAGAGCTAGGCCGGCAGTGACCAGGCTGTCGACCAGTGACCAAGGCCAGGTGCACCCATCACAGAAGGGTCAGCTGGGCTGGCTGCAGAGGCCCTGCAGTGGCCATTCTTCTTACCTAAGGTGGAGAGAGGGCCTTGAGCAGGCAGCCTGGTGGAGTGACCCCTGAGTTCCAGACACTCCTGGCAGGTGTCCCTTCCCGGCCAGCCTGGGTGGCATGTGCAGCTGGCTGCACTTCCTGCTGGGAGCCGGCCAGTTTCCAGAGTGTACCACTGCAAGGTCTGACAGGGTCCTGGGGCAAGAGGCTGGTGGTGCCAGAGGCAGCTGACGGGCCTGGAAGGGGGCCTGGTCTGCCAGGCCAGGCAGGGCCTCCGATGGCAGCGAAGTCTGTGCTGACCTTCCAGATGGAATGCAGGGAGTGTTGGAGGCTGCCCGCCTCACAGGAGCCTAGGCGTCCAGTCATGGCGATGTCCCATCCCCACTCAGTTCCCTGCCGTGGACCCCCCTGTGCTGCCCTGGCCATGACCTGCAAGCTGGGCCTGGCCCCGCGGACCCGGGGCAGGGTCTGCCTCAGCCCAGCAAGAAGAAGGAAGCCCGGTGGGACTCCGCTGGCCGTGGACCCCCAGGGCATGGGGCTGGGCTCTGCCCTCAGCCTCCTTTGACTGCAGGCCCTGGACCCTTCCCTTGGCCACTTGTCTTGCAGGCGAGCTGCAGATCGGGCTCCTGGACTTCCTGCTGTTTGGCAGCCTGATCGCGGCTGTGGACCCGGTGGCCGTCCTGGCCGTGTTTGAGGAAGTGCACGTCAACGAGGTCCTGTTCATCATCGTGTTCGGGGAGTCTCTGCTGAATGACGCCGTCACTGTGGTGAGGCCTGGCAGGGTCCTCGGGGCCCGTCACAGGGCCCAGTCCTGAGAGGCACAGGGAGACCCACCCGGGGGGCATTGCCACTGTCCTCGGGCCAATGAGAAGCTCTGCTGCCCGCAGCCAGCTGTCCAGCAGGACAGTTGCCTGGGAGCGCACGCCTGTGTGGGATGCTTGGTGTCCGTGGGGGCAGCTGCTGAGCCTGGCAGGCCCTGCCTCTCACGCAGTGCCCCTTCTCTGCCCCTTCCCGACTCCCTCTGTCCAATTCCTCACCTTCCTTCCCCAGTTGTGGACCCGCCCATGTTGTGCCTTCCAGGTCAGGGCTGCCAGGGCTGCCACCCCACAGCCGCCAGGTCCCAGAACAGCCTTCTTCTTCAACTGTGGGCTACCCGTGGCGCCACCCATTCCTAGCTTCCTAAAATACAGGGGGACAAATGAGCAGACTCTCATAAGACTGGTACCACTCGGCCGGGCCACAGCTGGCTGGTCCGGGAGCCTCCTGGAGGCTGGAGGCTGGAGGCAGAGGGTGGGGCAGACTGGCTCCTCCCGAGGCTGCCCACTGGTGTGTCGATGGCCTGTTCTCCCTCCTCCCTTGCTCACTGTGCCCTGATCGCCTCTTGTCCTGAGGACCCCAGTCAGCAAAGCAGGCCTGTCCTAAGACTCCGTTTCACCCAAGCCCTCTTCAAAGGCCCCGTCTCCAAACCCAGGCATGGTCTGAGGTCCAGGCCAGGACAGTGGGCGCTCCAGGGGACACAGCCAGCCCCTCGTAGGAGTCAGGAAGCAGACTCAGTCTGCACTGGCTGCGCCGCCCCGTGGAGGCGTGTTGGGGGCCCTGGGCTGTGGGCAGTGGCGGGCACTGTGGGCCCTGCACGCTGAGCAGCAGGCCTGTGCGTGGGGAGCTTCACAGCTGCCTGGGGAGGGTGGGCTCCACCTCCAGACGGACACTCTTTGGGAGGGGTCAGGGCAAGTTGGGACGTGGATGCAGCCTCCTCCTGGACTTTGCAGAGACAGGACATAGAAGTTTGGAGATGTGACCTGTCACTGGCCTCCAGAAGGGGCCGGGACCCTGGGACATCCTCACCTTGTGCCCAGATGCCTTTCCCAGGGCAGCTGAGGGCCTCTGAGGCCAGTCAGGAGTGCAGCGCCTAGCTCCTGTGCCCCTGGGCCTGGGCAGCCTGTGGCTCCCGTGTCTCTGCAGAGGAGCCTCCCTGGGAGCCAGGGCCCTCGCTGCCCACACAGCCCGCCAGCTCTCTCCTGCACTCCCACGAAGGGCACAGCCCTGTGAGGCCGTGCTGGGGACTCAGTGGCCACTGAGGAATTGACCCCCAGACCACTCGCCTGCCCTTGGGGCCCCCAGCACCTACCTCAGAGAGGGCAGGGCAGAGACGCACCCGTGCCCCTCAGTTGGGGTTGTGGGCCTTGAGGGAACAGGGACTTGGACATGGCCATCGCCCAGCACCAGCACAGGATGGGTTAGAGTCACATGTGGACATGCCGAGGTCACAGGGCGCAACCCCGCAGCCCAGTCACACAGCAAAAAGCCACCGGACAGGGCACTTGGTTGTCTGGGCAGAGGAAGTGGGAGGGTTAAGTCCTGAGGTCAGCTTCGGCTGCCCCCTCTGGCCAAGGATGGGAAGAGGCCAACTTGGCTCCTGAAGCTCTGGCTCCTTCCAGAACATTCTCTCGCCCACACCTCCCTCCTACTAGTGCACTGTGGGCCCCTCCTTGTCACTGCCATTCCCTGTGCTGGCCTTTAGTTGCTGTGGAGTCCGAACCGGCCCAACCCCAGTGAGTCCCAGGCATTGAGATGGGAGCGGTCAGTGCTGACCACAGATGTGTGGCTGTCTTCCGCCCTTTCAGGTCCTGTACAATGTCTTCGAGTCTTTTGTGACTTTGGGTGGTGACAAGGTGACCGGTGTGGACTGTGTAAAAGGCATAGGTACGTGGCGGGGGGCCCACAGAGCTCAGCTGCCTTTGGCCCCTGCAGCTTGGGACCCTGTAGCCCTGAGGGACAGGCGTCTGCACTGTCTCGGGGCCCAGCCTGTCACACAGCCCTCCCAGACACCCCGGAAGCACGACTTGACGGAGGTCCTGGTGGCTTGCTGGGCAGGAGGAACGGCCACTTTGGGCCTCCCTAGGAAGGAAAGGATGTGGCATCCAAGGACAGGACCTGGTCCTCAGGGTGGTCTGTCTGGGTGATGCCCCCACAGTGGGGCCTTGTGGCCACAGCACCGTCCTCTTCCCCTTTCCTCCTGAGGCTGGTGCTGAAACCTGACTCTCTCCCAGAGACATCAGGGACCTGCTCTTGCTTCCTGAGCTCTTGGCGCCCCTGTAGGCGGAATTACCAGGCTACCCTCCCTGAGGAGTGGCCAGGAAGGCCAGCCCCCGCAGCCTCGCCCACGACGCTGGCCACCAAGGGCCATTCGGGCAGCCTCAGTCCTGGTCTCGCCCTCACAGTGTCCTTCTTCGTGGTGAGCCTGGGGGGCACGCTGGTGGGGGTCGTCTTCGCCTTCCTGCTGTCCCTGGTGACCCGCTTCACCAAGCACGTGCGCATCATCGAGCCCGGCTTCGTCTTCGTCATCTCCTACCTGTCCTACCTGACCTCCGAGATGCTGTCCCTGTCGGCCATCCTGGCGTAAGCCATCCCGTTGTCCTCCTGGTGGCAGGCTGGAGAGCCCTGCACTGGGCCTGGACAGCGCTCCAGGCTGGTGCCTCTGCCAGGGGGCCTGGGGGTGGGTGGAGGGCAACCCCAAGGTCACAGCCTGCCCCGGGCAGGGGACGTGGACGGGGGCCACACCCCTCCTCAGAGTGTGACCTTTAGAGCAGGCCTCCCAGCTGCCTCAGCCCCAGGCTGGGTGGAAATTCATGGTCAGGGAGAAAGAATCTGATGTATTTGATTTTTAAATAAGGAGTTGGCGTTTCCACAGAATGGTCCAGGGCCAGATGCAGCGCCTGCTGGGGGCAGGGAGCACAGACTACAGAGCTGGCCCAGCTCAGGGCTGGCCCCCATCTGCCAGGCCCACCCAGTGCAGGACTGACCGTGGGGGTCAGCGGGGGGCCTCAGCAGCGTCTGGCCAGGCTCATGTGCTGCCGCCCACAGCATCACCTTCTGTGGCATCTGCTGCCAGAAGTACGTGAAGGCCAACATCTCAGAGCAGTCGGCCACGACTGTCCGCTACACCATGAAGATGCTGGCCAGCGCGGCCGAGACCATCATCTTCATGTTCCTGGGCATCTCGGCGGTGGACCCCCTCATCTGGACCTGGAACACGGCCTTCGTGCTGCTCACGCTGGTCTTCATCTCTGTGTACCGGGCCATTGGTGAGGACCTGGCCTTTTTCACAGCACCAGGCTTCCCTCAGCCCAGTGACCACAGGCTTGGAAGCCTTGGGACCGTGCCCCAAAGACCTGGACCCTGGCTGGCAAGGAAGGCCCAGGCTTCCTCAGGGCGCCAGGGCAGGCACGGCCTAGGATCACGGTGGAGGGCTGTGGGCTCCAGAGGGACCCACCTGTTACCATTGACTCACTCTCAGTGGGGCCCCAGGGTCCCTGCAGGGAAGGGGACACTGGCTGAGCCTGCCTCCCCACCACAGGCATCGTCCTGCAGACCTGGATCCTGAACCGGTACCGCATGGTGCAGCTGGAACCCATCGACCAGGTGGTCATGTCCTACGGCGGCCTGCGCGGGGCCGTGGCCTACGCCCTGGTGGTGCTGCTGGATGAGAACAAGGTCAAGGAGAAGAACCTCTTTGTCAGCACTACCATCATTGTGGTCTTCTTCACGGTCATCTTCCAGGTGCGGCTGGCTGGCCGTGCAGTCCTGTCCCCACAGGCCAGGCTGGGCCCACCTCAGCGCCGCGGGACCAATTCCCAGGCTCCAGACCTAACTGGGTCTTGTAATTTTAGTAACTAGGAGCGTTTTGTAGGTTTTCACGTGGCCCCACAGGGGACATAGCACAGTTTGTCCTGAGTGCTGTGCTGGCTGTGCTGATGAGTAGAGCCCCTGTTGACACCCAACTGAGTGTCATCAGACTCGCCGGTGCTTGTCATTCTGGGTACCATTTGTACACAACCAGAGGATTCTGGGAGTGGGCAGGAAATTGCTGGCCAAGGAAAGGGGAAGGGAGCCCAGGCTGTGAGGCACCTCCTGGGGCAGGCTGGGTGCTGACAGGGCTGTGGAGCCGGTGGCCAGGACTCAGGGTGCCACTTCCTTCTTTCCTAACTGGGGTGAAGTCAGACCAACCCTGCTGGTGGGTATGTCTTTACCCTGATTATGAGATGTCAAGCCCCAGGCCTGGAGTGGCTCTGGGGCCTCCAGACCACACGGAGACAGTCTGGGCTGCCTCCTGTTTGGAGCAGGGTCCCACATGGGTAGGTACCTGGGAGCACCCAGCCACCCATCCAGCCTCTCACTGCTGCAGGCGGGCAGTGGGATGGGCTGTCAGTTTCAGGGTTCAGTCTGGTGACAGGTCTGGTGGAAGCCCTCAGCTCTGTGTCTGGTGGTCCAAGGAGCAAGGTGGGGGCCGGGATGTCCTTATGAACCCTGTGGCATAGGCTAGGGCTCGTTTCTGCAGGGCAGTGTCACAGAGGCTGGTGTCCCTGGGCTTCCCAGCATGGCAGGGAGGTCACACAAGGGCTGGGGTCGGGGAGTCCTGCCTGGCATCAGGATCAGTGAGGCTGGTCTTCCAGGGCCTGACCATCAAGCCTCTGGTGCAGTGGCTAAAGGTGAAGAGGAGTGAGCAGCGGGAGCCCAAGCTCAACGAGAAGCTGCATGGTCGGGTAGGGCAGTGGGCATGGGCAGACATGGGCAGGGGAGCAGTGTGGGGTGGAGGGGGGACTGGCGAAGGTGGAGGGAGGGGCCTGGGGCTCCAGGAAGCTGTGTGGTCCCAGTGAGGCTGAGGAGGGTCTTTTGTCCCAAAGGCATTTGACCATATCCTCTCTGCCATCGAGGACATCTCAGGACAAATTGGACACAATTATCTCAGAGATAAGTAAGTGGCCAGAGGTGGACCAAAGCGGGAACCAAAGGCACACTCCTCCCTAAGACGGTGGGACCCACAGGGCTCAGGTAGGGCCACCACAGACCCTGCAATGGCACAGAGATGGAGTCACCATGGTCTGAGGGATACAGCTGCCAGGAGGACCCTTCCTGGCCCAATTGCTGAGCTTAGGTGCCTTTTACTGTGGCTGACCAGCTATATTGTTTACTTGTGGGAAACTGAAAAATCAGAGTAAACCATTTCCCCCAATGTAGGAACAGAAGAGGGGCACATTAGTGTCGCTCAATATTTAAAATTACTTTGTTCATGGAATTGGAATTGTCGATTTATGTCTTGTTATGAATCTGAACACTAAAGCACATCAAGCCCCCTCATTGGCCCCTGCTTCATGAAACGATCCTCTACGTTTCCCAGGGGCTGCAGCTCACCTGGCAGAACACCCAGGCTTACAGCCTCGGGCACCTGAGCTGCTTGCACCACCTCTGAGGGCCAGGTGCCACCTGGAAGCCTTGTCCACCAGGCAAGGACATGGAGCATGGTGTCACCTGTGTTCTGCAGGCCACTGCCACCAAACAGCAAGGCTCAGGGGGCAGGCAGTGCAAGGTGAACTCAGCCTGCCACTTAAAACTCACCTCTAGACCTGTGGCAGAAAATGAAAGGTCTACCCAGCCTTGTCCAGCTCCCACCTGCTGATGTGACTGTCTGTCCCCCAGGTGGTCCAATTTTGACAGGAAGTTCCTCAGCAAGGTCCTGATGAGAAGGTCAGCCCAAAAGTCTCGAGATCGGATTCTGAATGTCTTCCATGAGCTGAACTTGAAAGACGCCATTAGCTATGTGGCTGAGGTACTAGAACATTCCATGTCCTTCTGGAGTTGGGAGCTGAAGCCAGGGTTCATTGGATGTGGTCCAGGAGCACGCAAGAGGGCCTGCCTGCCCTCTGTGCACAAGGGGCCTGCCCCCAAAACTCAAGTGCAGCTCAGGGTTCCTGGGATCCCTGGGGACAGGCATGTCAGAGCCCCCTTCCGAGGGCCACGAGGCCCTGGGCAGCTGATGCTCAGACAGACACTGGGGCTGGGGGTCTGTGCACAGGGTCAGGACTTCTGATCCCGAGTTCTGGCCCATCTCTCAAGATGGAGGAGAGAGCAGGGAGGAGGTCAGGAGCCCAGGCCCTGGCACAGGCAGGCACCCCTGGGGGAAGCAGTAGGACTTCTACCTTGTCCTCTGCTTCACCAGGTGAAGGAATCCACCCCCAAGTCAAGGCTGGAGTGGACACTGCCCACACATTGGTGGCTGGATGTGTCCAGGGCATGGCACAGAGGAGCCGGCTCAGATGCACGTGGGGGGCGGGGGACAAGTCCTGTCATGGCTCTCAGGGCATGTGGTTAGGGGAGTGCACAGCCCACCCCTGCACACAGTCAGGACTCGGGATGTGTGGGTGGACATGGGAGGCACACAGGTCACGGCAGAGTGCAGTCTTACCCCCGCCCTCCCCACCTTGGCCCCAGGTGTGCCCAGATGGTCTCCCTGTCCCTTGCACAGGCCGAGGTCCAGGCAGGCCCCACATGGCTGCCCACAGTGGCAGGGCCTCAACCTCAGATGGCTGAGGGCCTCCTCCAAAAGCCGAAATCCTAGAGAAGGCTACAATCTGTTTTCTGGAGCTGGATGAGGACGGGAAGGCGAGGGCAGGCAGGGGTCTCTGGTGGCTTCTGAGTGCTGCTTCCTGTCGTTGAAGAACTCCTCAACTCCTCACTTTATGTGACGGGTACCAAACAGGGTGCTGAGCCTGTCCTCTACCCCCACCAGCCAGCAGTACCTGACACAGGACCCACAACCTTGGGCTGTGCTCTCTCCCCAACAGAGTTCCCAGCAGAAATGGCCCCAGGTCCAGGAGGGTGCACATTCACAGCCCCAAGCCTACCCTGGAGGGTGCTCATTACCCAGCCCCTTTCCCGTCCCAGCCCCAGCCCAAGGATCCCCTGGGGGGAGGGCATGCCAGGAACTGCTGCAGACCTGACCTTGCCAGTCTGTGGGAGGGGAAGGGCATGTGGAGAATGCAGGGCTTGGAAGTAAGAGGCATGCCCTGGAGGGGACCAGTGTGGCTGAGGATGACCCAGACACCCTCGAGCCACCCCCCACCCAGGCTCCTGGGGAGCATTTCCTGAACTGGAAAGTACAGTGCACCTGTCGAAGCTAGTTAAAGACAGGAGCAGCCTGACAACTCCGGCCACCATCTTCCCCAGCATTCCCTGGGCTGCAGCCCACCGTGATCCGTGTCCTCTGAGGCTTCTCACCCTCCTGACCCAGGCCCCAGCCAGAGCACAGCTCCTCTGTCCTCCAGCAACTTCTGGGTTGCTACTGGAGCCCATCAGGGCCTGAGGCCTGTGGGTTGGAAGCCCCAATGAGGAGAGCCCCCCCATAATCTGCAAGTAGGACCTGCCTTCCCAGACCCCCCAAATGCCCTCCAAGATGTTCTTTCTCCTCTGAACAGCTGTGTGTTGGACCCATCCTCAACTCCAGCCACTCAGGCAGTGTACTGTCTGGACCCTGCGGGAGCTGGTCTCCTTGCCGTCTGTGCCTCTGGACCCCTGCAGGCTGTGGGTGGGCACTGGCACACCGTGCACAGTCTCACGCTGGGCTGACTTTCCCTAGGCTCTGCCCCCACCTCCCAGGCCCTGTGGGCCCAAGCACAGGCAGCAGGGCCCCCAGGCTTCCAAGTGTCAGGTGCTTTCCAGGGCCTCCCTCCCTCAGCAGACATCTGCCTGTCCCTGCAGGGAGAGCGGCGCGGGTCACTGGCCTTCATCCGCTCCCCAAGCACCGACAACATGGTGAACGTGGACTTCAGCACACCGCGCCCATCCACCGTGGAGGCCTCTGTGTCCTACCTCCTGTACGTGTGCACCTCGGGTGCTGCTGCCCTGGCCTGCAGCTGGGTGGGGTCTTCCCTGGGTCACTCCTCCTCCAGGCCTGGGGAAATCATAAATGGGCCAGTGGGAGGTTTGGGGGCCTGGACTGGGATGGGAAAGCACGGAAAAGTGCGTTTTCCCACCATGCAAACCTACTTCACTATGATACTGGCAAGAGCACCGAAATGACTTGCCAGGGGCAGAGGGCACTTAGGGGCTAAGACCTGGTCTGTTTCCCCTGGCTACCATGTGCCTGTCCCGGCCCAGGGGAAAACAGACCAGGTCTGTCAGGATTTTGTGTCTGCTGCCCCGGGCAGCGTATAGCCAGTTCTAACTGAAGACGGCAGGTACAGGGGTCCCAGCACCAGGGAAAGGCAGCGGGCAGGCTGGCTCCAGGGCCCCACAGCTGGGCTTTTCAGGGGATTCCAGGGGTCTGCCTTTAAAAGAGGCTGGGAAGGCCTGGTGGGAGTCAGTCTGACTGGAATCCCAGGGAGAGCAGAGCAGGACAGGTGCCTGGATGTGCAGACCTGGGCAGGAGTGCACGGGAGCAGCTCCCCCTGGGGCTCTTGCAGGAGGGAGAATGTCAGCGCCGTGCGCCTGGACATGCAGTCCCTGGAGCAGAGACGGAGGAGCATCCGAGACACGGAGGACATGGTCACCCACCACACGCTGCAGCAGTACCTGTACAAGCCCCGGCAGGAGGTGGGCAGGGGTGGCTCACCAGACCCTCCCAGCTTCTGGAGGCGGGGTCCACCGGGATCCCTTCCCCTGTGCTGGGGTGGGGCGTCTGCCCCTGCCCTCCCGGCACTGGCGGAGCCCTGGAGTCCCGGGGTAGTCCTGGGGTAGCGTCCTCCCTGTCCCCAGGCCGAGTGGTCGGGAGGGCCGGGCAGGAGTTCCGCTCTGACCCGCTCAGCCCGACTGCCCGCTTCCCCCCAGTACAAGCATCTCTACAGTCGGCACAAGCTAACTCCAAACGAGAGCGAGAAACAGGACAAGGAGATCTTCCACAGAACGATGCGAAAACGCCTGGAGTCCTTCAAGTCGGCTAAGCTGGGGAAGAACCAGAACAAGAAGGCTTCCAAGCTCTACAAGAGGGAGCGCGCGCAGAAGCGGGTGAGGGGCGGGGCCGGCGTGGGCGGGGCCGAGCCAGTGGGCGGGGCCGGCGGGAGAGGCAGGACCCGCAGGGTGACCCGTGTCTGGGGGTCCGATCCAAGTCTGGAGGGTCATGGATCTTGGGATGGAGGTCAGTCGCCGGGGCCGGGTCAGTGGGCGCAGCAGCACCGAATGGCCCGTGGACGGACCCTCGGAACCTCCTCGGAGGGAGACCGTCCTGGCAGGCTTGGGCCTGAACACGGGATGCGAACGTAAGGCCTGGTGCTTGTCCACAGAGGAACAGCAGCATCCCCAATGGGAAGCTGCCCATGGAGAGCCCAGTGCACCACTTCACCATCAAGGAGAAAGGTATGGCTGCTCCGCTGTGCCTGCCCGTCACAGGATGTGTGCCTGGGCTGTCTCCCAAGATCCTGCCCCGTTGCCCCCTCTCCCCTGGTGCTTCACTCCCACTGCAACCCTAGCAGTCCCCTGGGCTGCGAGGCTGCTGCCAGGCCTGGCACTCCTTCCCTCTCCTCCCGAGACCATCAGACCCGGGCCCCATCCCTCCCTGCTGCCAACCGGGCGGTTCCAGCCCCTCTCCAATGAAATTCTCAGAAGTCCAGGTAGGGTTGGGGGTCATGAAAGGGGGCCACAGAGATGGTTCTTCCTTGGCACAGTGACCTGGCCACTGGGATGCCCAGCCATCCCTGAGCCTCAATGACAACCCACAGGGGACACAGGCCACCTTCACCCTCTTCTTGTCCCCTGCCCCATAGATTTGGAGCTTTCAGACCCTGAGGAGGCCCCTGACTATGAAGCAGAGGAGACCAGTGGGGGCATCGAATTCCTGGCCAGTGTCACAAAGGATACAGCCTCTGACTCCCAAGCAGGTGAGAGAGGGACTAAGGCGGGGTGGAGTGAGTTCTGTCAGTGGAGGAGGAACCCCCTGCCTTGGAGGCTTGGCTGCTCCTGGAGGCCCAGGCACAGGCTCCCAGCATGGCCCCTCTATCCAAATGACCCTCCCCTGGGCAGAAGGCAGGCTCACCTGCTTATAGTGTGTGGGTTTATAGTGTGCAGGGAAGGCCTGGTGTGAGAGCTGCAGGCTAAAAGGACTGACCTTCCAGGTGACCTTGCAGGTGGCTGCTACAGGACAAGCTGGCGGCTGCACCAGGCAGTGCCTCCCCCCTGCTGCCGATGGGGGTGCTCCTGGGAGGCTGATCAGCTGCTGCCCTTTTTCCTAGGAATTGACAACCCTGTGTTCTCCCCCGATGAGGACCTGGACCCGAGCATCCTGGCCAGGGTGCCGCCCTGGCTGTCCCCTGGCGAGACTGTGGTACCCTCCCAGAGGGCCCGAGTACAGATCCCCCACTCTCCTGGCAACTTCCGGCGCCTGACACCCTTACGCCTCAGCAACAAGTCAGTGGACTCCTTCCTGCTGGCTGATGGCACTGAGGAACGGCCCCACGCTGCCCTCCCTGAGTCCACACACATGTAACTGTCACCCTGGCTCCTAACACCCTCTCTGTTCTCAGCTGTTTCCTCCAGGTCTCTCTCCTGGACCTGTACTTTCACAAGCTCTCTCCTGCAGTTTTCTTCCTTCTCTAGAGCCTGTCCCTACGGGAGTCTGACTTACTGCACATTTCTTAGGTGATGCTGATGAACAATACTCATCTGATTCTCTGCTTCTCCAGCTAAGATTTAGGGATCCAGAGGGTGTGAGGATTGATTGGATTTATGTTGTCATGCTGTCTTGTGAGAATTTGCTTTTAGATTGTCAGTTGGGTCATAAGCTGTATCTGCATGATCAGCCCTGAATCTCACTCCTGAGCTGACCAGGCCTGTGTATGAAGGAGATGTCCATTTTGATCCAAAGGCCCATGGCCTGGGGAAGCATCCAGCTGCCAGCTCATCCAGGAGAGAGGCAGTGGGCCTCTCCCACCTCCTACAGAGGGGTGCAGGGGCAGGGTTTAGGAGGGAACCCTGTGAGGGCTGACCAGCAGCTAGGGGGTTCTGCCCACCGTCTGGCTAACAGCAGCCTTGTGGGCCTTATCTTGCAGGAGGTGGGGTGCCCTTGATGCTGGGTGGGGAGCAAGGTGCCTGATGAACAGATACACAAAGAGCCCTCTCCCTGTTGCCCATTACTGTCTGCAGTGAACAGGGTGATACCCACCCTGGGCAGTGTCTTGAGGCATTCCAACTTTCCTTGGGGTGCCTGACAGGCAGGTAGAACTGTTATTGTGGGTGGGTCTGGCCCAGACCAGGTTTCAGCTCCCTGTCAAACAAAGAGGAAGTGTTTTCTCTGGTGGACACTTGCAGAGGGTTTTACCAGTCTACCTGATACCTCTGCAAGAGTTTTGTCCCACACCCTCACTGCTGGGGTTCTTCCAGTGGGCCCTGCTTCAGGAATGGGTATTGGACCCAGAGCAATAAGTGGGCTTCCACTGAGACTAGAAAAAGGCATAGCAGTGATGGTCCCACCTGCTGTCCCTCCCCTGATCCTTGCTTTTGCCTCTGAACCTTTTGCTTCCCCTTCCCCCCCCCCCCCCCCCAGTGTCATCCTGGAATCCCATTTGTCCTTAGAGTAAGGTACTCAGAGAAGCTTCTGGCCAAGTTTCCTGAGCAGAGCAGCTGCAGGGGGTGGGCATGATGCTAGATGTCCCTCTGTAGAAGGGGAATCTATCAAGGGCATGGCCTCAAATTGTCACAGAACATTCCAAGTGGTCCAGCCATCCTGGCCCAGGGATGCTTATTGGTGGCTAGTATCCCCTACCCCCCCTGCTTACTTTTTAGGGGACAGCATACAGTGAAAGGGCCCCAGCAGTCAGCTGGAAGGGCGGTCAAATGCTCCTCCTTGCCCCTGGCGGGGATGGGGGGAGTGCTACGCTCTGCACCTTCTTTTGAACAAGCCCTGCCTGGGGTGGCACCTCAGGAAAAGAAAAGTCAAGGGGAAAGGAACATTGGGCAGAAGGCATGACTATCTGGGCCAGGGGCCATGGGTGCCCAGTAGCAGCTTACGCCTCCTTGTCCTCCTGCAGGTGACACTGGCTCCGACACGCCGCTGATAGGACACTCGTCTCCGCGACGGGGGTCGCCCGCCACTGCCCAGCAGCCCCAGTTGCCGGCGCGGCACCCGCGGCCGCGCCCTGCAAGCCCCGCGCCGCCCGAGAACACGGAGTCGGTGGCCGCAGCGCTCTCCGCCCGCGAGCCAGGGGCGGCTCCCACGCAGGGGGCGGGGCCGGAGCGCAGGGCGTTGCCCAGCGCGCACGCGCGGTCAGCGGCAGCGCGTCGGGTACACAGCCGGCGCTCGTTCCAGCGGCCCCGCACACGCCGCCGCCCTGCGTTGCTCAAGCTCGCATCGCTGCAGCCTCCTGGCCCCGCCGAGTTGCCGCCGCACGCGCTTGAGCAGGAGGAGACGCCGCTGTAACCAAGACCGCCGCCCCGGCCTCCCCGAGGGTGGCCTGGCCCCCAGGGTCTCCCCGCCCTGCCAACCTGGCGCCCCGAGGCGCCTACACCCACCTCGCCCAGGTGCAGACCTGGCCTCCAGTCGGGAGGTCTGGCAGGTGCTCCATTTTGGGCTGCTGCCCGCTTGCCGCTTCCAGCCCAGCGGCACTTCTATGTTGATCTTTCGTTGTCACCGTGACTCAGGGACAGGAAAGGCCTCAGAGGCCTGTGACCATCTTCATCACGCCAGGCCACTAGGTCACGAACAAAAGGAGATTTGCCCAAGTGATAGGCCCTGACCAGTTCCGCCCGCCTCCGCCCCCAGCTGGTTCTCACCACCCTCAGTGATCTCCCAGTCCCAGAGTGGGGGCCCAAGCCCCTCTGACCCCTTCATATCCATTTGCCAGGTCTCCAAACTTCCCGGTGGCCACGTGGCCTATAGATGCAATCACAGGAATATCTTTGTTCGCTTTGGTGTTTGGGCTCCTCCAGTCCAGCCTTTGTCCTGTCCTCCCCCACTGAAGCTCCCTTAGGACTGTCCTGTCCCATCAGAAAGATCTCTGACTTGAGCTTTTCCTTCTTTTGCTGGGGTGGCTGCAGATGGCCTGGCTGGGCTGGGGCATAGAGGGGGCCTCACAGGCACCCTTTGTTCAGAATCAGAGCTAGTTGTACCCCACTTGACACAGTGGCAGAAGAGCACTCAGGGCCACGGGTGGCTCCAAGGAGGGCTTGGTTGGACATCCTGTGCCTGTCCTGGACTCCTTCCATCTCCCCAGGGCTCAGGACAGAGCCCTGTCCCTGGTGTGGTGAGAGGAATGCTGCTTCCATTCCACAGAACCTGAGCGGGGCCTGTGTTTCCTTCTGCCCCATCCCCCCTTCAGGCTGCAGTGCAGGTCTCACTTGAGGAAGACCAGAGGGACTAAAGTGGACTCAGCCACAACCCACCCCCGAAGCTTTCCTGAAACCACTCAGCTTTCTCTCAGGAAAACTAAAAGCCCATGTCTCAGGATAGAAGTGGACATTCTCGAGTCCAGGAGGTCAGCGGCAGTGTGCACTGTCACTGCACATCAGGTCTTTTCTTAGGCAGGAAAACATACCATTTCCTATTGACAGCTTTACTGTTTGGAGAAACAGATGAAGACCATGCCAGTTTGTTCAAGCCTCCATGGCTTCTCCTCGAACAGCTTTCTGTGATGGAAACATCAGCTCATCACTTAACCCTTGCCCATTCTCAGTGGTCGGAGCAAGTGTCTGGCTTGCAGCCATCTTTATCCACTCTGAGGCCAAGTTCTGCCAGGGCATAGCATAGCTGGCCCAGCAGTGATCCCACCAGACAGCCCAGACAGCACTGTTGGTGCTTGTTGGGGGCAAACTGGGCCACCCAAGGGTTCTCTGAGAAAAGCCCATCAGCACCCACTATACCCCTGCAGCCAAGCCTCCTGCGCCTGCCCTCTGATGAAGCTGCCTTAACACCCCTGGACTGCTGGGCATGGGGACTGATCTCCATGGCAGAGTCAGAAGCCAAGCCAGACCAGCAGCTCAGATGGCACCCCGTGGCCGTGCACTGGACCAATACCAAAGCCAGCAGCCAGGGTGTGAGCCTGCCCGACACCTCCTTGACACTCCATCTACCAAGGTCCACCATGTTGCTCGGCTTGTGTGATCAGCACAGCGGGACACAATCATGATGGAGCCAGACTCCAGGCAAGAAGGGGTTGCTACCAGAAGCTCACCATGTGTGCTCAGATGCCCCCATGCTGTGACCAGCACTGTGGCTGCAAATCAGATAGGAATCCTGCCATTCCTCTCCACTGTTTTAAAGCAGAAGGCAAAATCCTGTGGATGTATTTCCTTAGGAAAACTGTTGTTATAACATTATTTATTTAATAAAGAACTTCTATTTTGTGGTACTATGAAGTACAAAAATTTAGGAAATTTCTTTTTCTTATCTGCATTTTATTGAAAATTTTGTTATGGTGTTCAATATTCTGTATATTACTGATCTTGTTAAAAGAATTTTGTCAAAACTGGAAGTGTATTTTCTGAGTGGTGAAAACTGTATGTCAATGTTGTGAATGTAATCAAACTTTTGTGTACCTCTGATCACAGGATGATGTGCCTTAAAACACCCCTCCTATTGTGCCAAACAGGGAGCCTGTCACGAACACCATGCAATAACCAACTGCTTGACCAATTCTATTAAAAACATTTCAAGGCATTTTGGGTGCAAACTCTGTTTATAAATGAGGACTTAAGGAGCAGATATTCTGCATGAACACCAACATGATCTATGTGTGGCGTTTCCACCCTGCTGTAAAGCATCCCTGGCTGGAGGGAGCATGTTGTATGGCACAGCTGTGAAGCGGTCCAAGGTACTAGGCAGAGTGAGCGCTGGGCACTAGCATCCCCCTTCAGAGGATGCCTGTCAGATTCTCTCAGATGCCAAAGAGGGGTCTGTATCTGGGCAGTGACTGGGCCATGGGCAGCTGGAACAGCATCCACTGGGCCTGAGTGAGAGGAGGTGGCACCTGAGTGGCTGGGCACAGGCTGAGATGCCAGGAATATCGGCCTTCAGAGCCTGGTGGCCAACAAGGTCCTTGCAGGTTGAGGTGAGGATGGTACAGAGGCAGGGGTATGGGTGCACCTGCCACACTTGTAGGTGGAGCCTCCAGCATGTCAGATATAAGATCTAGGTCTCAGATGCACTTTTAAATTTTATTAATAAAAATTGCATAGCAGAGTCCACAGACACTGATTATAAGAGACGAGTAAGTGGTAAATTCACAGCCACCTCAAAGATATAGTAGTGAATGTGAATGAACCAGAACCACAGACTGGGGGCTCCCAGGTCACTCCTGCAGGCCTGGAGGCAGTGCAGCAGGGGGGGGGGGTCCTCTCTGGGCTCTTCCTGGCTCCAGTGGCTGCCAAGAGGCCTCTGCCCTTCCCCCACATGACTTCCTCTCACCTTGACCTATCCCCATCAAGTACCACCGTTTCCACTTACACTAAGATACTGTGACAGGCCTTGACTTCTCTTTTGGGGGGTTATAACTCTGCCTATCACAATGAGGAAGGTGTGTGAGCAGAGGTGGCTATTTCTCTAGTTTCCCCTTGGCTTGGGGTGTGGGCAGCTGGGCTGCAGTGCCCCAGGTATGTATGTGCCTGGATGTTCATCCATTCTTTTGAACAGAGGGGGCTTTGCCCACCAGCCTCTTCTTGACAGATATTTGGGCTATTTTGGGGTGTGCAGGTTACAGGAAGCAGCTGGAATGTGCACTGTACAGACATGAAAGGAGGATGGGAATGTGAGGTGCTCTGGTCTCATGAGCAACCTAGGAATACGTCCTTGGCTTCTGCCCACCGATGACCTAGAATCAAGGAATTCTGCTGCTGTGGAATTCCCTCCCTAACTGATGACCCCTGGATGGAGTACAATCCTAAGATGAGTGGGCATGCTGTAGGAGCCTCCCAAGCTCCCTCTGGGTCCCTCTCCCCCGCTGGCACTCAGAAGCCAGACTCCTGGGCAGGAAGCAGACACTGGCCTTTGGTGGGGCAGCTGGGCTCTTGGCTGAGTGCTGCCTGTCCAGGCCTGTATGTGGGCATTCTCCACTGAGTGGCCAGGAGAGGGCTGGCCCCAGTGTCAGGATGAATACTGCCCACCCAGAAGGATGTGGGTGGTCTGGTGCCACCCATGGCTTCCGGCAGACCCCAGCCAGCATCCCACCTCCAAAAATCACACTGTCCTGCTGTTGGAAAACTGCTCACACCTTGTGTCTGCAGGCAGAGCCAGGAGTCAAATGCTTAGCTTTCAGGGGTCCTGAAGAGCAACAGTAGCAGGGCCAACAGGTGCCATGTGGGCACACTGCTGTTCTGAATGTCCACCTGGACACCCACGGCAGCCTGGAGTCAGGACTCTCAGTGGGATAGGAGTGTCCTTCATTCCTGTAAGGGCGTGAAGAAGCTCACATATGCTGAGACTTCACCAGCATAGGACACACCCTTGAAGGCATGCAGACAGGCACTCAAGGGCACAGGCTTGCTGAATGCAGCCAGGAAGGCCGTATCTTCCATAACCCTCCATGTTCAGTTATTGGATTCCACTTAGGTTTTGATTCTTTCAAACAAACAAGGCCTGCGAATTTCCCACATCTTGTGAGAATGGAATAAAAGCGGAATACAGCTCTGCCTTTGTGAGACAGGAACAGCACTCTCCCATGCAAGGCCCACAGTCCCCTCCAGAGGTGAGATGCCCACAGCCCAGCCTCCCAGGCTCTGTGACGAGGGTGGGTGACCGCTCCATGTGAAGGGCTGGTGGCAATGCTGCTGTGCTGAGCAGTGGGCAGCTGGCTCTCAGACAATGGCACAGGGACAGCAAGGACACAAGGCTTGCCATCCTTTCAAGTAACGTTGAAGATGAACATGCAGAGGGTGCTGCCAGTGGAGGTGAGGCTGTAGAGGGGGAGCTATGCAGGGAAAAAGAATTTTAGGGACTCTGCACCAAGAATAAGTGACTCACGGACCCAGAGATGTATTCCAGACACTATTTTCATACATGCCTTTATCAAAACCAGCACTCAGGACATGCTCATCCCACATGACTGGCTCACCTGACCTGGTAGCATGCCCATGCGGGCTCTGACCACTGGGCAGGCTAACTGGGACCAGCAGCTGATTTTTCCTATGTACAGGACTGAGGAACCAGTCAAGCACCTTCAGGAAGGCCAGGGTAAAACCTTTCCACGTGGGGACAATGAGGGATGCCCACCACACCTTCCCACACAGGGAGACCAGACCCCGGGAGAACCAGGGGACACCCACTACACCTTCCCACCACAAGCCGCAAGAGGGTCTCATTGGCAGAAGAGTCCTCACAGAGCATGTTCCTGGGGTAGAACACCCACAACAAAATCACGCCCCAGCACTTCACATCATGTGCATCCGGGCACCAGAGCAGATAAGTACATGTCACCTTGACCACCAAATGTGGCCTGGAGTAGGTTTTGTTTTAATGTGTGTGAGGGTAAGGAGGTGAAGCCACAGTGACGTGCACAGGCCAGGACAATGCAGCTACTTGAGGAGCTTGGCCACATTCAGACTCGGCACGGTGATCTCCCTGAAGATGGGCACGTAGCTGGGGTTTGCCTGTGCAGGGCCCTGCTCCAGCGTCTCAATTATGGTCTGCTTCATGTCCCGGCTGGCATCTCCTCGCACGGCCAGCAGTGCACCAATGTGGTCGTCTCTGTGGGTTGGACAGGGGTCAGTCTGTCCCACTCTGCCCTCCCTTGTCCCCCACATAGTTGTCTCTAGGGGTCAGCCTGTACCTGCTCCACCCCCCCTCGCCCCCACAGGGCAGTTGCTCAGGCCCCAGACAAAGGGCAGCGTTTCCTTCTCAGAGAAACTGAGTCTCAGCTGGTGGTGGTCTCTCCAACCACAGGTGCCAAAGGCTGCATCTGTAACTGGTGGCTTAACACTGCTAACTAGGGGGGCCCCAGGGGGTTCTTGCTGCAACAGAGCTGCGGCAGTGAGAGGAGGGGCCTCAACGGAGTCAGCTGTACTTGGCTTCAAGGTGGAAGGTCCTCCCCCTCCTCCGCCTGAGGCTGGGGACCAACAAGATCACGTGTGCAGGAAAGTGTCTGGGCCATGTATGGCAGGTGGGCTTTCTTTCTTAGGTCCCCAAAGCACCACAGGACGGATATAACCTACTCCTTTTGGGCTACGCACATGACCCCAGCCTTCTCTACCCCACCATCCTCTGAAGCGTCCAGCTGGAACATTCTCCACGGCCTCTGCCCCACAGCATCAGGGATGGGCCACACAGGAATATATGGGCCTCGGCTTAGGCAAGAGGCATTAGGCAGAGGACACACTGGTGCCCTGGCCACCTCCCTCAGGCACCCAGTTGGACAAGTATGTGTTCCTCCTCTTCCCAGTGACACTGGGCATGGCAGCTGCTCCCCAGCTCAAACAGGAAGGTGCACAGCTATTACCTGATGTCTGGATATTTGCTGACCAGGGTCGAGACTTCCAGGTAGAGCAGGGAAGGGTCCGTCAACTTAATAACCTCAGCCACAGCAACGATGGTGTCACAGTGACCATCCACGTCTTCGCCAAACCCCTGGACAACAGCAGCAGGGTGAAGGCAGCCCTTGGTTGCAGGAACAGAGGCTAGCCTGACACCTCCCACCCTCTCTCCTGGCCAACACCTTGCTCTTTCTGTGAACACCTCAAGGTTCATTCCAAAGGGGAGCTGAGCTTGTGTGACTACTTGGCTTGCTCATGCAGCTGCGGAGCCTGGGGTGAGGAGTGCCTGGTCACATCCTGGGCTGCAGACCAGGTGGCAACCAGCATAGTATAGAACAGGTCACAGGCAAGGGCAGAGGATGGGAAGGGAGCATTGTACCATCGAGTCATGGCTGCTAGGAAGCTAACAGTGGCCTCTGTGCTAATATGTCTCTCAACCATGAAGCCAGGTGGGCTGTGTCCCACCGACCCTAGGGAGGAAGAACTGCCTTCCTGCTAATGCAACTGGTTCCTACCTACTGGCCTAAAATGGCTTGGGGCTGGAAACTGAAAGCCAGACAGAGAAGGACCAGATCCTATGCATGGCACCTGCCGTGAGCTCTTGACAGACTTCCTGAGACACTCACTGAAGCCAACTTCCGGAACAGGAAGCGGAGCTGCTCGGCCTCCCTGACCATCTTCTCAGCGCCCTCCTTGCGCTCCTCGGCACTCCGGAATGAGATGCGCTTCTGCATGACAGCCCGCAGGTATTCCACTACCACACGTCGATGCGCCTCGGCAGTCATCCTCTGAGAGAAAAACGGTCAGCTGCAGTTGCTGCTCTGGCAGACTCGTCGTGCTCCTTAAACCTGGGTGACATGGGACCAGGCTGCAGCCCATTCTTCCTATTTCCATCAAGATTGCTGGCAATATTTTGCTGGCAACTCAGCCAATTTAGATCCACAATGCCCTGAGGCTCCCAACAGCACACAGCAAGCAATGGCCAGCACAGGCCACCTGCAGCACTGGCACACATGGGTGGGGAGGGCACCCACCACACAGATCCATCCTTGAAAGCAGGCAGAAACATGTGCCCGGGCAGGAACTCACTTCCCACACCATCTGACTCATAGCCAGAGACGAACAGTCTCTGCAGGAACAAGTTCAAGCAGGCTCAAGAGGCTAGGCCAGCTCAGCACTGCTGACCTCAGCCCTCCCCAGATTCCCAGGACATGACCCCTCCTTGAGGCCCACAGCACTCTTGGGGGTTCCAGAACATGAATGCTCCCTGAGCTGATAGCAATCTTGGGGCTGCAAGCATCTCACCCCATAAATGAGCATGGGCTCAGCAGGGGCAAGGCCTGGGTACAGACCAGAAGGATTTGTAGGACCCTGTGTGGGCCAAACATGCAGCACATGTCCCATGGTTTCAGGTCAGTGCTGGTCCCAGCAATGCTACATCTGAACAATGACAGGGACTTCCCAGAAAAGAAGAGCCCTGGGACACATGGCACAGCTACCTGGGGGTCCCAGGAAGGATACAAATGAATAAAGCAAAACCTAGGGCATCACAGGGAGGAGAGGGCTGGAAGCCCAACACAGGTGGTCAGGCTCATCAGAGAGACAGTGCCTGCCACAGGTGACAAGGCCTGGAGAGAGGCATCAGTGGTCACCCTCAGCTGTACAACCCCTATGGCAATACTGTCAGCCGTGGAAGGGGGCAGTGTGCCCAGGAGAGCACCAGCCTCCCTGGACGACAGCCCCTTCCCTCAGGCCCCAGGGCTCCAAGAGCCCTGCAGATGCATGCACCACTGGCTGAGAGAGGGTGCCAAACACCCACTGAAGAATACCTACAAATGCTGAAAAAGAACAAAAGCATGTGGGCAAAAAGATTTAAAACCAACCAGATTAGTCTGAAAAGTAACTGTGGCTTATAGAAATTAATGTAAGCTTGACAGGCAGGAGAACTCTGTTGAAAGCCCGGTTTGTGGCCAACACACAGCATGTTTACGTATATATGTGCAACAACACACACAACATGCACATGAATATGCACACAGCACACAAAATATACAAGTGTACAATTCACATGTAAAACTACCTATGCATGCATGCATACACAAAACACATGCAATATAACATGCTCAACATGCACATATGCAATACACACAATACATATGCCACCATAAGCATACACATAAAACACTTGTGTAAACATCAAACACGCATGCCTCCACATCCTACACATAGCACACATGCATTGCACATGCATAAGTACACACAGGTGTGTATACATATGTGCAATACATACGTGTATGACACACATACCGCATACAGGAATGGCAAATGTGCACATGCACTTGTAATTAGCATATGCACATACACCCACACACAGCCTCTCTGGAGTCCCTCCCTCCCCCGGCCAGGAGACTGCAGCTCTCTCTTTCCACTGTATCCCTTTCTGAAAACAGTGTTGTGCCCCATGGTGCACAGGTGACTCTCACCCACAGCAGGGCACTGAGCACGAGGGCTCTGAGTCCAGAAGGTCCCACCCTCATCATGAGGCTCACTGTGGGTGTCGGAGCCCGAGATCAAGGGTGTGTAGGCTCTACCCATAAGCTGTTGGTGTGGCACTTGAGTCCTGGCCTCATCAGAACTGTCTCATGTCCCTGCTTTGTCTGAGAAAAAAGCTGTGGAGCCTGGAGCTGTCTTTTGCCCACTGCAAACATATACTGGCCTTCGATGCTCTTAACAACAGGCACAGAGATGGGGTGTGGACACAAGGGCCTCACCAACTTCTAGCAGATCTCCCAACGGCCAACAAGGATGGCCAAATTAGCTTGGTCAGTTTGAAGCACATGGTCTCCCTGTTCAAATCACTTCTGGGGCTTGTTTGGTTCTAGGGACTGAACCTGGGGCATTTTACCACCAAGCTACATTCCTAGTCCTTTCTCACTGGTTTTGAGAGGGAGTCTTCCTAAGTTGCTGAGACCACCTTGGAACTAGTGATCCTCTTGCCTCAGGCTCTGAGTTGTGGGGATTATAGGCATTGCCACTGCACCTGGCTGTCACTCTTAAAGACAAAGAGCTAGAAGATTTTCCTTTAAAATCAGGAAGTGGACAAGGAAAAGGCATAAAAGACCACTGTGCATACACTATGCCGCCTCCCTCCCCAGATTAACCAGACTTGAGATAAGCCCTCCCACATCCTTACCTTTTTGTAAGGCTTTTTGATTTTGGCAAAATCGTTAAAATAGTCTTCCACAGTGACACAGATGATGTCCACAGCGTTCGACCCCAACAGCCACTTCTTTGTCATCAGTTCATTCAGATGTTGCTGAAAAGCAGAGACAGGTCACAGAAATCCTAGCCCACAAAATGCCTGGGGTCATGTGATTTGGGAGGATTTTGTCTTTTGATTACAACAGCAATTCATGGTCAGGTAAAATATCTACTTCTGTGTAATCTGCACACCTGTACTTAAAAACAGGAGTGTATGTTACACAACCTTGTGATATCATGGAACCGCAGGTGAGAGGCGCAAGTACCTGCACGCACACTGCCTTTTAGGGTACACACGCTTGTTGTGTGGACACTGACCCTATCATGTACCCACCCAAGTCTCTGCTGATGAACATCTGCAATTACAAATAACACTACAACAAATGCACATTTTACACGTCCAATTTCTTGAGTAGAACTCCTCACTCAAATGTATGCAAATCAAACAGCCCTCCAAGGACTACCAATCCGGCTCTACCCAGAACAAAAGAAGGCCCTCAGCTGTGCCTCCCTGGCGGTCAGGACTGGGCACTGCTTCACACTGAGGACCCTCATGACTTTGTATCATTTGTGTCCTTTGTTAATTTTTATGTCTCTTTTTGACATTTTAAAATTGTCTCAGAGGTAAACCCCTCCTCCTTTTTAAACTATGGCCCAGGGCTGCCGGGGCATGCCTCCTCAGCCCTGGATGCCTGCCAGTGCCTTTCCACTGCTGTACAACCACGGGTAATACTCCCTTCCCAGCAGGACCTGTAATGCCCAGCTTTACTTTTAGCAGGCACAGGGGTTTCTGCCAGTGCCTCCCAGGAACACCAGGCCATGGCTGTGCTATGCAGTGGATCCTGCCTGTTCATGGCCTGGTAGGTCTTCCACGGCAAAATTCACTCTCTAAGTTTTGCTGGCGCGCGTGTCACTCTTCACCCCAGAGCCAGGCTGTGCATGTGCTCTCACTGTGCTTTGGGGATGGTCTCTTCACACTTGCTCTATCTCTTAACTCACATGCAGCTTGATGCCTCAACTTTAGTGGGAGTCTCCACAGATGTGCCTAAGACGGACCCCATGTCATCCAAAGTAAGCAGGAGCCCCGGAAGCCCCTCACTCTGGTTTAATGCAGACATAGGGGTATAGCTCAGGTCCTGTACAGCACCCACACTGGGCAGGAGGTAGTATGTTCCAAAGGGCAGCATGGAGACCCTTGTGATCTGCCCAGGAATGGAGGGATAAGCCAGAACCCCCACCCCTGGGGCAGCACAGAGGCCTTCTACCCAGCCCAGGAAGCAGGAACCAGGCCCACCTCCAGGTCCAAGAAGACTTCTTCCAGCAGGCTGCCACAGCCTTCCTTGGCAATGGTGTCTAGAATCCCATCCATGCTAGGCTGGCTCAGACACACACCCTCCTCTGCTTCACCCTTTAAATACTTCCTTTTCAGGCTGACAATGGACTCTCTGCAACGAAGAGGTTTGGGTTCAGGGATGTAGCCATGTGTGCTCACTCTCCTCCCGTTCCACACACCACTTACTTGAAGGTCTGGCAGTTGTTGATGATGGCGATCATGTACTGGACATAGCAGTGTGGGTGCTGCCGGTTCTTCAGGTGCTCCTCCTTGTACAGCTGGGCTTCATCCTTATATCTGGGAACCACATGACAGTATTAGTAAAGGTGCCCTACAGCTGCTTCCAGGACCATGCTGACCTCACGCCCAACAGCACCAGGATGGGTCTTGGGTGGTCATATGAATGAAAAAAGTTGTCTGCTTTAAGTGAATATTAAAAAACAATTTTATGTCAGGTTTTGTGATCTGGTTCAGGTCCTGATCATGAAGATGTTGTGAAATACATGATTATAAGTAATCAGGAAAACATCAAATGCTAGGTGTAAAATGTCCGTTTTCAAAGTGCTACCTTAATTTAAAAATCAAATTAAAAAAGAACTTCAAACTGGGCAAGGTGGCACAGGCCTGTAATCCCACTGAGTTGACTCAGGAAGCTAAAGCAGGAGGAATCGCAAGGTCAAGGCCAGCTTGGGCACCTGTGAGACTGTGTCTCAAAATATAAGGACTGGGGCATAGCTCAGCGGTTGAGCACCTGGATTCAATCCTTGGCACCACGAACAATAACAAGAAAAAACTTAGATTTTTGAAATGTCAAGAACTGAGACACCACAGGCTTCACCATAAGAGGTAGGCATCTGCTTGCTCTGCCCTTCTGTCCACATGTGACTCCAGAACCAAACAGATGAAACTGGTCAGGGGAAATTCCTCTTCCCAGAAGACCAATGGGTACATGATGGGAAGCTGGGCCATAGCCCCATGGGTGCACGATTGGGGAGCTAGACTGTACCCTCGTGGGTGCATGGACAGATGTGAGTCCACTAAACTACAACATGGGGTAATAAAGAGGGAACCAAGTCAAGTCTCTGAAGCTGACTCCTGGTCCAAGTGTAAACAGCAGTTTAGGAACGAGGCTGATGACCCCACAGACAGATGTTATGGGATTGTGATCTGTCTGTCTCTTCCACAGGCCAGTGCCTAAAGGGCAGCCCCAGTGTCCCAGACCATATGCCATGCAGACTGCTAGCCCATCCACTGAGGTAAGAGGAAGCACCAACACTGTCAGCTGAGCCCTTCTATATGTGAGCTGGTGACATATATGGTTACAGCTGAAAATACAGGACACGACCAGCTGCAATGTTTGGGCCACAGAGAGAGAGAGATGAAGGAAAAGGGGGGAGGGGGAAGATGGGGGGAGGGGTGGGGAAGAGGAACAGATCAGGTGGAGTGGTCTGGAAGGAAGAGCTTTTTGAGCCAGGATGATGGTACACACAGACTTAATGCCATCCCTTCTTCTGTCTAGGTTTAAAGATCTTCATCGAGAACAATTCAGAGGGAGAGGCACACTAAGATCACTTTGAGTCCCATCTGCTGAGGGCTGGTAACACCGATGTTTAGGGCAGTCACTCACCCGGACTCTGCCAGCACAACTGGCTACAGTGCTCATCAGGTCCAGGATCCCAAGGGAACGGTGTGGTCCATTCCAAGGAACATTAGGAGAAAACCTGCAATGCTTTTTTGCCTTTTTTTTTTTAATTAAAAAAATTTTTTAGCCATTGATGGACCTTTATTTTATTTATTTATATGTGGTGCTGAGAGTCCAATCCAGTGCCTCACACACGCTAGGCAAGTGCTCTATCACAGAGCCACAACCACACCCCACATTTTTGTATTTCTCAGTAAAATAGAAAATGGCTTATGGGAATCTTGAGGCTTAAATTAATTTTAACAGCAGCATATTACAATCAACGCATTTTTGCTTTTAAATTTTAAAAATACAGTTTATAAGACTCAGCATACTGGCAGAAATACATACCTACTCAGGAAAGAATTCATTTGCTGAAGACACAAAACTAGTACTTTTGTTTTCAAATCTTCACTTATCTGAGCAGCAACTTGAAGATTCTGTTCAAACATCTAAAAATTGGAGAACTTGTGAATTCTAGTAACAATCTCATATGATGTACACATTCCCCATTTATAAAGCCCATCTGCTAGGATAGTCCAAATTAGAGAAAAAGAGGAACCACTAGGAAAATAAAGTTACTTAAACAAACAACTTTCTTAGGCGGCACCAAGCCAAGTTGGGACCTGCAGATTGGTTTCTATGGAGGAATACAAGTTCTCCCACTGAATCTACTAGGATGTGAAGAGGGCTGACAGGGAGTGGGGCCAGGTAGGTCAAGAGACTGGGCCATGTGGATCCCAGGTGCTGGGCTGGAAATCAGTGTCCTAGCTCTCACACTGCAGCTCAAAGTGATTCACGCTCACCCACTTTTAAGGGTGTTGGAATGAAGGTTTCTTAAGAATCAGGAGGTGGCCATGCTGGAGCTAGGAGAGCTGGGCTCTGAGAGACGGAGAAGTGCAAGGTGCCCAGAGTGCGTGCCAGGCTCTGGTCATGATCCATGTGTCATAATGTCAGTTTCCAAAAGAAAGGCAAGGTAGAACCCCAACCAACACCATCCTCCCAGGCACAACTCCAGCCCACTCCTGCCTTGAGAGGAGAGGAGGAACTAGAAGACACAGCTTGGGGGCCGGGCATCAGAAAGTGAGTTAATGGTAAGGACACAGGTGAGTCTAACACCAAACACTCTGACTCATGAACAGGAAAGCATCTTTATTGCTGTAGGCCTCCTCCAAACTCCCCAGATTAAATTCAATCATGTGGCACTTGAAGACAAATCCTGGATATTTAAACAAGCAAACTCAGAACGGGAGAGCTACATACAACTAACACAAAATTAGGTCCGGTTCAAACCCCAAAAGCCTTCACAGGAAAACCTAGGTACCATGGGCAAGACTACTTGGCAGGTCAGATCCTGGATCCTAACTCCAGAGACGGACATTAAGGGTTCTCAACATCTTTACTAAGCTCTGCCTCCATTGGTGAGACCCACAACCCTTCTAGCCACCCAAGAAACAGTCTATGGAGCCTATGGCTTGTACCTGGAAGACAATGGCAGGAAGTGTTGTCTGGTAGTACCCATCTTGGTCAGCCTCAGGCTCTGTCTCTTTGCTCCAGTCTTTTTTGTCTGTTTCTAGTGCTTTCCGCAGCCAGGCAATGATGTTGGACTACAGGTTTGGCATCATGAAGAGAAGGGAAGGTTGGAGTGGGTAGTTATGTCCAAGGATCCCCTGCAGCCATGTGTAGCTATTGCATAGGCTATATGCAGCACATCAGGCAACCCCTGCTTCCAAGCAGAGGCCCCCAAAGAAGATCCCTCTCCAGTGGCCCTAGTGCTAGGGCGTGTAGTAGCCACACCAGTGTCTGTGGGTAGACCAAAACCCTCGCTGCAAGTACAGAGGGAGAATGGACCAGGGACCTCATGGATGAGCACTGTGCTGGAAGACAAGGCCAGACTTGTCAGAAGACCAGAGATAGGCAGGCAGGCGCGTGGTCAAGCTCAAATCACTTAAACCCAACACAGCAACCAGGCCAGCTCAGGATGCAGCAGAAGACTCTCTGCCCCAGGGAACCTCCATGAGACTCAGCACACCTTTGTGTTGCCCAGGCACACGCACACCGTGACGTCCCATCTTACTGAGACTGGCCAATGGTTATGAAGCTGCAGTCAGACCCCGTTCCTTGGTCCCCAACTGCTACCCCAGCCAGGAATCAGCACTAAGAACCTGGCAGCACCACCACAGCCATCTGGACATGGGGGTCTAACTGGGATGGCATGGGCTGCTCCCGCAGAAGAAGAGGCTCCTGTGTCCACAGGACAGGCACCCCAGACAGGCACAGTCACAGGCCATGAAAGGCTACCCTTCTCTTCCCAAGTTCACAGGTGGCCACCAAGACAGTTTCTAGGACTGCAGGCCAGACTTTACTCACAGTGAGCGTTGACATGTATGTGTCGAGCAGCTCAGAGACCACGTTCGGAGAAAGTAACGGCTCCAGGGAGTGCACATCCACTTCTGGGGCCAGCTCCATGTTCCCCATCATCTCCACACTATAGTAAGAACCGCAAGTGACAGATGAACAAGGGACCCAGAAAACATTCTCAAGTGAGTGTGTGTCTGGTTCACATGGAAAAGGTCCACAACTTGGGGGAAAAAGCAGAGGGCCTTGTGGAGACTGTAGGCAAGGGGTTCAGGGACCCAGGATCCCTCCATGATGTCATCTCACTGGTTGTGTTGGCCATGTAAGTCACCTGACCCTGACCTCATCCCACTGTGCCAGCTGCAGTTGTATCAGGGCTGAGGGTACGAAAAAGCCCTTGGAAGCTGAGATCCCCTGCTCCCTTCACTGTGTCTCAGGATCTGAGAGCAGGACTAGCCAAGAGGGCTGCTGATGGTCACACTTCATTCTATAAGAAGACAACGAGCAAGAACTGCAACCTGCACAACGAGCACAGAAGACCCCAAAGTTAGAGTCACCAATGTCTGCAGGAGGGCGCAGTCCAGGGCATGGGACACTTGGCACTTCTGACAAAACAAATCAGCAAGAGAGAAAAGCTACAGCTGGCCATGCAGAATACATGGAGACAAACCAAGTCCCAGGGAGGCTTTCTAAGGGGACACTTACTACTTGTTCATGTGCAGGGGTCTTACAAGTCAAGGTCTGAGTACTCAGAAAATTCACAGGCCCTGGTGCCATGTTCTCCAGGTGTTCAGAACAGTGCCGAGCAGTTACTAACACTAGTCCACTCTCTACCCAAGTTCAGGATCTCTCGGGTGAGAACGTGCTTTGTGAGGTTCTGCAAGTACTGACACTTTTTCAGCTGAGGGGTTTTTGCACCAAGACCCCTGCTGCAGCGCATGAGTGTGTTCAGCATGACTTCTCCAGGACAGTCCGATGGGACACATGTGGCCAGGTTGGAGAACACTCCCAAGGACAGGAGATGCTACAGTGTGTTAGGGAGAAACAAAGTCAAGACACAAAACTGAGTAAGCTCCCTAAGTGCACCTTCCAGTGGCGAGAGGTAGGGAGGGCCAGACCCCAGCTGTGATGACCGCTGCTTACCTGCTGGCCATGCAAAGGGGCACATTACTCCCTCTGCACCTCAGTTTCCTCACCTACCATGGGAGGGGATCACAACACCCCCTGCCTCATGGGCTGCTGGAGCACACAGTGCATTGAGGCCAAGACTACGCTGGGTAAAGGACAGAGAATGGGTGACTATGACACGTCATGGCTATGGTGGGGACCAGAGGAGGAAGGAGGTGCAGGACTACTCGGTGAAACTGACAGACACTGATTCCCAGGGGTGGCTGATATTTTTCTCACACATCTGTGCTGAAGGGCACAGACTACCACAAGCAGCTACCAGGGAACCATGGCACACATGAGAATAAGCTTCGCTGATAAACAGGAAGGTTTCTTTAATTCCTCCCCAGCAGCAACCACAAGGGCAAAAGTCAAGCCACATATCCCAGCACATTACTAAATGCTGCTTCTGTCCATGAAGCCATGCAAAGTCACAGAGCATCACCCTTGGCTCCCCAATCTCCAAGGACTCAGACCATCCCCACCACTGCTTGCAGATGCCATCTCACACCATTCTGCACACCACCTGGCTTGCGTTCCCTCATGTGCAAAACAAAGTCCCATGCTGAAAAGTAAAAGGAGTGCCCATTTTTCTAGAACTGTACATGCCTATAGCCAGCTATCTGTTTATTTATTCAGAGACAGGTCTCCCTTGTTGCCCAGGCTGGTCTTGAAGTCCTGGGCTCAGGTGATCCTTCAGTGCTGGCATGACAGGCATGTACCACTGTGGCTAACTTATGACTGCCAATTTTTAGAAGATTAATTGCTACACTGTATGGGTGAGAAGAAACAAAAACCTGGTGGTCTCCTCACCTGCCCAGTGATTGCAGGTCATAGGGTCATATGCTCCCACCTGAAAAGCTAGGCAGCAGCAACCTGCCAGAGGGTGCCACAGGGAGGAAGCATGTCCAGACACAGTGGGCACAGAAAACCAAGTGCCTGCTGGGGTGCTCACATGGAACCCAGACACCCAAAGACAGGACATTCAGACCACAGTCAGCATGCTCCAGGCCAAGCCTCTCTGGGTAGGCCAGGGGGCCCTTTACAAGCCTTTAGACAGCAAGGACACCAAGCCTTACCCAGGAAACCACCCAGGAGACCTACAGGTGTCTCCACACATTCTCACACAGGCTTCTAGGCAAAAGAACGCATCAGGCTCTACCTGGTGTAGGTGTTCAAGACCCACGTCAGGAGGCTCACAATCTCGCTGGCCTCGAGGTCCTCTGACGCCAGCTCCTGCATCCTTGTGCTCAGGGCCTGGTGGTACATTCTCAGGAGGTTTTTAAAGATCTCATAGTGGGGAGGGAAGCACTGCACCATCAGGTTCTTGGCGACCAAAAGGTCATCCAGGACATACTTCCTTATGATCTCCAGGTGGCGCACGAGCCACATCTTGTCCGACTCCCTGGTGTCTGCCTGTGTGCCCTCGATTCTAGTTGTCACAGTCCTGTCCAAGATGGAGAACATCTTCTCTTTCCAATTTTTGGGCCTCCCAGGAGGAACAAAGCCAGTTTGCTTTTTTCGGTCAAGTATACGTCTGTCAATTTTTTCTTCCCTTTCGATGATCCTGACCACAGAGACCAGCAAGGTGGGGTCCCGGCGGACAGTAACCAGTGACCTCTGCAGCACCATCCACAGCTGCTTGGCCAGCTCATCAGAGAGACCCTGTGTGCTGCTGAAGTAGCCATGGATGAGGGTCATGTCTCGTGTGTTTCCACTGTCCATGCGGTACTGCTCGCACATGAGCCCGTCTCGGGAGCACTCCAGGTCCATCAGCTTTCGGTGGGCCTGTAGCAGCGCCCCCTGCTCAATCAGGTCCTGGGTCTCCCTCACGATCTCAGGCACTAGGGAAAAGGTACAAGTTGGTCCCTTAAAAACATACAAGGCTGTGTGCAGGATTCTGTGAGACAGCGGGACAAAGAGCCTGAGGTCTCTGTCTCCCCACCTAGAATCTGACCTAACTATTTTGAACACCAGAATCTGCTAAAGGCCAGTAACTCCCATAGGATGCCTGCACGGTAAATTGGGTTATTTTTGGCCAATCTCAGCTCTTAGCACAGCAATGCTGCCCACACTCCACCCACTGTGTGGCAGTTAGCCGGCTGGGCATGTGCCTAGAAGCAACTTGAGCCCCTCTCAAGAGCCAGGATGGGCAAAGCACTATCTTCCAAATATGGGGACTGTGTGCTCTAAGTGCTGAAGGGACTCCTGATCACCAGGGAGTAGGCACAAAGGGTGCAACGGACTACAGAACTCCTCCTGCTGAAGAGTTTCGGGTGGGAAGGTGGGAACCCCCATCTTCCAGCAGTTCCAGGGGTAGAAAGGGCCAGTACTATCCCTTCATCTGCTTGTCCTTCTACTTTTGGAATCCAGACTTTCAAGAACACTAACACTTAAAAGCAAACTGCCTAAAGAGACATCTGAAGTCACTGTGCTGACAGGCAAAGGCTCAGGTGCCTCAACAACCCAGGCAAAGGGCCTGCACCAAACCAAGCACAAGAACCAGCAGAACCGGTTGAAAGGGGCATTTAACTGAAGGATAAAAACTCAAGACAAAAGTTGACAAAAGAAAGGAAGGCCGTCACATATCCACAGAAGGTTCCGCAGAGACTGTACAACTGCAAACAATTATGCACTTATGCAAATTCTGCATTTACTAACAAACCATCAAAATGTATGAAGCAAACACTAACAGAACCAAAGAGAGAAACAGGTCTTCTGTGGCAGCATCTGGAGACTTCAGTACCTCCTCTCAGTCATGGACGGAACAAGCAGACAAAAGTAGGAAACAGAGAAGGAACATGAGCACAACCGAGAGCACATGCTCTCTCCTCCAGCATACATGGACCCTCCCCAATCAGACCATATTCGTGTCTGACAGTAATTCTCAAGACTGTAAAGACAGATCCATGAAGTGGGCTGTGGAAAGGTGCCTTCGTGAGCCTTCTGGCGGTTACCATCCCGCCACCTGCCACTCACCTGAGAAGATATTCTTGAGGTTCTCCACAGCTGCAGCCAGCTGGCTGTGCTGCGCTACAGCATCCTTCACATCCTTGAGACTCTCGACTGTGTTGATGCTCTGCCTCCAGTCCTTGCTGACATCGGCCAGCGACTGCTGGATGTCTTTGACATCAGTCAGTGCATTGTGGAGCTGGCTCAGGCCTGTGCGCACCCCGTCCAACTGTGACTGGATCGCAGCCTGCAGGGAGACACCATAGAGTAAGCAAGGCCAGGGATGGCCACATGCTGCTTCTTGATGGACAGACCTTCTTCAGGAGTGTCAAATTCAAGGAGCCAGAACAGCCACTGTCAGAGAAAGGATTAAAACTGACAGGGACCCAACTCACATGACCACTTTTTTCACTGCTCTCTAGGAACACAGCATTTACAAACAATTCACAGCATGCTTGCCAGCCCCTCGGCCTATAATGCTGTGTGCCACTGGAGGCAGCCAGGCTCATGGCCATTATCAAATGCATCTTTAAAAGGACACAGCCCATTTTCTCCCTGGGCATTTTCATTTCTTGACAGGGCTTATCAAGGCAGAGAACATTCTCAAGATTTCTTCATTGTTGGGAGAGGGGGCATCCAGCCAGACCAGATTCAGCTGAAGGACAGCGACCTTGTGACACTGACTGCACAGGTGAGACTCAGATCCACACTGTGAGGCAGCCCCAATGCCAGCCATAAGGTAAAGGGCATGGAAAACAGATGCAGGGGGACAGGAGGTGAGGAAAAGACCAGGCTGCATCAGCCATGGTAGGAGCAGCTGTCATCTAGGAGTGTCAGTTACATTTGGCCACAATGATCACTTGAGGGTTCCAAGTCACTATTGAGTATCACCAGTTAATCCCACAAGTTTCTAGAACAGATAAAAATTCAGGCTAAAAATGTAGCAAGTCCAAACTACTTTCTAAATTAGTACAAAACTGCTGTCTCAATTAGTGAGCAGAATATGTGGGGTGCTTTGATGATGCAGCTACCACATTAAGCCTACTGCTCCCTGGGCAAGTGTACAGTTCTCAAGGGAGAACACTCAATGCCAGGTCAGTGTTAGGATGAACTTTCCTCAAGGTCACTCTCAAAAATCCCAAAAAACATTCTGCTGCATGTCAACTGCAGAAGGTCATAGTCTTAACATTTTATAATAACACTAAATGTTTATTTTAATAAAACCTTGCCTTCACAGAGCAATTAACTTGAAAGCCCATCCAAATCAGAAAATAGCTTGAAAAGGGATGACTCCTTCCCTGTCTCTCATTTTTTCTTTTTTCTGTGGTGCTAGGGATGGAACCCAGAGCCTCATGCATGTCAGGTAAGTGCTCCACCACTGAGCTACATTCCCAGCATCCCCCCTATTTTTTAGACATCCTGCAATGCTGCCCAGGCCGGCCTCAAGCTCCTGGGTTCAAGTCATCCTTTGGCCTCAACTTCCTGCCTTCTGGGACCACAGTGCCACCACCACATCAAGCTCATGGTCACTTTCATGCCTACCTATTTTCCACAGAATGTCTGTGGGTCCACTATAGTAAGCGTTAAAATGATTTAAACAAAACTCTCTTTACTGATACTCTTCAAGAGAGCTTTAAATAAACAAGCAGTTGTCACTTTCCAGGTAATGCTTAAAAAGCTAAATGGACTCTTTCAGGTAGGCAACAAGGTTGCTCCCTTGGTGCCAACAACATTCCAGTTCTCTTTGAGAATCGACTGCTTTGGCAATACACTGTTGGAAAGAGCTGCTCAGTCCAGCTCTGCCTCCTCTTCCATCACAACCTAATTTGGTGAAATCACCATGATGTCAAATAAGGACCAGAAACTCAAGACACATGGCCCAGTCATGCCTGAGTGAAGTCTCCTACCTTCAGTCTGGCCTCCACAGAGGCCTTCTTCCGAGCCTCCCTCCTGCGATACTGCTCAACTTTGTCCAGCTGGTCTGGGCGCTGGAGCATCCCAGCCACCCTCTGGACCGCTGTGGCTACAGCCTCCCTGTCTGTCTCCTTCATGGTCAACGAGTAGACATCCAAAGGAACCTGTGTGCAAGACGGGTGGGTGTGTGAGAAGAAGGAAGTGCTGGCCCAAAAGTACTGCCACAGCAATGACCACAATGGAGCCACAGGAAAGTGTTTGAGGGACCGTTCAATCCAGGAAACCGGAAAGTGGAATTCGAGTCACGAACTCCTTAACAAGAACACAAACCTTTGGAACTGAAGTGTGGGAAATTTCACCTTAAGGGAGAAACGGGGGCCCCCCACAGCGGCAAGACAGGGACACACAGGGGATGTCTGCACAGGACCCAAGCCCACTCACCCAGCCTGACGTCATCTCCCAGGCACCTCTCTCCCCGGCTCGGGGCCAGCTTCTCATTTCTGGAGCCCTCACCCACACCCTGTCCACGCTGTGGGCGGCGGCGTCAGGCCCTGGTGAGGAAAGGGACTCGGGCTGACAGCTCGCGTCCCCCCAGCACAAGTCTCCCGCTCAGCCGCCGGGCGGACTGTCTCCACGCGCGGCTCCTGATGAGCACGTGGCAACCGGGGCTCAACCGACTCCACCGACGGGCGTTCCCGCGGCTGCCGGCCGCCGGGCTCCCACTGTGGGCAGGCAGAGCCCTTCCCTGCCCGGGAGGGGCGCCCACCGAGAGCCGCCCACCTTCCCAGCTGCCGGCCCCGGTGGCCGCGGACGCCGGAGACCGAGAAAGGCCGAGCGAGCGGCGGGATCCCTCGCCAGGGACCCGGGCCGCGCGACCCGCCCCGCCCCGCCTCACCTGGACTGCGCCGCCGCCGCCTCTGGGGCGACCGGAAGTGGACGGGGACCAGGAACTTCCGCTTCCGGCGACAGGCCGGGGGCGGGGCCCGGGCCACCGGGAGGTCGGGGGGGTTGAGCCGGCGGGGACCACGGGACCCTACCGGTGGGACCTGCGGGACCTCGGGGCGGGGCCTCGGGGCGGGACCTGTGTGGGGCTTGGGGGCGGGACCTCAGGGCCGGACGGCGGAACCTCGGGGCGGGACCTACGGGACCTCGGGGCGGGGCTTCTGGACTGGGACTTCTGGACCTCGGGGCGGGACCCGCGAGTCTCGGGGCGGGGACCCAGCGCCACTCAGGACCTCGGGGCGGGGCCTCAGGGACCTCGGGGCGGGACCTACGGGACCTCGGGGCGGGGCTTCTGGACTGGGACTTCTGGACCTTGGGGCGGGACCCGCGAGCCTCGGGGCGGGGACCCTGCGCCACTCAGGACCTCGGGGCGGGGCCTCAGGGACCTCGGGGCGGGACCTACGGGACCTCGGGGCGGGGCTTCTGGACTGGGACTTCTGGACCTTGGGGCGGGACCCGCGAGCCTCGGGGCGGGGACCCTGCGCCACTCAGGACCTCAGGGCCGGACGGCGGAACCTCGGGGCGGGACCTACGGGACCTCGGGGCGGGGCTTCTGGACTGGGACTTCTGGACCTCGGGGCGGGACCCGCGAGCCTCGGGGCGGGGACCCTGCGCCACTCAGGACCTCGGGGCGGGGCCTCAGGGACCTCGGGGCGGGACCTACGGGACCTCGGGGCGGGGCTTCTGGACTGGGACTTCTGGACCTTGGGGCGGGACCCGCGAGCCTCGGGGCGGGGACCCTGCGCCACTCAGGACCTCGGGGCGGGGCCTCGCTGGGACCCTGCGTCGATACCGGACCTCATGGCGGGACCACGGGGCCCGGGCCCTGGCCAGGGGATTCAGCTGGGAAGGGCCTGGGAGCGGAGAGGCCGCACCCCCGCGGGCAGGGTGGGGTCGGGCTTCCGGGGGAGGTGGCTGCGCACCGCTCGGGACTTTTCTTGGCGTGGACGCTGGGCTCTGAGGAGGACTAGTCCCCACCTGGGCAGGTTTACTGCTGAAGGGACTGCTGGCCTGACCCGGCCGCTCCAGCATTCTGGCCCTTCCCACTGCCCTCCTGCCTGTTGTCTCAAGGGCTCCCACAGGCTTGCGCACTCCTCGGGTTTCCCCCGCTTCTCAGGATTCATCCCCAGCTCCAGTGCCCACAGCTCCTCTCCTTCACCTCCTGCCTACCCCCCGCACCAGCTCTTTGTCCTGTTTTTTCTTCATGTGTTCATGTCCCATTGTTGCCCCCACTTCACGGTGGCAGGGCTGTCTCCTTTGCTGTAGCCCAGTGTATGGTACTGGGCAGACAACATGTGCAACAGGTGGTAGCTCATCACATTGGTCATGACTGCCACCCAGAGACAACTGGGCAGCTGTTTAGGGTACTGCCCTGTGACTCCTAAAATAAAAATGAACTCAGCCCCTGGAGGAACACAACAGATCAGAAACCCAGTAGGGGCAACCGTGGGGTTGAGTCAGGGAAGCTTCAGGAGGGCCGTTGGGTCTTGGAAGCAACACTGATCCTTGACAGGAGTGGACATGGAAGCCTCTGGGAAGGACATAGCTGGGGAAGCTGTGCAGAGTCCAGGAGTCCAGGCAGGCGGGTCTGAGTTCCTACTTGGAGGAAAGGTCCACCATCCAGGGCTGCACCTTCCCTTAGCAGGAACGGTGTGTGCTAGCCACCAGGATTTCAGAATTGGTTGGGCTGATGGGGACACTACTTGCCTTCACCCGCCAGCAGGAGGCAATCTTCTACTGTGTTACCAGCTGCTAGACAGCATGGCACTTCTTGAAGACCAGCCAAGGTAGTTCAAATGGAAGAGTCCGAAGATAGCAGGGAGAGGAGGTACCCCAAGTACCACCGCAACTACAACCACAGCCTGTGCCAGCTGACCAGCAGGCAGCAGCACCATAGTGGCATGCCAGCTGACAGCTAACCTCACTGTATGATTTCACCTTCTTTATCTACTAACTTCAGAAAACACCAACTAGTTGAACAATGAATAAATGTAAATAAAATGCCTCTATTATATTTGAAAATATAATTGTAAATATGTTTTGAGATTAAGAGAAAATTTGCCAGAATGACCAAAGCCTTAGGACAGTTACTTCAAAACAGACATTTAGTGCATAACCATTCTCTCTTGGTCTGGTAGGATTTGGATTTACAGCTCTCACACCTTCCTCAGTTAACCAGGATGCTTAGAGATGGGTTGTCTTACTGCAAGTTTAAATTCTTCCTTGCTGCCAAAAAATATTAATTAAAACTCTTTCTCTGTGTCATGGGTTCCCGCAGGTATGGGGTTGGAATAGACCCCTGAGGAGGACCACACCATGCCTCTGGGCAGTGGGATAAAGAGCCAGTACATGAAGCGCTACCAGGAGCTGTTCTGGAAGTATGCGCAGTGCTACAGCATGCTGCCGGAGCAGGCACGTGCGCCCTGGCTCTGAACGCCTGGTGACAGTACTGCCCTAGGACAATGTGGCCTCTCGGTGATGTCAGCCCCATACCCTGGTGCGTGCTCACAGAAGCCACAGAGGCCTCAGTGCTGGAGGAGTCCCAGTGGCCTGCTGGGGAGCAGGGCACGGAGGCTTGGGAGGAGCAGGATGCAGCACAGCCAGCACTGCCAGTGAAAGATGTGGAAGAAAAACCTGAACAGCAAACCAGAATGAAAGGACAAGTTTTCTGTCCTCAATAGCAGTCAAATGCCTTATTTGCCAGAGGAAACAGGAAAGCAGTTACAAGACCCCAAAGATCATCCAGTAAAAAACAAAAACAAAACAAAAAACAAGCACCCATTCACTCGTAAAATGCTGGGGGGAGAAGGACTGGAAGGCAGAAGACTCTAGCACCTGTGTAGGAAGCCGCTGTCAGAGGCAGCCTGTGCACTCTGTGGAGGGGGACAAGAGCAGGACAGCGAGGTTCCTCCACGGAAAGCCCCTGGGTGACAGTCCATGTGCTGCTATTCAGCAAGCCCTCAGACCCATGCCTGTCCTGAAGAGCTCCCCCAGGGACAAGACCTCGATCACGCAGGCTTCTCAGAGAACAGCTGGAGGCTGTTGTGTGGATGAATCTTGTCGCCTACCCCCACAGGAGGGCAGAAGGTCGAAGCCATGGACACTGGGTTACTCGTGAAGACGAGCCCACAGGCCCCTGGTATTCTTGTAAGAGTCGTTTCAGAGCATCTCTTCTTTGAGGTGCTGACACCAGATGCCTTTAAACAGCTAAGAGGCTTCCACTCCCCTCTGGGTGGCACAGGTGGACTGTGTCACTCATTGTAGAGGCTCTAACCCCACACTGGTGAGGTCCCCATCCTGCATGAGACTCCGTTTACTGGTGCATGTAGTTTTCTTTATGAGAGAGTACCAAGCAAGAAGCACTCCGCGTGACCTAGCGTCCATCTGTGGTGAAGCAGGGCTGTGGTGGCTACTGCAGGTACAGAGGTGCTCGTGTTTCAGCTCACAGCATCTTCACGTGGGTCGTGTGTTCAAGGATTGGGCTGGCGAGGCCCAGCTTCTCTGGATGGTCTCCGGGGTGCTCCCTCAGCAGTTTAATAGCCAGACACATTCTAGGAGACACAGCGTGGCCACTGTGGCTAGGTGGTGATGAGTTGCTGTGAGCCAGCTCACCCCTCTCTAACTACAGCCTTTCTCTTGAGAACACATAAGGTACAGCTGGCCACCGTTACAGGCTGTGGACTCTAGCCTCTTCGGCCGCAGCTGGCAGGACCTGTAGAACGCATGACCTGGAATCACATGGAATGGACTGAGATTGGCCCGTGGGGTGGGGACAGGGAAAGATACCATTAGAGACGCCCACACACCTTCTCTGCTCTTCCTTCCATGGCACTTAGTGTTGACGATGTGTGGTGTTCCTGCTTCAGCCGATCTTAGCTGCACCTTGCAGGAGCGTGGGGACCTGAGCGTGCACAGCTGTATCTCAGTAGTGCCGCTCCTTTTGTGCATTTGCCTCTAGGGTGGGAAACAGTCTTCACACTCATTTCTCAGATGGTGGGTGGGTCTGTCCACTGATGAGGCCTGTCCAGGAAGGATGAGGGCATGTGCTCTAGGGAAATAAGCAGGTGCTCAGTCTACAGCTTAGCCCCTGAGGGCGTGTGTTTGGTTTTTACTGGACGATCTTCGATGGTTGGACCCGGGGCTCAGCATGCCTGGGTTTTTACTCAGGGTCTCTGAACTGGCTCTTAGCACACAGACTAGTGTCACTCCACATAAAGTGACCGTCTTGTCACTGTCAAGCCATGAGAGTGCCTCCTGAGCGCTGTGGTCCTGAGGTGAACCTCTGCATGGAGAGCACACCTCGGTGTGGAGGAGGTACTTACCAAGAGGAAGTTCTACTTGATGTCTGACACCCTGGCTAGGAATTCTGGTGAACTTTGGTTTAATCTGTCACACGTCTTTAAATGCTGTGGGAACCTGCAGGTCACAGGACCCTGGCATGGTGACAGCGTGGCTCAGGTGGTTTCACCCACCTGGCTGAGCATCTTGTTGCATCTGACCATCTTGTAAAGATGGCGGGGGGGGGGGCGCCTGGAGCCCCACTTCTCCAGCCTGTGGTCTGCCGATACCTAGGAAACACTTGTCTTTGTGTGCTTTCCCCGACTCTAGGCTGAAGTGAGCCTGGAAGGCAGATTGGCCAGCCCCGCTTCTTTTTAAGCAGAAGACGTGAACAACGTTAAGGGTCTTCTGATGTTCATGAACAACCAAGGGCTGAGTGTGGGAGCTGTGTTCCCGCCTCTGTCCGAGCCTCCATGATTGGGATCATCTTCTTCCCTCTTCTCAAGGGCAGCAGTTACCTATGAATTTTTAAGTCATGACAATGTGATGTTCCTACTTTCTTCTTTTTACCGGAACTGATGTGGTTGTAATCGTGTCTCTAATTCTTGGGACATATTGCAAGATGGAGATAGTTTAAATCTGCCTTCAGGTTGGAAAAAGTCTAATAAAACTTGTTGAGAATCCAGTATTATCTAAAATAAATGCTACATAAAGGCATTTAAAAAAAACTTTCTGGGGTGTTTAGCAGATGAAATAGAAGAGAAACCTCCCCACACCCAGGGATGTGAGGTGAACACAGCAAGTGTCCTTGTGCAGTCAGCTGAGTCATGGGTAAGCGCAGGAGGACATGGCAGAAACAAGAATGGAGAAGGGGGTGCTTGAGCAGAGGCTCTGCCCCCCGTGAGCATGTGAAGGGCCTACAACCCAGGCTTGGGCTTCTGTACCCACACAGGGCAGAGCGGGGCAGAGCTCTGGCTCCCGCAGTGGAGTGACCTCCGTGGAGCATCGTCCTGCCTGACTGCTGGACTAGGAGTGGGGAAGGCCCAGAGAGCACTGAGCTTGGACTCCCCTCCTCACCCTGGGAGGCTTCCTGGTGCTTCCTCAACCCCCCAGGGGCTGCTCGGGAGCCAGAGGGAGAGTACTGAGGTGTCTGAGGTCTGGGCCTGGTTCAGGGAGGACAGACATCTTGCTTTGTCCCATGTTGTTAGGAATAGCCATTAAGGAGACAGAATTGCAGCTTCCAAACAAGTGGAGGTGGGAGAGGGAGGAGAGTGCCAGGGATTCCAGAGGAGGCTAGGAAGGGGGACCAGGTCAAGGGAAATTGAACTGAAAGAGGGGGAAATGCTCAAAATCATTAATAATCTGGACCTAGGTCATTGGCTAATGGGTCAAAGACAGTGAAACAGGTATGTACACATGAAGAACAAGGGCTCGCAGTGAAGGGGCTTTGGCATGCCAGCCAGTAAGGCCTGAGGAGGTTTTCGGGGTGACGCTAACATCAGACAGCGTGAGTTCTGTCAGAAGCCACAGCCAGAGACAGTAACAAAGACACAGAAAGCCATGAAGACACCAAATTCTGTGTGGAAATGCTAAATGGCTGTATGATATGAGGAATGAAAAGACAAGGTAGAGCAGAGAGAAAACGTTGGGTGTTTGTAACTGAGCAGAGATTGCTATGTGGGAGAATGACACTGCAAGTGACCCAAGCGTGACAAGGGTGGGAGGACACAGCCCCGGGTGGAGAGGCCAGGACCCTGCCTCTCTCAGCCTGCCGGAGGGAGGCCTGGGTCCCCCAGCCTTTGCCCCCCGGCAGCGTGGCTCCCCTGGTCTGGGGAGACTGGCTCACAGGCTGGGCCTGCACCCACACCCAGTCCTGCCTCTCCTGCCCTGAGCTCTAGCCTCCCCACGTGCAGCCACCATGAGGATGTGCCTCCCCACCACTCTGTCTTAGAGTGCCCGTGCTCTGCCACCAGCACAGAGCTCAAGTGTTTCCTGTGGCCGCCATCAGCTGCCCACAGGACACCATGCACTGGGCCCTGTGTTCCTCCTGCATGGATCCCGGGCACCTGGCACAGGCCCTCTAGTTTTTAGCAGGGGCTCCACAGTGACAACAGAATGTGTGAGAGGGACAAGTGCCTGTGAAGTGGTTGCCCACTCACCCGCCAGAAGCCACAGTGCCAGGGTGCTGCCATGGGAGGGCCCCCATGGTGCCTGGTGAAGGGATGTTGCCCTGTCTCCCAGCCACAGTCGACACCTGGGGCGGTGCCTGGGCCAGTGGAGCAACCCCTCAGGTCCACCGGCCATTGCTGGGAAGGTGGAAGTGCACCTGGGGTCCTGCAAATGGCCGAGCCATCCCAGCAGAGGGGCCTGGCTAGTCTCCCCGGGGGAGAGGTGGCGAGGCCTGTGGTGACCACCACTCTGCCCAGGGGTCTGAAACTCTTCAATCAGGGGTGCTCTTGGACCAGAGGGAGTGAAAGCCCAGCTCCCTGGTCCCTGCCCCTCCCACACACCTGTCACCAGTGTCCTGTGACAGGGTCCCTCAGCTCTGCCCTTACAGGACAGCCCAAGTCTGGGGGTCTGAGGCCCCAGAGGGTCCCCAACCCTCAGGGACACAGGGGAGGGCCTGGTGAGGGTGCGGTGTTTCCTGTGCCCTTAACTCCAGCGTTTCCACCTGGGGAGGGTGCCACTGTAAACTCAACCCCTTTGTGGCAGGAAACAGTGACTCTGTCTGGAAATGTAGGCTCCACTGACACTGGACGCACCTGCACCTGCAACTTTTTACATAGATTTTGCAAAAGTGTGACAGAGGCAGTGTGTGAGACATGGCTGAGTGCTCTCGAGGCCCTGGGCAGCACAAAGTGCACCGCAGGGCGTGGCGAACATGAAGGAGTGGCCAGGCACTCTCACCGGTTCTCAGGAGGCACGTGGTGACTGAGCTATAGAACTTCTGACTGGAGGGCAGGGCGAGGTGCTGCCCAGGCACAGCGTGGGCCCCACATATCCAAGGTCCACAGCAGTCGTGGCTGTCCCCACATATCAAGCCTGCAGAGTGGAGGAGTGGATGCTGAGCTCTGTCCACAAAGCATGGCCTTCCAGGTGGCCCTCGCCTGACTTCTGTCGGTCCTCTCAGAGGGAATACGGGTCGAATGGCCCTCTGCGCAGGGCTGTCCAGGCCTCGGGCATCCGCAGCTCTTGGTAGGTACGTGGTGCAGGGGAGAAGGGGTGTCTGGCTACTGTTGGCAAACGTGAGACATCCCTCGCTCCATCTTCTTGACCTCATTGTTTCAGGTTTCCCTGGCTCTAGGACACAGGAGGTGTTGACTGTCTGCAGCGCTCTCTGCCCTCTGTCGGCCCTTGCAGAGCAAGAGCTGGTTCCCCTCTGGGAGGCAAGCAGTCCTCAGGTGAAGGGCGGGGAGATGAGGAGGACCTGGCTGGGCCAAGCCCTCTGGGCAGGCAAGGGTGGCATGGCCATGGACGGGAGCATTCTGTCACCTTGATGGGAAAGGGATCTCCACAGTCAGGAGCTGGGCATTTGGTGAGAGAAGAAAGTGAAAATCCTGGATCTACTTCTACTCTCAAGACTAAATCCATAAGTTCCCAGAGAGCAGGGGTAAGCTGTGTGGGGCAGAACTGGGTAACACTGGGACACTGGGCCAGTGGACTGAGCAGGGAAGCAGAAGCTGGGCTCCCCGTCCTGACTTCTGTGCCAGGTGGCAGGAGTGGAGGCCAGGAGTCCTCCGGTTGCCAGGACAGAGCAGCACCCCTGTCACCTTTTGAAAGGCCGCTGAGGGCTGGGCAGAGAGGGAGAGGCTGTACGTGGCCACTCTCCACCCTGGCTTAGGTGGGTGAGTGGGACACTCTCAGCCCCATTCCTGCCCCAGGCGAATTCTCCTGACACACCAGGTAGACCAGGGGCTGGCAGGAGACCCATCTTGCAGAACAAACCTGAGTTTTGACCAAGGAGACGTGCATCCCAGCAGCCTCTGCTCTAAGCTGGAGCTGAATACTGACCCCAGGCCACCTATGAGGACCCCTAGGAGGTGGAGCCTGGGAGCACGCCCAGCAGACGTCAGCACTCCCAGATCCGGGGCAGGCCTTCAGAGGACCACTGGTCCCTGAGGAAGAGGGGGCCACACAGGCAAAACGAGTGGACACCGTACGAGTCCTCCAGCAGGCTGGCTGCAGCATCCAGGAACACTGGACACCCTGGAGGGCACCACTTCCTCAGCCTGCCTGCGCCTCCCAGGCTGGCTGCGTGGGTACTGCCAGACACCCAGGCTGAGGAGTCAACGGTCCTCAGGGCCCCGCAGAGAACACTGGGAGGTTCCTGGAAGGGACCCATCCACCTCCATGCCAGGCGTGGCCTGGAGCCCTGGCTTGGAGTTGCAGAGGACCTGGTGCCCACAACCTCCAGATCCGTGGCTGGGCTCAGCCTCCCCCAGTGAGGCCTGCTGCACATGTAGTCTGTGTGCCTCAGATGTCCACACAGACAGGAGGTGGCAGGGGTGGGAGCTCAGGAGGCCATGAGACATCACTGGAAGCTTCTGATGGTGGCCTTGGGGGCAAGGGATGTTGGCCCTTCCCTGACACATTTTGACTTCTCAAAGAGAAACACCATCCTGCTTGAATAGACTCAAGCTTGCACGTATGATTTCCTGGGAAACTTCACAAACTCCAGAATGCCCTACAGCACAGGCACCACCCTGGGCTGGAGGTGCCTGGGGCAGCACTGTCAAGAGCACCACTTGAATTGGCTCCAGTCACACCCACCACCTGGGGGAGGCAGCCAACGTGGACTGAGTGTGGACCGACTGGCCTGCTGGAGAGCCACAGTTAGGGCAGGAAGGCTGAGGTGCTTTTGGGAAACAACCTGGGCACGGCTCCCTGGCCGGGAGCAGCAGCCCAGGGGGGCGAGTCCAGGGGCTCGCGCTTGACCACAGCAGCAGCCCTGGGAGCTCTGCAGTCACAGCCCCGGGCCAGGTGCTGGTGCTCGGGGCAGCTGGGTGTGCAGAGGTGGAGGGGGGGCTCTGGCTCCAGGCAGGCGCAGGGTGAAGGGAAGAAGGGAACAAGTTCCCTGCTGGTTTCAGTGGTGGCCTGGCTGTGGGGGTGAGCCCCTACCACACCATGCACGAGGTGCGGGGTGTGGATCTGGTGCCTGCAGTCCAACTCTGTCTTCAGGTGCATCCTGGTAGGAAAAGTGACCAGCTGTCTCTTGGCCATGTTGCTGGCTCCCAGCCATACCTGGCTGGGGGTGCAGATGTCCACTGCTTCCTCAGACCCAGAGTCATTTTCCACCTTGATTGGCACTTCAAGCAACAGTGCTGGACTGCGTGGGGCCCCTGGGGACACCAGCAGGCCAGGCAACTTGGCATCCTCAGTAGAGTAGCCCCCAGCTGGGAAGCACTGTGCTCCGGGCACAGGGAGCCTCTTCTCCAGACCACTCTGCAGGGTGTGGCAGGGAGGATGCCCCTGTTCCTGCTGGAGGTCCCGTAGGGGTCTGCTGGGCCTGCTGCAGTAGGCACTGTGGGGAGAGCCTGGCAGGGGCGAGAGGGGTGAACTTCTGAAGGGGGTTGTGCCACTGGTACTGAGCATGCCCTGGGCTTCTGGGTAAGGCATGCAGGAGACGTGGGACACGCCGCGCATGGATGGCCGCTCGATCCTGGTGGGCTGTGGCTTCGGCTTGTCTCGCTTGTCTGCCGTCCAGCTGGGGTGCCTCATGGGTGTTGGCGTCTCCCAGCAGCAGTTGTGTGCCTGTGTCTCCCGCCGGCCTCTCCCTGCAGCACAGCCGCTCAGCACTCTCTCCTGCTCTGCGTCTTCCCCGTCGCTGCAGAGCAAGACAGTGTGGGGCTGAGTGACAGCTGATGGGCCTCCCCTGGGGTCGACCTCTTCGGAAGGGTGCTGGGGTAAATCTGTGCTGGTAAACCCCAGCTCCATGTGCAGGGGCAGCTGCAGGCCAGGCCTCAGGCCAGGTGGTCCCTGACAGCCACCCAGCAGCCCGCAGGCCTGCCCCCTCCTGTCCTTCACCTCAGCTCCCACAGCTCCAAGTCCAGGAAGGCTCAAGGGGGGCAGGCTGGTGCCAGGCCCGGCCTGCTTCCCACCCTGTGCCGCAGGAGGCACTTCTCTGGGACATGTGCAGTCCAGCAGCACCCGCCAGTCAGGTCTGCCATGGTGGGAAGGCTGTCAGACTGAAAAGCCACTCTGTGGCCAGGCCAGGTGTGACAGGGACCACACCTGCATCACAGGAGACTGGCTGAGGGTGACACATGGTGGTCAGTCTGGGAAGGCAGACCCACTGGTCAGGGCAGAGTGGCAGGTAGGGGCCGCCGGGTGGTGTGGACGGGATGGGGAATGCAGAGGGTTTCCAAGAAAAGCCCACTCCTCCCTACTGCCCCTGCAGGTGGACACCGTCCAGGCTGAGAGCTGTGTGGACAGCACCAATGGCCAGGCCTAGTGGGTCCTCTCCCAGCAGTCAAGGCCACCGTTGGCTCCTCTCCCCACCTCCCTCTGTGGCCTCCATGGTGACGGGGCGGGGTGGGGTGGCCGGCACCACTTACCCTGCAGCCCCTGTGGGGTCCAGGATGAGTTCAGGGCCACCCCTGAGGCACAGGCACAGGGCCCTGCTGGGAGCCCGGGTCCAGTGGCCAGTGTCCACCTGTGACCTGAACAGGGGAACGCAGTTTTCACCATGGCTGCTTCCTGCGGGGGGTCAGAGGGAAAGCCTGTCACTGGGGTCCTGGAGGGCGCTGGTCTAGGTGCAGTGTGGCCCCCAAGTTCCTGAGCCGTAGGACCAGAGCAACAGGGCAACTGTCCCTGTGGGCACCCTCCACCCTCAGAAGTGGCATTTCCACAGATCCCCAGGGCTGAGGGAGCCGGCTCTCCAGGGGACACGCTGTGTCTCGCCCAGGTGGGAAGGGCGTCAGAGGGACTTCAAGAAGTACCTGCAGTGAAGCTGGGCTTTGCACGTGGGTCTGGTCCACACAGAGCTGCGGTGGCCTGGGCCCTGTGGAGACAAGAGCCGAGTGGCATGAGTGTGCAGATGGGGCAGGCACACGGTGGCACTGTCACCCGAGGAGGGGGCCAGAGTTCCCACTCGCTGACTCCCACAGACTGCCAGGTCCTTCATCGGGGACAGATTCCAGACCATCTGAGACACGCCATTTTTTGAGCCAGGACAAGGAATTTGCTCTGGAGGTAGATCTGCCCACACAAGGCGTTTGATTTAGGGCTTGGACGTCTTCTTGGAAGGCCGCAGGGAGAACAGTGGACTCCAGGGACAAAGTTCTCCAAGAGTCAGTACGAGCAGATTGAGACCACCGGCCGCAGCTCTGGGGGAGGTGTGCAGTGACAGCCACAATCTCCTCCTCATAGTCTGTTTTCTTTTTAGAGGAGGAGCTGAGGGCCTGGAGCTGACCACTAGAAGATACCAGAGGACTTCCGCCCAACCTGGCTGAGTCTCCCTCCCTCTGGGGAGCTGAGGCCAGAGAGGCAGGGTTTCTGAGGGGAGCACGCACTTCCTGGGAACCCCGTTTCCATCACTGTGAGTCTGTGGTCACAGAGTGCAGCCAGTGTCCACTCTGCATCAGAAGTAAATACTCGTGAGGAAGAGAATCGCACAGTGGCTCCAAGTGTGGAGCGGGGCCACAGCCTGTCACCAGACCTGTCAGGAAAGGCTCCGGGAGACGACATTTGTCATCTGGCTGCCGGCCTGTCTGCCCCAGAGCAGCCTTCGAGGGGGAGACTGGAGGGTTTGTGTCCTCCGGTGGCCGTCCCTCATCCTCCTAGGCTGTGAGTGTGGGGTCCCCTGCGGTGCCTCCCCTTGCCCGGTCATCTACCACAGGGACCCCACACCTGCGCCCTCTGCTGGGGCTCCAGGGGGCAGGGGTGTGCTCTCCAGGTCAGCTCCAGAGGAGCCCAGGCTGAGTCCTGGGACCCTGCGTCAGAACCAGCTCAACCCAGAGAGCAGGAGAACGTGGTGCGTGCAGCTGGGGCTCCTCGGAGTGGGCCCAGCAGGCCCCAGGCTGCCCCACCTGTCCGCCTGAGCAGAGCCGGGTTCTGGCCTGGCCTGGTCTCGCCCTCGCCCCTTCTCCACTGGGGGGTGGCCCTCCCTGGGAGCTCCCATCTCTCGTCCTTAGCAGTAAGGATGGGCACAGGCCTGTCAGACAGGCAGAACCAAAGGGGACCTGGTGTGCCCAGGCTGGAGCCTGTCCTGGAAGCCACCCTCCATCCGCCCTGCACACAACAGAACGAGGAGGAGGAACACGGACCCAGCTGTGGGGGGAAACACTGAGGCCACCACATCTCCTCACTGAGAGCCTCCCAGAGGGACGGGAGGTGAGGGAGGCCCTGCAGAAGGACAGACCTTGGGCCCTGGCCTCCAGCCTTGGCATAGGCAGGGCCCACGATGAGGCACCCACCACTTTGTGGGGTCCAGTGGGCCAACCCTGACCAGCTGAGTCCCCTTTCCGTGGACGAGGACTGAGGACAGTCGTCTGGGTTGCTGGGCAGGCGGGTGCTGGTGTGGTGGAGCCCCAGGCCTGAGCCCTCGTCGGCTCCGGGGCCCATCTAGATGATCTCGGGAGAGCTGAGGAACACAGCCAGAGGAGGAAGAACAGCTCTGCAGGCCTGTCTGGGGAGCAGTGCCACCCAGCCTGCCTCGCCGGGTCCCTGTGAACAGCCAGCACACTGCTCCTGTCCCAGGGGAGCCGGAGGACTTGCAGCTAGAGGGTGAAGGGAGAACGATGGGGCAGGATTTCCGGCAATGCCAGGGAGGAGCGGGCAGCCTCTCCAGAACCGCCGGCTTGTTGTGTGTGAGCAGAGCCCACAGCCTGGAGGCTGTGGGGGGCCCTAGCCGATGGCTCCTGGGAGCTGCAGCAGGCTCACACCCACCCCATCAGTGTGCCAAGTCAGAGGCCTGCTCAAGTCTCCTTCCTGCTGGCCCTGGCTGCCCTTCGAAGTGGAGAACCACGGACAGAAACGCAGGTCCACAAGCGATTTCTGAGAGCAGCTGCAGGCTGAAGGGACAGGCCGAGGGCCAGGGCTGAGCACAGCAGAGGCTGACTCGCGACAGAGACCAGGTCTCTGGCCTTCACCTGAGGACCTGCAGAGGGGCCGGCCCAGTTCTGTGAGGCCCATCCCACAAGAGGGGCAAGGAGGACAGCCCTGAGGAGGCCCAGGAGTGCTGTCCACAGGCCCGACTGCCCTTAGGAGGGACCAGGCCTCTAGGAGGAGATGCCAGGGCCCTTGTTCCCTGAGCATCCTGCAGCTGGACAGCTCCTGTGAGGGGGAGGCCAGGTGGTTTTGGCTAGAACTGGGATGCCGATCAGAGACCGTGCTGGAGAGCCTCACGCCTCTGGCACCATGTTCTCCAAGCCACACTGGCCGTGGCGATCCTCTGTGGCCCTGGCTCTGAGTGTGCTCTGGGAGCATTCTGCAGCTCACTGAGGCCGGAGGAGGGGCTGGGGCCTGGGGACCTTCCCACACAGAGCCCCCACATGGGATTCCAAGGAGTCATCTCCCGCGCTCGGGGGAAAAGTGAATGGGAAACACAGGTGGCCCCTTCTAAGACACAGCAGACAGTGTGCCCCAGAAAACCTCGCCCTGGGCGTTTTCCACTTCTGAGAAGCTCAGAAAGCCTGGCAGGACCAGGCTCGATGGACCAGGGCCCTGCAGCAGCACAGCCACTGACCCCGGATGGGCCACTGACTCGAGGCGGGCGAGGAAGAAGGCCCGGAGGCGGCAGACCAAGGCACCGTCCTCGTGTGGAGTGGTTCTCTGGCAGGCCAGCATGGGTCAGTCAGGATGGGCAGGATGGGAAGCTAGTGTCTGCAGACGAGGGTTTGAAACAGTTTTTCCTAATGGTTGTCACCTACCTGGTGACACACTACTTGACAGAAATGAACAAAGACGACACTGGGCCCGCTGCATGTGCAGGTGCTTTGTGCTGCCATGACTCCTGCTCACCTGGGGTCCACTGTGGCCGAGGTGTCCACCCTGTGCTTGGCCCTCAGAAACGCACCCTTCATCTTCACCTCTGCCAAGGCTGGCAGGAGGACCGGCGCCACGGTGCAGAACAGGGAGAGCCGCGGGGGCAGGATGCTTCCTGATGGTGCCTTCTTCTTCTGTCCCAGCAAGAATTTTAGTTTCCCTTGAAACTGCATCATCTGGCAGGTGAAAGCAGAAGGAAAGGGGCGTTCACAGCCTCAGAAGGAACCGGCTCAGTGGGCGAGGACAGCTGAAGCGTGGCTGGGGAGGGTGTGGACGACGCCCTGCTCTGGAGCCTTGGGCCCCACCCACGTGCAGGTCTGCCTCCTGCAGACCAGCCCCACCCAGGCCTTCGGGTGACCTTGGTGGCTCTGTGACGGGTGTCGCCTTGCAGGGACAGGGTGTTCTTGTGTGAGCGCTCATGGCTGTGTGCCTGCACACAGGTGGCACCGGCGCCTTGGCTTAGGCTGCCATCAAGGAGAGCCTAAGCCACCAGCTGCCTGCCCGGTAGCAACTGTGGTGGTCCTCTGAGGGCTATTTCAGCTTAAATGTTCCACTTCTAAATTATCAGGACCAGACCAGAGTCCCGAGTCCAGGTGAGGAGAAGAGATCCCCAGAGCCCACAGTCCAGATGGGGTGAGGGGAACCCCTAGAGCTCAAAGTCAGGGAGAAGAGACCCCCAGAGCCAAAAGTCCAGGTGAGGAATGGGGAGAGAGGATTCCCCAGAGCCCACAGTCCAGGAGACAGGACACCCAGAGCCCAGGGAGGTGGGACCCCCAGCCCTCGGTCCCATTAGGGTGTGACAGGCAGTGGTCACAGGAGTCCCTGGTCATGGGCCCTGGCACAGGCCTGGAAGTTGAGCCCCAAGGTCCTGTGCAGCCAGGGCTCTGGTGAGAGACCTGCAGGTGCTGATTGGTGGCTGCCTGGGAGGAGGGCAGGGCCCTGTGGCTCTCAGCACAGCATGAACCAGAGGAGTGGGCAGGTGCAGGGACCCAGGTGCAGGCTCCACAGAGGCAAACGCCGGGGGGCCTGCGGGGTGGGCGTGGGCCGGAGGACCCTTGCTCAGCTACTCCCAGGAGGAGGGCGCCTCCCTCTCAGTGAGGAGCTGGAAGAGGACACCATGGGTCAAGACGTGGAAACCCCCAGAGCAAGTCTGTGAAGGAAGAGGCGGCAACCAGAGGCTTGGGCAGGACTACGGGGGTCCCAGCAGACTCTGCTGAAGGCTAGGGTGTGTCAGGAACGGCTTCAGGTAAGGCCCAACTCCCCTCCAACACCAAGTGACCTCCGTTTCCAAGTGCTTTGCCTGTGACCTGCAGTGGGTCCCACTTGCCCCCCTCACCAGTCCTTCACACCTGGTGGTGTCAAGGGGACACGTGGAGCCTCTGGAGACCCCACCAGGGCTCCTCCTCTCTGTCCAAGGATGCAGGGTCCCCTCTACCCCAGGACAGGAGGGACCCAGGTGTCAGGGAGCCAGAGCGGGCTGCAGGCCAGGTCCCGCTCAGGTCCCACCCACTCACCAGAAAGCCAGAGGTGCTATCCAGCAGGCAGCGCACTCGGCAGACGAAGCACCGGGTCAGGAAGGCTGAGTACTCGGTGGGAGAGCCGGAGCCTCCTTCCTGGGCCCTGAGCAGCCTCCGCAGAACACTGTCATCTCCTGCAGGACAGCCCAGGGAGTGGTGGTGAGGCTGGGAGACGTGGGCCAGGAGGGAGCCACATGTGCCCAAGATGGGCTTTCACACTGTGTGGGAGCCATTCAGCCCTCCACGTGGCCCTGACTCCCTGCAGTCCTGGAGAGACTGCTGCCACGAGGGTCTACCTTCACGGTCCCCTGCCTTTACCATATCTGTAAAACCTCCCTGCTCTAGAAGCCTGAGGTTGGTCTGTTCATCCAACTCTGCAAGCTGGATCATGCTGCTGCCTGAGGCTGAGCTGGAGACCTTTCCTGGAATTATCAGTGTGTGTGTGTGTGTGTGTGTGTGTGTGGTGTGAAAGATGCAGTGAACGGGATCCCAGGGAGATGCCACCCACCCCAGGACCCCTGCCCTGGCCCCTCCACGTCCACCATCACCTGTTCCCCACAGGTAAGGGGCACCAGCCCTGAGGAGCCAACATTTCCAGGGGCTTTTTCAGATCTTGTAAACTGGGCCAAGAAACTTCCTGGCAGACAGGAGCCTGAGGGAGTTTGTGAAGCCAGAGACTGCGCAACTCCAAGAGGCGGCAAGGACTGGGTCTCAGCCCGCAGGGTGCCTGCAGTCTGTGTCCCAAGGGTCAGGAACACATGCTCAGACCCCAGCTCGTGGTACCACTGCAAGGTGACGTAGCTCTAAGAGCTGGGGCCTTGGTGTCAGTCACTGAGCCATGTCCTTGAAGGCAGTGGGACCCCAGCCTCCCTCCAGGAGGTCAGCAGTTTTGCTCCTCCAGCAGCCCCCACCACGATGGGCTGCCCCCCCCCCAGGTCTGAAAGCAGTGATCCCACAACCATGATGAAGCACCAAATCTGAGCTAAAGAAACCTTCCTTCTTTTTTTTTTTTTTTTTTTAATTCTTATATCCTCCCAATTTCTTTTTATTTATTTATTTATTTAGTTATCGGCAGACACAACATCTTTGTTGGTATGTGGTGCTGAGGATCGAACCTGGGGCCGCACGCATGCCAGACGAGCACGCTACCGCCTGAGCCACATCCCCAGCCCCGAAACCTTCCTTCTTTATAAATCGGTCACCTCCGGTTCTTGTCATAGGGGTGGAGGGCCAACCACAAAGGGTGTCCTAGGCCTGGCTACAGAGCACAGCAGAGCAGCCGGGGCACCAATACCCTCGGGAGCCACTCATGGTACTGTGTGACCAGCCCACTGTCGGACTGCTGGGCAGGGAGGTCTCTGAGGAGGCAGGATCCAGTGTGGAGTCCCACATGGTGGCAGAGGAAAAAGAGGTGTCAGCTGTGTGCACAGTGCTCCGAGCTGCCTACCCACCTGTGTCTGGGCGCGGGGGCTGGCCGAGCCCCTGGGGGGGGTCCATGGCCCAGTGCAGCTGCCGGCAGAAGTCGTGGCGGTCCTCGACGTGGATGTAGTCATAAATGTTTTGGTGCATCACATCCGTCTGAAACATGGAAAAAGTGTCGGCCTTCACCTGAGCTGGCCCTTATTCCAGGGACTCTTACTCCAGTTGTTAAACTGCAAAACCCCTAGGTCCACCTGTAAAAGCCAGCCACGTTTATGGAGAGAAGGTCCCCTGGAAGGAGCTCCCTGTGATGAATGTGACTAGTAAACTCATGCAGAGGGGATGAGCTCTGCCACCTCTTCCAGGGGTCCGGCAGCTCTGTGGTCAGACCTGTGGCCCTGACCTGGAGGGGTGGGTGGCAAGGGTGCCTGGCTGTGACTGTGGCCATGACTGAGAGGTAGATTCAATCGCCCACAGGCGACAGGGTTTCGCAGAGAAGGGGCAGAGAGCAGCCCAGATGTGCCGCTGCCCTTGGTCAGTGTTGTCCAAGTCGGGCTCTGGGGAGGGTAGCCTGGGGCCATGGGCAGGGACTCCTCGTGGTGGGAGTGGCCCCCGGAGGCCTCCCTGAAGAGCCGGTGGCTCTGTGCTTCTTCAGGAGCTCTGTGAATGAGCAGGGTGCAGGCTGGTGGGCCAGATGGGACAGGCAGCTCTGGGCCGGCAGAGAACTCCCGTGTGCCCACCAGCTGAGGGCCCAGGGCCAGTTAAGTGAAGAGGGCCAGCTGGGGGGCAGGTCCAGGTGAGGGGCCAGGGCCAGATGAGTGGACAGGGTCAGGTGAGGGGCCAGGCCCAGGTGAGGAGACAGGTCCAGGTGAGTGGACAGGGCCAGGTGAGTGGATAGGGCCAGGTGAGGGGACATTGCCAGGTGAGGGGACAGGGTCTGGCCTTCCAAGGCCCCTCTATCCCCATCGTGGTCTGGGCCCCACCTCAGGTGCTCTGCCATCCTCCAAGGCTCAGCAGTGGGGAGCTACGTCCTCTGGTCGGTCCTGCCCACAGCACCACTGAGGCTGGCTCAGGCGTGGTGGCAGGTTCTCATTTTCAGGCTGTGCTCTGGCTGTGTGACCACACTCCAGCTGGGCTGTTCTGCAGTAAATGCTTGGCTGCTTCACACTGGCCAGCGCAAAGGATGCCACAGGTCCATGGGGACAGCCACAGGTGGCCATTGTGTCCCGGGGAGAGGAGGTTCCATGGTAGAGGTGAGCAGGTTCCAGAACACACTCCCTCAGTGACACCTGGAGCTCAGTCTGTCCCAGTACAGCCACCAAGGTGGACAGGCCTCCTGTTTGCGGCAACTCGGGTGTCATCCAGACTGAGTGTCTTTGCATGTACTCACTGGTCTTCAGATGTATGCGTGCCGTGTGCTGCATGTGGAGGCATGGACACATGCAGGTGTGTGCTGCCAGACTGTCCTTCTCGTGGTCACCGTCCAATCTGCCTCTTCCTCCTGGGCCTGGGCTGCGTGCCCCTGGCTGACTCAACTCTGCAGGGAATGCACAGTCCGACTCCTGCCTTTTGGTCTTGCTTAAGAGATCTTTCCTCACGGATCTCCTAACTCTGCCCTGCTGTGTGCCTTCCGGGAAAGTGTGCCTCCATGGTCTGCATGTGGTGTGAAGGAGGAGATGAGATCCCTCTTCCTCCCATCGGGTCTGGCTGGCACTGCATCTCTCCTGAACAGAGAGCCCTTTCCTCCTGCCAACAGCAGCACTGAGCGTTCACCACAAGCCCAGGCCCTCTGCCTCAGAACACTGCTGCTTGTGGGTCTGTGTGACCTAGTGCAATCCACGTGGCCTATAGCCTGTGAAGCTGTGACCCCAGGAGTACAAGTGCCCAGCAGTCATCCTCTCCTTCTCCCTTCTCCTCCTTCCTCTGGATAGTTTGGATATTCTTAACCTCTGCATTTCCATGGACATTTTAGAATTAGTGTGTCAATGCCCACCAAAAAGTTATCAAGTTTTTGTTATAATTTCATCAATTCTGTAACTTGGTTTGCACAAAAATGACATCTTAATAGCTATGTCATGTCTCCAACCCTTAAACATGGTATAGCTCTTGTGGTGCCTGGATTGGCCTGATGCTTTATATCTTCTGAGTGGAGGAACTACTGTGTGTTGTTGATGGGTTGTTCCTTGGAAGGTGGTGTTTCAGATCCTGTTGTAATGGTGTTCTCCCTCTAGTTCGGATTGGAGGAAGTGGGGTGCTGACCCCCAGCAGCAGGCAGGCGTGATGCAGGGCAGGTGAAAAGTGGGCCCATGACTCACACTAGACTCTCCCACAGGTGTGTGGGTGACTCTGAGCTTCACAGAACCGCTGGAGGGTGCTTATCCCCAACACTCTCAGGCCACCCCAGTCTCTCTCATAAGAAAAGGGGTGTGTGGGGTCTGCAGTTAACCACTTGGGGACAGACAGACCCGGGAGAGGCCTAGCACAGCCAGCTAAGGCAAGCCTGCAGACAGGGAACAGACAGAGCTCTGTTTTCACAACTAGCTGGGCACATCTGACTGCCCATGTCCCACCTGACCTCCCGAGCAGGTCCACAAGGCAGTGTCCAGAGAATACATTCAAGGAGGGAGAGAAGGACACCACTGCTTGGCAGTGCAGCATGGGTGCTGCCATCCAGGGCAGCCAGCCTGCAGCTCTAAGCTAGTGCAGTGAAACCAGCTCCTAGCTCGGACACATGCTCCCTTCCTGCAGTCTGTCCTTCCCACCTCTCTGTATAAGCATGACCCTGGCTGCAGAGTAGTAGCTGCAGGGGTCACCGAGCTGGTCTTATCTGTGATGGCTCACTGGGGACAGCTGCCACAGTGACCAGGAGGGGTTGGCAGCTTCCTGAGTGTCAGGAATCTAAACCCACCTGCTCATCACAGGCCTGCTGGGCACGAAGACACAAGGGACAGAGCATTCAGGCTGCCACAGTAGGGAACGGGTCCTGGCTTCTGGCAAAGTGCTCTGCATGAGATGTTTTCAAGAGCACAAGCTGTTGTGGCATCTCATGAAAATTCTGCAAAGCCTGATTTAATGGCATTTGGGAACAATTTCTTTAAAATAAAGGAAAGCTGTTTTCCACCTCTAACACTGGGGGTGGGGGGTGGAATAATGAAGCTCCAAGGAAACAATCATCCCAAGATCAGGTTCCAACTGGGAATCAATGCCACCCTCCTGCACCTCCCTTTGTCCCCAGAGCCAAATCCTAGGTGGGACACTCCTGGGAGTGGGCTCCTGTGTGCTGTGGAGCTCATGGATGCTAGGGAAGGCACTGGGAAAGAGGTGAGGTCCCTCTGAGCATGAAGAAGGCAGGCAGGGGCCCAGCGCCAACTCAGACCCTGCACAGGCCACCAAAGGGCCCGTATCCAGGGCTATGTCCCCACCTGTCCATGTCCTCAAGCTCTGGGCTGTGAAGAGCACTGGGACCCCACAGTGAGGGAGGCATCAAGTCACAGCTGACCTCCCGACAGACACTTCTCTACTTCCCACCATGAGAGTGACATCTGAGGATCTGAGCATGAGTGGCAGACACCCTCAGACTGCTCAGGGGCTGGTGTCACCTGAGGGATGAGGGACTCTGCCGCCACCTTAGTCCCTGGAGATCTGGTGCATCACCAGAAGATGGACAGCTCTCCAGCAGCAGACCGTGGGGACAGCACAGGGCAGGTCCAGGCCCCAGGCCAGCCAGAGCAGACAGAAAGGCTGGCCCCCCCCCGAGGTGCAAGAGCCTTTGCCAGTGCCCAGGGCCCCTCGTGGCTCCTAGGAGCAGGCAGAGGTGGACACTGCCCGGTGCACGAACAGGAAATGAGGCTCGGAGCAGACAGGTGACTGTGGAGCTGCAGAGCCGGCCTCCCCTGTGCTGTGTCCCCCCAGCTGCTGTGAAGCCCGCAGGTCCAGCACACAGTCCCCCTGTCGGGTCCTACACAGGGCTGTAGGACTGCCCCAGGTGGAGTGATGGGTGTCCAGAGGGGCGACCAACACACGCGGTTGTGTCCTGGGAGAGAGGTGCCCCAGGGTGTGAGTGAGTGTGCCTGTCCTCCACACAGCTTCCCCGGGGCTTAGAACAGGACAGGAGTACCACGGGATAAGGCCTGGTGCTCACCAGATCCCCGTGGTTTGCAGGGAGCCTGGCCTTGGACTCAGGTGGCAGGAAGTTGAATTCAGAGGTGGGGGCCAGGAACTGCTATAGCTATTTCAGTTCTGGGAAACTATCTGAAATTAAGTTTTTCTTGGAAATTAAGTAAAAGACATGCTGGCCTCGGGGGCCTCAGGCAGACTTGAGTTTTAACATGTTGGGGACCCACACGCTCGGATCCTGGATTCTGCTGCCTTTGGCTCTGTGCAGGCCTGGTTTTCTGCCTGACAGAGGTGCTGGTCTTGACCACTCCACACATGGCCACACATGTCACTCCACACATGTCACCACCCCTCATGTCCCTCCATGCTGGCAGAGGCAGGAGCCAGCTGTCCTGCCCCACAGGCTCAGCTGGGCAGCCCAGCCACCAGGGGCCTCCTCCAGGCGGCCCCCCGGCAAACAGGCCTGCTTCTGGCCAGCCCTTGACCCTCAGGGCCCTCTGCCAACCTGGGCCAGGGCCTCTCAGTGGGTGGGGAGCCTGCGAGCTCCCTCTGTGGCCCGTGGGCTGTCTTCACACGGCTGCTGCTCCTGGGGGGTCGCTGCGGTCTCCTACTCAGAGCCGCCTCCTCGGCCCTCGATTCCTTCCGACTGCTGACTCCCCAGTGGCTGGGGTGTCTGTGTCCCGGGTTCTTCCCTCCGCTCATGGCTTTTCCTGCTCCAGGACTGTGTCCCTTCTCTCCAGAGGGGACGTCTCTGTGGGGTGGCCTGCTCAATGCACTAAAGGGCCCCAGATATGCTTCTGAGTACCCAGCAAGTCCAGGGGGAAGCGTGGATTCTCGGCTTGACCTTTCGAGTTCCCCTCGGACTTTTATTTCCCTCCAGAGTCCAAACAAACAAACAAAAAAGCTCCCTGTCCCCTCTGGGCCGCAGAGGGGCCTTCTGTGTGGTACCTTTCCTGGATGTCACCCTCCAAGCTCGTGTTCCAGGCCCCTCAGCCCAGCCCAGCTCTGTCCAGGTCTGGACACCCCACCAGGCTGGTGAGGAGATCCAGGAGGAGCCACGGCAGCAGACCATGGCTGCTGAGCATCTGGAGCCTCCTGCAGGCTGAGGGGGACCCACCTGCCAGGGCTCGGCCTGCGAGGGCTGGTCTCTGCTGTCTCCTACTGTGCAGGGCAAAGCTGACAGCCCAGCACCCAGCCGGCGCCGCGGCTGGCTTCACGTACCTGGTGGAAGCCCAGATAGTCCACAATGGTGGGCGACGCGTAGAAGATCATCCCGTCGGCACTCACGACCAGGGCAAAGCCATTGAGAGACTGGAAGAGACAAGAGAGCCCAGTGGGCCACCTCAGAGGGAGAAAGGCTCCGCGTGAGTCCCCACCCTCCCTCGGCTTCGCCCTCAAACCCACGCCTCCAGAAGCACCCTTCGACCTCAGTGCGTCCCGCCAGGTCCCCAGCAGAGGCCAAGAGTCACTTCTCCTTTCTCTGCTGGGAGTCAACGTGCTCTTGGAGATACAAACCACAGACCCAGGCAGAACAGGGCCTGCCGCTGCCCTCCGCCAGGCCTGCCCCCCTGCTGCCCACTCTTAAGGAAGTCCCTGGCGTCTCTGAGCTTTCAACAGACACGGAGCTCCATCAAGTGTTTCCGGTATCTGCTGAAACAACCTGGGCTCTTCCTGTCTTCCTGCAGCAGCCTGCATTGCTGGTGACCCCAGCGTGGACGCGCCCTGCGCTCTCCTGCGGGAGTGTTCTGTGCAGGGACACTGGTCAGCACTTTCCCCTCAGTGTGGTGTCAAGCAAGGGGTCATGAGAGGCCCCACCCCGGCTCTCTCCCAGGCCACTGATGCAGGACAGGGCCCGTGTTCCTGGAGGGACTGGGTCTCCTCACCTTCATCTGGCTTGGCCCCGGGGGAGACGCTGGTGACGCAGTGCACTTCCACACCACATTGATGTGTGCGATGTCAGCGCGTGCAGGTGTTTATCCTCCTCATATCCACTGTTTCCCCGGAACGCCACCATCAAGCACGACTTTAAAATTCACCCATGCTCATTATGTACAGCACTCCTTACGACTGTTAGGTATGTTCTTTTTTTAAAAGATTTTTTTTAATGGACACAATATATTTATTTTATTTATTTTCTGTGCTGAGGACGAACCCAGTACCTCACAAGTGCAAGGCAAGTGCTCTACCACTGAGCTATGATCCCAGCCCCCAACTGGGGTTTTTTAAGGCACATCACTGTGCTGTGCTGGACTTCACAGCAAGTCCTACACTCTGTCCTGTGGTGGCTTCCCACAACCACAGCCCGTGAAGATGCACAAGATACCTACAGACCATCTATCTGTCACCTACCCACCTGTGTGCCTATCCATCACCCACCCATGGTGACTGCCATCCATCCTCCCATCCATCATGCCAGCCTGTCTCTGTCATCCATGTATCATCATCAATCATCTAGCTATCACTTCTACCTGTATTCTATCACGTATCCATCCATCATCCCTATTGTCACCAATCCATTACCTCTACCTCATGTATATCATGTATCCATCCATTATCTCTATTATCGCCTATCATCTGTCCATCACATTTACCTATTATCTATGTACTATCATCTATCCATCCATCATCTCTATTATCATCTACTATCTATTCATCCTTCATCTCTATTATCATATATTATCTATTTATCTGTCATCTCTCTTATCATCTATCATCTATCAATTACCTATCATCTATCTCTACTTATTACCTATCATCCATTCATTGGATGAATCTCTATCACCTACTCATCTATCCCACCTATTTATCTTTCATTATAACATCCTTTGTCTGTTATGATAATCATTTATTGACCATGTATCTATCCATCTATTGATCACCTCTATCATCTATCAGTATAATTTATGTATCATCTCTCTGTCTATCCATCATTTCTGTCATGTTATCACCTACCATGTATCATCATGTTTCTACCTCGCATCTGTCCATCATCCTGACAACATCTCTCTTTCTCTCTCACCTGTCCATCAGCATGCCCAGGGAGCCCTAGTGAGCACTACCATGCTAAGTGGAAGACCTTTCAGTCTCACGTTGCCCTTGTGAGTTTGGACTAGTCATGAGTCCACTTGGGCAGTGCAACAGCTGGTGCGAGGGCTTTGGCCCCCTGGACAGCACTGTTCCTAGAGGGCTCAGTTGTTCCTGTGAGACCCGGACAGTCAGAGCCTGCAGCATCTGAGAAATCTCTGGCAACGGGCAGAACACTGACTCATTTCCCTTAATTATTTTTTCCATATTTTTATTGGTGTGTTAGATAGTTCAGTCCCCTTAGTTCCTGAACACGTTAGATGCCTTTCCCCATTTTATCTTGAACTTTGCCAATCTGCTAAGTGCAGACTCAATTTCCCACCACCGTTTCCTTTCTTGGATCATGAAGAGATGAAAGCCTCTCCAAATTCACGGGACGTGCTTCTCTTGCACGGCGACCTGCCTGTGTGGGTCATGTGCTGATTTTTCTGTTGGGATTTTACGTATCCATTCCCAAGAGTTTGTGAAATGTTGGTATTGAAGACCCATAGGTGGTGGATAAGGGCTGCACCTCCACCCAAGTCCCCACTCACCATGGAAGATGAAGGAGGACAAGATGCCGGGACCCAGCCTCGGTCAGCAACAGAGCAGAGCGCTGCAGACATCCCACCCACAGGCAGGGGTCAGAGCCAGGACCAAGGAGTCAGGCCCAGGTGCCCCAGGGGAGAAGGCAGGGCCCTCAAGATCCGTCAGGAGAAGAACAGCTGCTCCACCCGTGGGGGAGGAATGAGCAGAACTCGGAGCGAAAAGCCAGCGGAAAGGCTCCAGCCGCAGAGATCACCAGCAAGGGAGGGTGTTAGGGTCTGTAAACAAGTCGGGATGGCGCCTGGCATTTTGCAGAGGGAGTGGTTTGTGAAGTAACGCCAGCGAGCCATTAAGTGTGGAGATTCCTTATTGGTTGACTGCTGTATCTAGTTTATGTTAATTAGATAAGCTGGGTGGAACGTATATGTACCCCTCCTGTCCTACAATAAACGGCTCCCACTCCTGCTGGATCAATGTACACAAGTTGCTCGTCACCCCCCGGTTATTTTGCTGCAGCCGGACTGCGGCAGGAGGGTTTGTTCTTTATTATGTTTATTAATAAACTCTCAAGAAGAATCCTCAAGAAAAATACAAACCACACCAGGAATTCACAGCTCCTTCAAAAAGTAAAAGGGTTATAAGGAACTTCCTCTTCCTCTTGCTCATTCATTCATTCATTCATTAGCAGTCCTGCACTGGAACCCAGGAAAGGCCCGCTGCTGAGCACACCCCGGCTCTGCCTGGTATCTATTGAAAACACTGAATTTGTAATCCACAGCTTCCCACAGAGAGAACGGTAGGCCCAAATCAGAAAGCACAACCACCTGGGAGCAGGCCTAAAAGACAGCATGTGAGGCCTGCATGGGAAGCTGTGGACGCTGCCGAGAGGCCTCAGAGGCCAAGGGATACCCGTGTCCCCAGCAGAGAGATGCACCTCTGCAGATGCAGTGCGACCCGACCATAGCGCAGTGCACTGGCTCCTCTGGGAATCACAAGCTGATTCTAAAGCGGGTGTGGACCCCCAAGGCGCCCAGGAGCTCTTCTTGAGGAAAAGCAGAGTAGCAGAACTTCGAGGGCAGGCACCAGGGCCAGCCACAGTCCCCAGGAAACACCGCCCTGGGGTGAGGGCAAGACGGCAGGAGGCTCCATCCAACAGGGACAGAGCAGCAGACGGTCACGGCTGGGACGATGGCCACTGTGCAGGAAAAGTGAGCCCAAGTCCTGTCTCTCTGCAGGCACCAACATTGATTCAAGATGCACAGTGGAGCCGTGGAGCTCCCAGAGGACACACAGGGAGCACCGCGTGAGCTTGAGGCAGGTGGGTCTGGACAGCACAGGAGGCCCTGACCGGAGAAGCCCCTCTCGAGCACACTGACGAAGGCTCTATCCACCATGTACAGAGGCCTCCACAAATCAACCACGAGAGATGCACAACCCGATTTTGGAAAAATGGACGAAACACTTACACAGAGACTTTTCCAAAGGAAAAGAAATGAAACATGCTGTGTACCGTCAGTCACTGGGGAGTGCAGACCATCGCACACACCGGGACGGTTCTGTGAGAGCGGCTGACAGCAGGGCCGCTGGAGGTCACGGGGCATCTCGGTGGGATGTGGACCCAACACGGTGGCTGCTTGGGAAACTGTTCTCAGTTCCTCATAAAAGTGGTCCTACATCACTAGGTGCCCGGAAATTCCACTCTGGTATTTTTATCAATGACTTATTTCTCTTTTATTAAAATTTTAAAATGGCTTAGTAGCACTTGGTCACATGACTATGCCCCCATCTTTTGTTTTGTTTTGCTTTTAAACGTTCATTCTCGTTCCTTGGGTTTTGGGAGGCACTTTAAGACACACAAGGGGAGACTTTGGGGTGAGATCCCAAAAGCACAGGCAACAAAAGCAAAAATGGATGCCTGTCAGACCCAGAAGATGAGCTCGGTGTGGAGACGTCGGGGCAGGGGGGACCTCGGGAGGGGTCTGCAGGCCACCCTCAGCAGAGGCACCACATCAGAACACAGTGGCAAGTGCCCAGTGGAAAGGGCAGCTGGCCCGCAGAGACACTCCTGCCAGGAAGACACACAAATGCTGACCGCACCCAGAAACACCGGGCATAGCAACCGCAGGCCGGGCCAGTCAGACTCACAGGTGAGCGACCCCCTGCCCCCAGATGATGGTCTTCATCAAAAAGACAAGGGGCAGCAGTGCTGGAGAGGATGCACGGGGGGCCCTCGTGCCCCGCTGGGGGGAATGCCACCCACCGTGCCCACAGAGCAGCTGGAGGTCACCAGGCCCATGCCAGGTTCGTCCTGGGAAAATGCCAAGGCAGGGCACCACGCTCGTGCCCATCGGCAGAGAGATGGGTAAAGAAACCTGGATCATGTGCACACGGAAGCCCTAGTCAGCCACAAAAAATCAGGAGGTCCTGCCGTCTGCAGCCACTTGGTGGAGCAGGCGGAGATCTCAGAGTGAAGACTGCCAGGCGCCGGCACAGGCTCCCACACATGAGGGAAGCTAAGAAAGCTGGTTTCCTAGAAGTGGAGGACAGAGCAGAGGTCACTGGGTGGGGGGAGCTGAGGGCGCAGGCACCAAGCACAGCTCGTCGTAGGGTGACAGTTGTCCACAAAGCAAAAGCTCTGGTCTGTACAGCTCTGGATGAGGAGTTCACATGTTCCCCACGCCAAACACGGAAGGTGTTTAAAGAATGGAGGGCTGATCACCCTAACTTATCATCACCACGGCACGGACACATCAGAGCACCACACCGCGCCCCACACATGAAACATGCACGCTGGTTGTGTCCATGAGGATCCACACCCAGTGCTGACCCACGAGAACGGGAATGTTCACAAAAAACCTGGTCAAGGCTCTTCATGGCAGCCATGTGCATCAAAACCGGGAGCTGGAGACAACCCAGTGACCACCACTGCAGGAAGAGTCCCGTCTTGGAATGTCATCACACAGTGAGAAGCAGATTTAAAACACTAGTGATGGTGCACAAGCACAGACGGATCTCAGAATCATCGTGTCAAGTCAAGGAGGGACCCAGAGGCACGTGCACAGTCTGTCTGTAGGAAGTCCAAGAACAGGCCGCATGAATGGACAGCGAGAAGTATCACAAAGTGGTTCCCTGGGGCAGGCGGGTGGACTGGATAAAAGTGGAAGAAAGTTCTCTCTACAAATAATTCGAGAACCCAAATAAAGTCTGTATTTTCCTAATAAAATATAATTTGACAGTCTTGACCCCATTAGAGTACAAGCTTACAAGATCAATATCAGAAGAATAGCGAAAGTTACCAAGGAACTAACTACCCCACCCAAATGCACCAGATGGTTCTTACATGGAATTCTATCCAATTTTCAAAGATCAGATAACATCAATGCCCCATAAACTGTCTCAGAGCATAGAAAGTGAAGGGAAACTTCCAAACCCTTTTAAGTATGGCACTGGTACTTCACCTGGATATGGAAAATTATTGACCCACACCACCTTTGAACATGGACATAAATGTGCTAAACAAAATACCAACAGACTTCAATTAATTTCACATGAATAAAACAATATATCAATGACAAGGATCATTGTTCCAGGAATGCAAGGTTGGTAACGTTGGGAATCTATTAATACGATATACCACATTATTGACCTAAGAAGTATCTTCACTGTTCTCCATAGATGTGAAAAAGTCTTCCACAGAATCCAACACTCACTCTTGATAAAAGAAAAACACTGAAAAAACAGGAATTGTTGATGCGGTCTTAGCATATGTATGTGTGTTTTACTCCTGAGATAGCGACTTTTTTGTCAGAGAAACATTCAAGGTATCTCCAGTAAGATCAAGAAATGAGGCCAAGTGTCCCTGCTGCCCACTCCCGCGGTGGGCAAACTGTCCACGCATGACCGTCACTGGGACACGCCACACCAGCTCTTAACTTGTGCCTGTAGCTGCACTGCCGTGGCCAAGCTGGGTGGTTGAGACACACAGCACACCCACAAAGCCCAAAGGACTTAAAGAAGAGGTGCTGCCCGGTCCTGCCACCTGAAGCTCATCAGAGGAGCTGACTGATGTGCAGATGTGAGCGACTGACTGGGGCCTAGGAAATGGGAGAGAGCAAAGCTCCTCTCTGCTTCCGTGCAGCCCGGAGCCCTAGCAAGTCGATGAGGAAACAGCCAATAAAGGGATCGGTGAGGAATGAGCCCACCTTACCAATGACCTCTACTAGAAAACTGGCCCAACCAGAGGACGCATCAGCAGATGAAACCCACTTACAGAGACACCGAGGAAGCTAACAACGTGCAAATAAACCTGACACAAAGTGTGCAAAACCCACATGAAGACAGCTTCAGAGCATCTCAAGAGTCACCTATTGTGTCTGAACAAATGGAAGATTCCCCAGGGGCACGTGAGGTCAGTCAGCACCACGAAGCTGTCTTCCCTGGTGAACCTGGGAACACACTGCAATGTCAGTGGCCAGTCAGCTGCTCACAGCTGGGACCAAGTGCCTGAGAAAGTCGGCTGAGAGGAGCAAGAGCTGTGGTTCCAGGTCTCAGTCCACGGTCGCCAGCTCCACCGTAGGCCTGGGCTGAGGAGAGCATGGTGAGATGGGGTGTGGATCCGAGTTGCTCAGCTCAGGGGGGCCGGGAAGCAGGGAGAAGAGGAGAGGGGCAGGGCGGGGGAAGTGGCACATCCACAGGCCCGCCCCAGGGACCCACCACCTCCCCACAGCACCACCAGCCAGGGACCCAGCCCTCAGCACCCAGCCTTTGGGGAACATGGTGGACCTGAGCTGTACACTGACAAGCACAGCAGGGAACTCCCCAAGAGCTGACTCTTCACACTCCATGTGGAGAGTGACAAGCGAGTGGCCATGAGGCACAGAGGACAAACAGGCTGAGGGGACAGCATCTGCCAGCAGCATCCACAGAGCGTCCACCCTGGTCCAGGATGGGCAGAAGCCTGGTGTAGGGGACAGGTGCCACCCAAGTCCAAGGCAGAGCTGGGCTCCGTGCTCCGTGGCTTTCATCAGTGTGTCGAGGAAGAGCGGAGAAGTCTGGGAGGACCGCTCCCTCTGTCCCAGGACGGTGGCTCCGTGTCCAGGGGAGCATGCCTCTTCCTGCCTGCCCCCGACAGGGACTGAGGCCTGAGCTCACTCACACCCTCCAGGCCACTCTCTCCTGAGCTGTGTGGCAGGTCTGGGCCCCAGGGCTCTGCACACCTCATGGCTCCCACGGCTGGTGGTCTCCCCGCTCCATGCTGGGGGGCTCAAGCAGCTGGGGATTTTCTGTTTCTTCAAGGTTTCCCAGAGCCTGCCCCTAAACACCAGATCCCCGCCTCCCCTGATCCTGAGACTTCCCGTTCTCCCTTCCAGCGCTGTGACGACTGTTCAGGTACACCCTACTCAGAAGGTCCCCAGCTCCCACACGGGGCAGTCTGGTCATGAGGCAGAACCAGCACAGAAATCCACTTCCTGAAGGGAGCCGCTGGGCTGTGCCCTGGCACTGTGCAGCAGGAAGCATCGAGCAGAGGCAGGAAGAGCAGGGGGCGATGGCGGGAATGGGGACCCCCCTGGGTGGAGGCCCTGCAGTGCCAGGACCTCCCCGGGGCGCCAAGCAGGGCTGGGCCACGCTGCAGAGGGCCCCTTCCTCCCTCTGCCTGTCTCTGCAGTTCTCCCTGATTCACCCCAATTAGCTCTGCCACGGATTTCCTGCCTCGTTAGGCCAGACGCAGGGAGCCCTTTGGTGACAGACACCCAGGGCGTGAGCCGGAACCCCTGCCTTGTTCCCCTGCAGTTTGTTTCCCAGGGTTCAGGTGTGACTCAACCAGGAAAGGTCCTGGTCCCACGCAGCCGGACCTTCCCGAAGCTGAAGGGAGAGGAGCAGGGACAAACCCGCGGCAGCACTGGGGAGCAGGCGTCTCAGGCGTGGGCACTGCAGGACCAAACCCCCGGAAGCCCTCAGGGGGCCCTGCCTTGCCAGCCTGGAAGCCCAGCCACCGGCTGCTGCCTTCTCGCCTGCGGGGCTGTGGCAGCCTTGGACACCCCTGGAAGTCTGTAAGGAATCAATGCAGACAGCCTTGTGCGTTTCCTCCCCGCGCAGCTGGGCGCCCTGCTGGCGAGGAGAGCTGGAGGGTGCCGCAGGGCCACCTCAGCATGGCCCACTCTCCCCCACGAGGCTCAGTCCTCCTTGGGGACCTGGAACACTTGGGATCTGCTGATGTCACCAGACGGGAGGCCAAGTCTGCCTCCCCACTGACCTGCAGAAGGACACAGCTCCTCCTCCTGGGGCTGGGGCTGCACCAGGAAGGCGTGAGAGACCCCTCCTCAGGTCTGTCTCCTGTGCTCAGGGGCTCATTGGAGAGTGCCAGTGGCCGGAGCCCACCTGCAGACAGCAGGTGTAGAGGGTCTCTCACCACCTATGGGTCACTCCAGAGTCACTTAACCTCAAAACCCAAGCCAGTCCTCCTACAGCTCAGAGAAATGTTTCCGGAAGGTTCTCCGAAAGCACCTTTAGTGTTAGCACTTGTGTTGAGGCTGCAACCCACTGAAGCCAGACTGCTGTGTCCCTCGTGCCACTGGCCAAGACAGAGTTTGTTTCCAACTCTTCAGAGATGTGATAAAACAGGGATGTGAGGCCCACCGTTGTGACCACTCCTGAGTGCACGGCTTCACTGCGTCACCTCGTGGCCTGCACCTGTGAGCACCACCCCAGCCAGCCCCCGGGGATCTCCACGCAGCCTTCTCTGTGCATCTGAACTTCTGTGAGTGGAAGGGCGCAGCCCTCGTCCTTCTGAGATCGGCCTGCTGCCCACGGCACAGCGTCTTCTGGCCATCCGTGCTGCAGTGTGTGTGTCACGTCCTTCCTTCCGTCCTGAGTGCCACTTCTGCAGCTTCCACATGAGTGAGATCATGTGGGCTTCAGAGCAGACAGTCCCTCTGCTCCCTCTGTGCTACTGCAAAGGCCTAGACTTACTAATTTTTAATGCTGAATAATATTCCTTTGTGCACACGAAGAACAATAGCTCATGTCCCTCACCAGTCACCAGGTGACAGGCATCTGGTCGTCTGCCTGTCTCACCTGTTGTGAACAGTGCTGCAGTGGGCTTGGCGATGCAGATGGATCCTGCACTAGTTCTGTTTAATACCTGAGCTTTCCATACCTTCCTCACATGCACACCAACGTCCTCACCCACAGTGTTCTGGCCGTTGTGGTGCTTCCTGGGGGAGTGCTGCCTAACTGTGGTTCTGATTACTGACCCTGAAGATTAGGAAGGCTGAGCATATTTTCACGTGCCTGTTGGACATTTGTGTTTTCTTTTGAGAAATGTCTTCCAGTCTTTTGCACTTTTTCTTTTTTTGGTTCTGGGTATCGAACCCGCGGGCGCTTAACCGCCACACCACATCCTCAGCCCTTTTTATTTGACACAGGGTCTTGCTGAGTTGCTCAGGGCCATGCTAAGTTACTGAGGCTGGTCTGAGCTGTGAACCTCGGCCTCAGCCTCCCCAGCCGCTGGGATCACGGGCTTTGCACACTTCTGCTCAGGCTGCCTTCTGGTCGCAGTCGAGTCCTGTATCTGAGCTGCTGCCGGCCTCAGAGGATGGTCCACACACGTCTCCTCCTGGGTTGGCCCTTTCCTCTTCTGTGTGGGAGGCGATCCTGTCCCTCTGTCCTGCTCCTCTTTTCCTCTCTCCTGGACACTGGTGGCTCCCTGGACTGGCCTGGTGCGTAATGCTGGTGGGAACAGGTGTGCAGGCAGCCAGGACAGCTTCGAGAAGACGCAACGGGGAGGGCTCACATGTCCTGGGAACACCCCTGGGACGAGGGAAGGCTCAGGAGTGTGGACAGCTCCTGCTGCTCTCGGCACTGCGGCCGGCACAGTGGCCTGACTGTGACCCTAGTGACTTGGAAGGCTGACACAGGACGGATAGGGCTATTGCAGACAGTGGTGTGGGCTGCGGGGCCACAGCAGGAAGGACAGTCTGCACTACCCCCTCCAAGCATGACAGGAGCATGGAAGACCACCTGGGAAGCCCAGCCCGGCACTGGCCCCATCAGTCTCACTGGACAGGGCCACCATCCCTGCAGTGGCTGGCTTCAGTCAGGAGCCTGCGGCCATGTCCCAGAACAGGAAGACCTAGACGGCCGAGGCTGGCGGTACAGGTGGCCATCTGGTGCCCACCTCTGAGCCCTGGCAGCCCCTGCTTGGGGGACTCAGGCAGAGATGGGGTGCTGGGGTGCCCCGAGGCAGGCAGGAAGCCAGGGGTCACTTCCGGTGACCACCTGTGACTCTGCCGTCTGCTCATGTGTGAACCCAGGAGCTAGGGGTGGAGTTGGCTAGAAGGGCAGTCGCAGGGTCCAGTCCCACCCTGCAGGGCCACCACAGAAGCCTGGCTCAGCCAGGCAGGTGTGGTCCTCAGCAGGACGCCCTCCAGGAGGCATGAGAGCCCCTGCTGCCCCTGGGCTGTGCCTGCCAGCTCCACCACCGCCTTTCCCAGTGCCGCCACTGCACGCACGGACGATATCCTACTAAGAATAGTTCAAAGACCAAAGAGACTTTCAAGGCTTGAGTATATAAAATGTCTTCTTAAAAAAGACTTTATGAGATTAGTCACAAGAAAAAACAATCTTAATTTTAACTCACAAGGCAGAATTTTTTTTTAAAAGACCATAAAATGCTGTTTGTGGAATCATATGGATTCAATATCAGACTGACTTTCTGGTCCAAAATTGTCACGCCAAGCAGTTGTACACATGTGGAGCCATCTCCCAAATATGCCTTGTGAGTGTTTGTTTTCTTTCCCTCTCTCTTTTTAATCCTGCAAGAGTATTTTGGTTTTTTTTCAAACATGGCACATGGAAAATGAGGTAACTTTTCCAAGTGGAAAAAGGATTAGGCCCAAAGGTTGCATTATTTTTAAGGGGAAAAGTCAGGTCTCTGCTCAGTTACCAAAAGCCACAGCACGCTGCACCTGCCGCTTGGGAAGGTGGGCAGCAGCAAGGCCCACTGGCCAGGGCCACTGCAGGCAGAGAGGCCAGAGCTTCAAGCATCTGGACTTCCTTTGGCAAACTCTTGGAATATCCTGATTTCTTCCAGCCCCAGGCAGAAAAATAGCAAGTACTTCAAAGATTATTTTTGTCAAGGTCACGCAAAGGGAAAGAAGAGGGAAAAAGGAACAATTCTAAACAGCCCCCTGCGTGCTCCTCCTTGGCAGAGGGGAAGTTGGGAGCCTGTCCTCCCCTGAGAGCTGTTGCCCAGGCGACCGAGCAGCAACAGGCCGGCCAGTCACGCGAGCGGGCGGCACAGGCAGCTGGCGCGGCCTCCTGGAGCCAGATCACTCGCAGGGCGCCACATGGGGTTCGCGTGCTTGTGAGCAGCATTCTCGCTGGGGAGGGGAATGCCTAGCTGTTTACAGACCCCACAAACAGTCAACTTGGCCTTGAACCTCTTCCATCAAGCAGGCACAGCCTTAGAAACAGACCCAGAGGTGTGCTGTGGGGCCACAGGGAGCTGCTGTTTGGCTGTCAGGCCCAGCTCACCTGCCTCTGTCTCTCCTTCAGATGAGTGGCTGGCTGCAGCACAGGCACTAGGGGGGCAGAGAGGCTGGACAGGGACACCAGGCAGGCTTCAAAGGCTGGGGCAGGGACCTCAGGGGCTCCAAGTCCCTTAAAACGTGTGGCCCTAGCACATGAAGCAACCTGTCTGGCTCACCAGAGCAGGGACACCTGTGAGGGCCAGCTGGCCCTGAGCACCGTGCAGCAGAGCGGGCACAGGACCCACATCCACCAACACATCTCAGGACCGGAGCTCTGGGCTGAACTGCTGAGGCCATACCAAAGCCCAGCGTCATCTCCTAGAGAATAAATCTCAGGAAAACCCGGCCTGAGCTGGACACAGTGGCACATATCTGTAATCCCAGCCACTAGGGAGGCTGAGGCAGGGGGATGACAAGTTCCAGGCCAGTCTGGGCAGCTTAATGAGGTCCTGACTCAACATTTAAAATCAAGGGAGCTGCGGATGTGGCTCAGTGGTAGAGCTGGGTTCAATCCCCAGGACCAAACCAACCACTCCTAGGCCCATCTCTGTGTGCAGACACCTGCAGGAGGCAAGTTCAGCACCAAGAGCCCAGCTACAGATGGTGAGACCCAGTGCTGATGGCAAAGCATGCCACGACCCTCCATCCAGGAAAAGGCCCTCCTGCTCAGGGTCCTGGAGCAGAAGCTGCATTTTGCTGCCCTGAGACCCGGGACACCCTCTCCAGGTATGTCCTGTACAAGTAGCTTCAGTCTAGAAGAGCTTCAGGGTCAGATCTGCCCCAGACAAGTTTCCAGGCCTTTCCCAGGAGAGCCCAGGGCCATCCTGCTCCAGCTGAAGAGGCCAGAAAAGAGGTTGGGATTAGGCCCGCTGTAGGGAGCATGGCCGTGAGGATGGACTGCTTCCTCCTGGGAGCCTCACACAACAGTGCATGGAGTCCAGGAGAGGCTGAGTCTGTGCCAGGACCAGTGGGAGCCTGGGTGCCCAGCTCTGCATCCACCACTCTCCCTGGAGCATGGACTCGAAGGGCCCAAGACTCGGGCAGAAGGACCTTGAAAGTGCAGGCTTTCCTGGAGCCAATGGGGGTACGGCAGGACAACTCTACTGCTTCTCCTCAGCAAGTGTCCAACTTACAACCTGCCCCAGCGATGTGAGCACAATGGACACGGCACTCAGAACCCAGGGCCAGTGGCCTGGAGCGGGCAAGAACAGGGCAGGGGCCAGGCGACCACCACTGCCCAGTGAGTGCCAATGGTCAGAGGCTAATGGTGGACAGTGAGGGGACAGATGGTGGACAATCAGAGGCTAATGATGGATAGTCAGGGGCTGCTGGTGGAGAGTCCTGGGGGTCTAAAAGTCACAGAGAGGCCAGGCCCAGTCCCAGACCCCTGAACTGCCCTCTGGGGTAGGGATAGGAGCCAGGGGCTGTGCCTGTGAGGGTCAGCTGAGCTGGGAGGCTGCACAACCTCACTGGAATGTGTGACAGGGCGCTTCTAGCAGGCATTGCCCTGGGCAGGCTTGGACGCCCCTATGCATGGCTGGACCACCTGTCACCTGGGCCTGCCTCACAGGACAGTCACAGGCCAGTGCCGTCCCTCTGGCTGAAACCTGCTTACACACTTATCTGTATTTGCTGAACCCTCAAGGGAAAGCCACTTCAAAGGCATTTTGGAACAATAGGCCCAGCAGTGCTGACACATGGTAATAACATGGGCTTCTGCGGCAGAAAATCCCAGAGGAAGCAGGAAGCCCTGGACCAGGGGATGGACAGCATGTTCTGCAGCCTCCTGACTGGGGAGTCCTCAGAACTGAGCATGGAGCAGGCCTGGGGCAGCAGAGAGTTCTTTCCAGGGGAGCTGGACAGGAGCCAGGGTATCCCAGAAAAACAGATCCTAGCCATGCCCAGGTGCCATCTCCTGGTTCCCAGCCCTGGGACTTTATCCCCACCCTCATCCCTCCAAAAGTCAGGGACAGAGGAGGGGTGGGGTGTTGTCTCTACCCAGTGGCTCCCATAACGGTGACTCTGCCAGGCCCTGTGCTCCCGACTGAACCCAAAGACACCAGGCCAGGATGTTAGCAAAGCACATTCCTGTTACGGCCCTGGCCGGAAGGACACGCCTCATCCCAGAGCCTCTGTGTCCCAGTCCCAGCCCCACCCAGGCACCTGGTCCCCTGCTTCTGGCTGCAGGGTCCCTGATCCTGATGGCACCACTCGGCCCTCTTGGGCCAATTCCTACAGAGTCCCCTGCTCTGTGCCCTGCAGCCCTGAGTGCTGGTGGCGAGATCTCTGGGGCGTCAGGCTTCCTTTGACCTGAGGTTCTGCAGGATACCTGGCCTCCTGACCTTGTACCAGACTACCTGATACCCCTGGAGTGGAAGTGGAGGGTCGGAGGTTCCCCCTGCTGCTCCACCACACATCACCAGTAGCTCCATCCTCTCCACAGGGCAGCACAATGACCCCACCAGAGCGTGGCCAGATGTCAGTCCAGCTACTGTGAGGTCCCCTCTGGGAAGGTGCGTTTCCAGGGGTCTCTTTAGAACAGCTTGTCAGCAAACACAGCCCCCCATTCTGCACACATAAGTAGGGGAGGCACATGGCTCCTGGGAACTGCTCAGGAACCACGGGTGGTTTTTCTGAAACCACATAAGAGCAACAGGACGACTCGGTGACTGTCTGCTACTACAGGACCAGATGGCCCGACTCCAACCTGCAGGTCATCCATAAGGCTGGCCCCACTGGGCCTGTGGGGGCCACTGGCAGACGGAGCTGGAAGGAGCAGGTGACCCAGGTTGGCAGGAGCCACCCTATCTGCTCAACTGGACCTGCTGCTTTCAGAGAAGTAGAGAAATTCCCTCCTTCTGGGACATGACTCAGCAAATCTTCCTGTTTACAACCTGCCTCATATCATAGGCCTTTGGTGGAGAGCAAGCTATGCCCTACTCTGAGTAACATCATAGTGCGTAGGACAGCAGTCCTCAGCCTGCGCCTGCCCTGAGTGACTCCATGGTGTGCAGAACAGCAGTCCTCAGGCTGTGCCTGCCCTAGTGACTCCATGGTGTGCAGGACAGCAGTCCTCAGCCTGTGCCTGCCCTGAGTGACTCCATGGTGTGTAGAACAGCAGTCCTCAGGCTGTGCCTGCCCTAGTGACTCCATGGTGTGTAGAACAGCAGCTCTCAGGATGTGCGTGCCCTAGTGACTCCATGGTGTGTAGAACAGCAGTCCTCAGGCTGTGCCTGCCCTGGTGACTCCATGGTGTGTGGGACAGCAGTCCTCAGGCTGCGCCTGCCCTGAGTGACTCCATGGTGTGTAGAACAGCAGTCCTCAGGCTGTGCCTACCCTAGTGACTCCATGGTGTGTAGAACAGCAGTCCTCAGGCTGTGCTTGCCCTAGTGACTCCATGGTGTGCAGAACAGCAGTCCTCAGGCTGCGCCTGCCCTGAGTGACTCCATGGTGTGCAGGACAGCAGTCCTCAGGCTGCGCCTGCCCTGAGTGACTCCATGGTGTGTAGGACAGCAGTCCTCAGGCTGTGCCTGCCCTGAGTGACTCCATGGTGTGCAGAACAGCAGTCCTCAGGCTGTGCCTGCCCTAGTGACTCCATGGTGTGTGGGACAGCAGTCCTCAGGCTGCGCCTGCCCTGAGTGACTCCATGGTGTGCAGAACAGCAGTCCTCAGGCTGCGCCTGCCCTAGTGACTCCATGGTGTGTAGAACAGCAGTCCTCAGGCTGTGCCTGCCCTAGTGACTCCATGGTGTGTAGAACAGCAGTCCTCAGGCTGTGCCTGCCCTGAGTGACTCCATGGTGTGTAGAACAGCAGTCCTCAGGCTGTGCCTGCCCTAGTGACTCCATGGTGCGTAGGATAGCAGTCCTCAGCCTGCGCCTGCCCTAGTGACTCCATGGTGTGTGGGACAGCAGTCCTCAGGCTATGCCTGCCCTGGGTGACTCCATGGTGTGTAGGACAGCAGTCCTCAGGCTGTGCCTGCCCTGGTGACTCCATGGTGTGTAGAACAGCAGTCCTCAGGCTGCGCCTGCCCTAGTGACTCCATGGTGTGCAGAACAGCAGTCCTGAGGCAGTGCCTGCCCTAGTGACTCCATGGTGTGTAGAACAGCAGTCCTCAGGCTGTTCTTGCCCTAGTGACTCCATGGTGTGCAGAACAGCAGTCCTCAGGCTGTGCCTGCCCTAGTGACTCCATGGTGTGTAGAACAGCAGTCCTCAGGCTGCGCCTGCCCTGAGTGACTCCATGGTGTTTAGGACAGCAGTCCTCAGGCTGTGCCTGCCCTAGTGACTCCATGGTGTGTAGAACAGCAGTCCTCAGGCTGTGCCTGCCCTAGTGACTCCATGGTGTGTAGAACAGCAGTCCTCAGGCTGTGCCTGCCCTGAGTCACTCCATGGTGTGTAGGACAGCAGTCCTCAGGCTGTGCCTGCCCTAGTGACTCCATGGTGTGTAGAACAGCAGTCCTCAGGCTACACCTGCCCTGGTTACTCCATGGTGTGTAGAACAGCAGTCCTCAGGCTGTGCCTGCCCTGAGTGACTCCATGGTGTGTAGAACAGCAGTCCTCAGGCTGTGCCTGCCCTGAGTGACTCCATGGTGTGTGGAACAGCAGTCCTCAGGCTGTGCCTACCCTAGTGACTCCATGGTGTGTAGGACAGCAGTCCTCAGGCTGCGCCTGCCCTGAGTGACTCCATGGTGTGTAGAACAGCAGTCCTCAGGCTGTGCCTGCCCTGAGTGACTCCATGTGTGTAGAACAGCAGTCCTCAGGCTGTGTGTACCCTAGTGACTCCATGGTGTGCAGAACAGCAGTCCTCAGGCTGTGCCTGCCCTGAGTGACTCCATGGTGTGTAGAACAGCAGTCCTCAGGCTGTGCCTGCCCTGAGTGACTCCATGGTGTGTAGAACAGCAGTCCTCAGGCTGTGCCTGCCCTGAGTGACTCCATGGTGTGCAGAACAGCAGTCCTCAGGCTGTGCCTGCCCTGAGTGACTCCATGGTGTGTAGAACAGCAGTCCTCAGGCTGTGCCTGCCCTGAGTGACTCCATGGTGTGTAGGATAGCAGTCCTCAGGCTGTGCCTGCCCTAGTGACTCCATGGTGTGTGGAACAGCAGTGCTCAGGCTGTGCCTGCCCTAGTGACTCCATGGTGTGCAGAACAGCAGTCCTCAGGCTGTGCCTGCCCTAGTGACTGCATGGTGTGTGGAACAGCAGTCCTCAGGCTGTGCCTGCCCTAGTGACTCCATGGTGTGTAGAACAGCAGTCCTCAGGCTGTGCCTGCCCTAGTGACTCCATGGTGTGTGGAACAGCAATCCTCAGGCTGTGCCTGCCCTAGTGACCCCATGGTGTGAGGAATAGCAGTCCTCAGGCTGTGCCTGCCCTGGTGACTCCATGGTGTGTAGAACAGCAGTCCTCAGGCTGTGCCTGCCCTGAGTGACTCCATGGTGTTTAGGACAGCAGTCCTCAGGCTGTGCCTGCCCTAGTGACTCCATGGTGTGTAGAACAGCAGTCCTCAGGCTGTGCCAGCCCTGGTGACTCCATGGTGTGTAGGACAGCAGTCCTCAGGCTGCTCCTGCCCTAGTGAGTCCATGGTGTGTAGAACAGCAGTCCTCAGGCTGTGCCTGCCCTGAGTGACTCCATGGTTTGTAGAACAGCAGTCCTCAGGCTACACCTTCCCTGAGTGACTCCATGGTGTGTAGAACAGCAGTCCTCAGGCTGCGCCTGCCCTGAGTGACTCCATGGTGTTTAGGACAGCAGTCCTCAGGCTGTGCCTGCCCTAGTGACTCCATGGTGTGTAGAACAGCAGCTCTCAGGCTGTGCCAGCCCTGGTGACTCCATGGTGTGTAGGACAGCAGTCCTCAGGCTGCTCCTGCCCTAGTGAGTCCATGGTGTGTAGAACAGCAGTCCTCAGGCTGTGCCTGCCCTGAGTGACTCCATGGTTTGTAGAACAGCAGTCCTCAGGCTGTGCCTGCCCTGAGTGACTCCATGGTGTGTAGAACATCAGTCCTCAGGCTACACCTTCCCTGAGTGACTCCATGGTGTGTAGAACAGCAGTCCTCAGGCTACGCCTCCCCTGAGTGACTCCATGGTGTGCAGAATAGCAGTCCTCAGGCTGTGTCTGCCCTGAGTGACTCCATGGTGTGTAGAAGAGCAGTCCTCAGGCTGTTCTTGCCCTAGTGACTACATGGTGTGTAGAACAGCAGTCCTCAGGCTGTGCCTGCCCTAGGGACTCCATGGTGTGTAGGACAGCAGTCCTCAGGCTGTGCCTGCCCTGAGTGACTCCATGGTGTGTGGAACAGCAGTCCTCAGGCTGTGCCTGCCCTGAGTGACTCCATGGTGTGCAGAACAGCAGTCCTCAGGCTGTGCCTGCCCTAGTGACTCCATGGTGTGTAGGACAGCAGTCCTCAGGCTGTGCCTGCCCTGAGTGGCTCCATGGTGTGCAGAACAGCAGTCCTCAGGTTGTACCTGCCCTTGGTGACTCTACCTTGTGAAAGCAGTGCTTTTCCCTAACTTACTCCCTTTTCAGATTGAGTGCTGGTGGAAGGACTCCACCCATTTGTTTACAAGTCAACAGCCTCCGTCTGCCTGGCACCACCATAACACACAAGCTGGTAAGTAAATTAATTGTGCTAATAGGAACGACTACCTGTGGACTTCCTGAATTAATCAGATGCACAGGGACGCACGCGTGTGCGAAACCCATATGGGAAAATATCATGCCCGTGAGCTCATGGAACACACCAGACCCCCCATGCAGCCCCTCCCCTAAGGCGCACAAATGGAGGAGCACCCCGAGCCTGGACATGCTGCATGCTGACCCTGGCACCTGGTCACTTGTCATGATCCTTGCCCTGGAAAGTCGCCATGGCGATGACCGCTGACTGTCCTGTGGCTTCAGCAGAGCACGGTTCCTCCTGCAGAGGACCAGACCCAGCCGACTCCGTGCCGACATCTCGAGCTGACCCTTGTGGACTTAGGCCTAGAGTAGTTCATGTGCTTGGACAGCTCTGCCCTGAAGCTCTGACAACTTGCAAGGACTGCATCCCTATCTGCCTTTGCTCCTGGTGTAGCCTCCTGAGCCATGGTGGCTGCCTTCACACTTTCTAGCTCTTCTATATCACTGTGTCATGGGTGACTTGAGGGTCATAGATACAAGTAAGTAAAACCAGAGTAGCAAAACTGTGACTGCTGGCTGATGACTACCTGGTGACCCCATGACCCACCTGGGCAGCCACGTGTGGGGAAGTGAGGCTGGATCTCCAGAAAGGCCAGAGTGTGGAGGAGCCTGGGCTACTGCCCAGGTCCAGGCATCTTGGGGACTAGCCAAAGAAGAAGTGGAAGAAATTATCTCCACTCTGCTCATCTCCTCTCCAGGCACAGGGGACTGTCCCTGCCAGGTGTGAGCAGTGACATAGGGCTGGGGCCAGGGGCCAGACTGAGGTAGGGAAGCACAAGTGTGTCTGGTGCCCCCCAGCAGGATCCTAGGAGCCAGGGAGACACCACGTGGGGTAGCACCAGATCAGACCATTGTGATTTAGATATGAGGTGCTCCAAAGCTCCTGGGTGAGAAATGCAAGAAGGCTCAGAGGAGAAGGGATCAGACTATGAGAGGTGCAGCCTCGTCCATGGGTTAATTCCTGGACATGGTGGCAGGTGGGGTGCGGAGGAGGAGTGCCTTTGGGTTTGTTTGTGCCTGATGAGGGGAGCTCTCTCTGCTTCCTGGGGCCATGTCCGAGCTGCTTCCTTCACCCAGCCCTGCTGCCATGGACTTCTCCTCACCGTCGGGCCCAGAGCAGGGAGAGGGCTGACCTTGGCCTGAAGCTGTGAGCCAGATAAACTTTTCTTCCTGCACCTTGTCCTCGTCAGGTCTCTTGGTCACAGTGACACAGACGCTGACTAACACAGAGACCAACAGGCCAACACAAGCATGCCTCTAAATAAATACGCATCCAAATACATAACCTCAGGAAATGAGGAGGTCTCGGCAAGACAGGGACAGGAGGCACGGGGTGATCACAGGGCCCAGCATCAAGCTGTGGTGCCGTGAGATGGCCCACGAGGGCAGCCAGAGGCAGCAGAACCCAGGAGGAACATGGAGGAACAATGACTGGACCATTCTGGCTCCCCAAAATAAGGACAGCAGGAGGGATGAGGGCTATGAGCCTCCAGGGCTGAGGGTGGCAGAGGCACTCCGGGCACTGGGCTGGGAAATGGGCCCACAGTGGAATCTAGAGCACTGTGCACAGGACAGTCGATGGAGAAGCTGCCCCAGAGTGAGTGCACACACACAGCAAGGGGCTGCCTCCATGATTCTCCCTCCCTCCCTCCTGGACCCTCAGGACCTGGAGTCCTGCTTTCACACTTTCAACCACTGAGCTCCTCTAATCTCGGAAGCCTCCCCCTGCAGTCTGCTGCTGTGCTGGTGCCCTGTGCTCTTTTCCGGGTGGAGAAACTCCCCACAGTGCCTGGAGGGGCACAGGTCAGGGCTCTGGAGCAGGTGGCCTGGGCTTGGGGTCCAGCACTCCACTGACCATGGGGTCAGGCACCGCCCAGCAGCGGCACACCCCTCCCCCTCCCTCAGCAGAGTGGTGGGCCTGGTAACTGTTTTTAGCAGTGTCTGGCCCGGGCTCCCAGTGCCCAGGGTTGAGCGAGGCTCTCAGGTGGTGGGCTCCTGGTGGTGCTTGGTGACAGCTTCCCTTGAGGAACCAGTACCCAGGGCCACCATGCTTAGTGACTCCTGTGGCTTTCTCTGTGTCCAAGGACCATGTGTAAAAACCACGGAGAACATGGAATACTTCCACCCTTAAAAGGATCTCCTGGGCCTGGTCTGCTGGCGACCCACCTGTTACCTGCTCACCCATCCTCGGTCCCCCATGTCCACCTTGGCTGGCCCCCTATGTCCCCAGCCCCCAGATTCCTCTGTCACTGTCTTGCCAGCACTGTCAGTTATCCCAGGGTTCACTGTGAGCAAAGACATCCCAGGCCAGCAGTAGCTGCCTAGGGGACCATGTGACTCGTGGGTGTAACCTGGTGCCCTAGGAGGACCCCAGATGTGGGCAGTGCAGACTGCCTTCTGTGTATGCCGTAGGGACTGGGGCTTCTTGGCCCTTGGGCCTCTCACCTGGCCCCACTTGAGACCAGGGTTCCACAGTCCCCTCCAAGAACATGCTCAGAATGACCTAAGGACCTCCCCACAGTGCCACCCTGGGAACCCAGCCCTCAAACACAAGGGATCCTTGGGGGACACAACTGAACAATAAGCCACATTCATGCCACAGCACTGGACTAGAATCGGGTGCCAAGAGGCGGCCGATCTTTTGGAGGCTTCAGGAAACCCATTTCCTTGCCTTTCTGTTTCTTGGGGCCACCCACGTTCCCTGGCCCACTCCTTCTTCTTCCACCTGCAAAATCCTGTTTGAGAAGGATGCAGGCGAGAAAGGTCCTGCCCTTCTCAGGATCTGGTGGGCCATCTCCCACCTCAAGGTCTTCCCCCTGGTCACACGGCACCATCCCTCGGACCACACACATCAGTCCCACAGGCGCTGGGGATCAGGACGGGGACACCTTTGGAGTTATGGGTCTGCCGACATCCAATACAAAGTTGCTTACTAAGAAGTAGAAGAAGGAACTCAAGGGAAAGGACAATAAGCAGAAGCTGACTCTGAGGTGACACAAAGGTGAGATTATCAGGTAAGAATTATAAAATAGCAAATGTCATCACACTCCACAAGGTAAAGGTAAATACTCCCGAGACAAGCACACAGAAAAAAAAATCAAGTCTCTACAGAGAAAGAGACTATAAAAAAGATGGGAATTTTAGAACTCACAGAAATATGAAATAAACACTTCACTAGATGAACTCAATAATAGAATGAAGGTGAGAGAGAAAAGAATCTATAAAGTTAAAAACAATTCAATAACAATTATCCATTCTGAGAAAGAAAATATTAGAGAAAAAGAACAGAGCATCAGGAAGCCATGAGGAAATACAGAAAGAGTTAACATCTGTTTCAGCTGAGTTCCTGAAATGGAAGACAAAAAGATGGCACGGTAATTTTTTTGAGAAAAATAGCTGAATTTTCCACAAATTTGGTGAAAGAAATAAACTTATAGGTTCAAAAAGATGAGGGAACCTAAAACAGAACAATCTCTAATATTTAAACAAGATGCACCATAGCTAAGCATTAAAATTAAAACCAAAGAAAAGGAAATAGCTCTAATGGCAACTAGAGAAAAGGAAACATCATTTACAGGGGACAATAATCTGAATGACTCTATTTCTCATCAGAAACCATGGAGAACAAAAGAGAATAGACATCTTTAAAGTGCTGAGAGAAAAGAACCACCTGAGCAGAATTCTATACCCAGCAAAACTGCCAAAGAGCTCATCACCAGCAACTTACACTGTAACAGTGCTCCATGGAGTTCCTCAGGAGGAGGGAGCGCATCAGACATGGAGACGACCTGCAGCCGCAGGACAGGCTCGTCTCGCCTCTTAGGTTTCTTAAAGTACGACTATAGAAAGAAACAGTCATATGATCTGAAGGTTTTCATGTATGTAGAGTCCACCACATAAGGGAAAGGGCAGAGGGGTACCTGGCATGAGGTGTTTAGGTCTTACGTGAAGTGCCAGAATCTTACCTCTAAACGTCAGGTTGGCCATATATTATAATCCTTAGAGCACTTAAGAAATAATAAAATAAAATATACACTCAAAAGCCATAAAGTGGAACACTAAAAAATATTCCCATACCAAAAAGGGACATAACTGATGAAATCGGGGAGACCAAAGATAAAATGCAGCCTGGAGTCCAATAACATCAATGGTCATTCTAATAAAAATGCTCGGAATGTAACAATTAAAAGATAGAGAATGTTAAAAAAAAGATAGAGATTGATTTTCTGGATGCCAGCAATAAATTACAGAAACTTAAAATTTAAAAAAAGTCCATGAATAGTAGCAACAAAAATGCAGAACACTCAGGTGTAAAGCTAGCAGACACACACAGGCCTTCTGTGCTGAAGACACAGAACCCTGGCGGGCCCGAGAGGAGCTGAGTGGTTCAGCACTTTCCCAGCCAAGGCCAGATCCTGGGTTTCAGGCCCAGTGCCACAAAGCCCACCCACCGCCACAAGCCCACCAGAGCCAAGCTGTCATGGAAGCCCCTGGCCCTCAAAAGGCAAGTCCCACCCAGCACAGAACCGAGAACCTATGGCCCTGACTACAGGGGCTCACCGGGCTGTGCAGGCTCCGGCCCCAGCCCTTCCCATCCTATGTCCCTCCCAATCTCCCTCCTCTGCCCGTTCCCACTCAGCACCTGGGTCCAGGTACACACTGGGGTGGCCTCTGGCACTGGCCTTGGAGGAGCCCAGGACTTGGGCCCAAGAGCCTAAAGAATGGGGACCAAATAGCCAGGCCAGGCCCAGCCCCTGGAACCCTGGACAGGCTGAGGGCCCTGCTGCTGAGTCTCGGTCTTGAATCGACAGGCTCTTCACACTGCCCCTGCCCGCTAGGCAGCTTGGAGTCCCGACCCCTGCCAGGAGCCCTCCTTCCCAGTGTCTTTCAGAGGTGGAGGGTCAGGTGGAAGAGTGATGTTGGCGTTTTTGTGGCTTCATTCACTTACTTTGCTGTTTGGGAAGATTCTTAAGTTTCAAAAAGTACCTCTGGCCCCAACATTTGAGAGTCCCTGCACTAGAAATGGGAGGAGGAGGATCCACCCACCCAGTTCCAGTCAGAGCAAATGTCCAGAAACAGAGACACGGAGTCATGGACCCACAAGGTAGAACTGGAACTTGTTCTCTGCCTTCTCCAGTAACTGTTGAACTGCCTTCTGCAAAGCAGAGTGGGGGAACTGGCTCTGACCTGGCTGGCGATGGAGGGTGGGTGGGCTTCCGAGGGCTCCAGGGATCAGGTGGCAGTAGACCCTGACCTCCAGCCTTGGGGCCCCTCCCACCGCTTTCCTGGGGAAAGCTCCCAGGAGGAGGCTCCAAGCATCCCTCAGGCTGCCAGGCAGCAGCACAGAAGCCAGCGAGGCCTGCCTCCCCACTTGAGGCGCCTGGCTTTCAGGTCCAGGGCTTATGGAGGCTCAGGAAAAGGTGGCTGAGCTTCCACAGATGCCCACGGAGTCAGAGGAACCCTGGAAACTGGGAGGACGCGGCTCCTTCCTGTGCTTGACACGGCAGAGGATGTGATTTGTAAGTCCCTCGATTCTCATCAGAGAATCCCCTCGGCAGAGGCCAGGGACCTCGGAGAAACCGCCACCCCGCGTCTCAGATCCCCCTCTGGGCCTGCTGTGTTCTGGGCACCCCTGGGCACCGGGAAGGTCAAGGAACCACAGACACAGGTCAGAGGGCTCCAATGAACCTCGCAGGCAGGACTTGAAGGGGTAGGGCCAGCACAGAGTGAGGACACCTGAACAAGGGGCGCAGGCTGACCCTCGCCAAGTCTGAGACTGGCGCCCGGCCCTCCACAGCCCGCTCCTCTCTGCTTTGTGCAAGTTTCAAACTTCAAGAGAAGCCACGAGGGAAGGAGGCGAGGCCAGTAGGTGCAGCCTCGCCTGAGGGTGCTGGCCTGTCTGTGGGTGGCTCTGAAGATCTAGCACTTGAGGACAGGGTGGGCCTGATGCCTGGGCACTGGGGATGGGTGATCAGATGGCCAGTGCCTTCCCACAGCCCACTCCCCCAGATCCAGCTACAAAGGGTGCAGGGAGCTGCAGAGGGTCCAGGGCTCAGCAGAGCCCACAAGGAGCCCCCCACAGAGATCTGCCCACACCTTCCATCTGCACAGTCACCTGGGGGCACAGCCCAGGCTGGCCCAGCAAATGTGGGGGACAGACGGATACTGCCCACTGGCCCCGAGGCCACCCCCTGGCTCTGCTCCACGTCAGACCCAAGATCCCTCCCACCAGCTCCTGCAGGACCCTGTGGTAGGCCTCGGCCCCCACAGGCTGTTCTCTCCTGCTCCCTGAAGGGGTCACAGACCTGGCAGGACTGGCCCAGGGAGAGCCAGCACCCAGGGCTCAGCACTCCCTCCAGGAAGAGAAAAGCCCAACTTCTGGTGAGAGGAGAATGGCCCCACCTGGCTCTACTGCCAGCCCAGGGGGAACCCACCTGGAGAAGCTCGGTGCTGACTTTTCTGGATGCTTAACTTGGAAAATAAATGTCTTATTTTTTTTATTAGGTTCTGTCTCAGTGACAAGTGACCAGACAAGGAAGAATGAGGAACAGTCCTGATCCAGCAGGTGGGCCATGAGGCCAGGGTGGCTCTGTTCCAGCCTGGGGGCCTGGCCCCAAGAAGCTGCCCACCACCTGCAGACCCCAGCCTAAGCCACCTGGGGACAGTCTCAGGCACTGTGCAAGAGTGAATGTGGGGACTTCAGCTCCTTGTTACTCCAAGGGCCTCCTGCATACCCAGGCTGCACAGGGCCACCGTTCAGTGGGCACTCACCTCCAATAGCAGCCGTCCCTCCTGCACGGGGGACCCTCTGTGTGGACCGTCTCCAGGTGAGGAGGCCCCGGCCGACTGCACGTGTGTCTCCTGCACGGCTGTCAGAGAAGAGAGACAGTGAGCCCTTCGTGAGAACCCAGGCCGCTGTGGATCCTCTTAAGCCACACTTTTCTGGTTTCCCCAGCATTCACCCCATGGTTCTTGCTGGACGTCCAGTCTGGGCTGGGCTGCTACCCTGTACAGGACACACAGAGTTGTCCAGCAGCTCTGGAAAGCCCTACAGTTCTGTGGGGTGGGGGCAGCAGGAACAGGGACCAGGCCCCAGGCAGCATGGGGGACAGAGCCCAGATGGGAAGTGGTCCCTCAGGACCACCTGCCAGCTCTGCTCTCCAGAAGCTGCTCTCAGTCTGCCCTGACTCCAGCACCCTGGATGAAGTCCAGTGTCTGCTACGTCCTGTCTACCACCTAGCTCACAGGGTCCTCACAGCTCCTTCTTGAGACTCAAGCCTTGGTAGACCCCAACATGGCCCCGCCCATGCCCCTCCCAGGCTGGTCAAAGCCCCTTTGTCCCCCTGTGCCCTGCATATTCTCTCTTCCCCTCATCTGGCATGAGCAGGACCGAGACACAGACCAGACAAGGCATGGTGGGAAAGGAAGCCCGAGGATGGGGCCTGGGGGGTGGAAGAGCAGTCTGGGGGTGCCCCTATCGCTTTGGGGTGAGGTCTGAGGGGACTCAGACTCCTTCACAGCCCTGTTGACAAGTGCTCATCTTGGGACACTGCTCTGGCCTCTAACTCCACAGCCAGCATCTTCGCTGCCACCTGGTTTCTGAGGGGCCAGAGGGGCCCAGTAAGGAGCTGGCCCAGGTGCTCAGAGGGTGGATCGCAGGTGGCTACCACTTTTGGCCTTGTAGAAAGGCTGGGGGGGGAAGCAGCCTCCTTCGCCCCTCAGACTTGAGGAGGAGAGCTGCACCTCATTCGAGGGAGCCCTGTCCTCTCGGACAGATGTGACCCCAGGTACTTGTTCTGATCTTAAGATAAATAAACTGGTAACATGGGCACCTGAATCATGCTCCTTTTCCAAAAGGGCAACTGGGGAATCTTCCATTTGGGGACTGGTCCTGGGAAGGACTGTCTCATCTGGTGCCACTCTCATCAGATCTGCCCCCTCTCGCCTGTCAGGGACATCACAGAGCTCTGATTCCAAAGCAGCACCCCGAAGCCCCTTGTTCCTGCATGGAGCCAGGTTCCCATGAAGGTGGGCTGCTGGCTGACTCCACCCCCACTACCCAGGGAGCCCAGCCCAAACAAAAACCAGCCAGCACGGGACGGCACCTTCGGAAGAGACCCACTGCCTGTCCACAGCCCACCTTGTTCTGGAGAGGCTGCAGTGGGCTATGCTGCTGCGAAGAGATAAAAGTGGTGCTTCAATGAAGCTTGCCTCACCTCCCACTCAGGCTGGGCTGGGCTTCTCCCCCATTCTGGAACAAGTGGGGTTCTGCCACTTGCCCACGGTGAGGTTCAGGCCACAGACATTCAGTGCCATGCCTCGATTCCCCCTAGACCTCTGTCCCATGTCCATGTGGAACCCACTGACCATCTCCCTTGGGTTCTCGGCACTCTGGTGTCTAGGGACCAGCACATGGGCATGCTCTGAGCTAGGTAGAAGCACAGGCTCCAGCCCCAGGCCCACCTGCACAGTCTGGGGTCCAGATGCTGCTTGACAGGCCTCCCCATTAGATCTGGGCCTGGCCTCAGGATGGGCTGGAGCATTGAGGACAGAATGAGCCCTCACTCTGCCGAAACTGGGCTGGCCACCTCCACTCCCCCCAGAAGCCACGCTGGGGGAAATGTCAGACCCTCTGGTGCCAGGCGCAGAACCCCCTCGAGGTGAGGCCCTCCGGTGGCCGAGCCCAGGAGATGGTGACATGGTGGCTGCATGGCGGCCTCTCTGGCCTTGGCTCCTACAGCTAATAAGCACTGGATTTCTGTTCACGGCACTAAGTTCCAAGCCACTTTACTTTTAATCCCTTAATAAACCACAAGTTTTTTCTCCCTCGGCGCAGAGTAGGCAGAACGGGGCCCTGGAAGGCAGCCGAGGCCCTGGTATCCCTGAGCCTGTCTCCTCCGCCGTTTCCCCGGGTGCCCGAGTAGAGACGCAGGGGACGCGCGAGTCCGGAGGCCGCCAGCCGGGGCCGCACGGGGCTCGCTCCGGGGCGCCGAGGGGCGGGGCCGAGGGCCGAGGGGCGGGGCCGGGGACCGAGGGGCGGGGCCAGCTCTGCCGCAGGCGGTGCACCCGCAGCTGCCGCCGCCCACGCCCCTCGCGCCCCCGCCGCTGCCGCCGCCCATCGCGTGCCCCGGGCGCCGCCGCTTCCTCCTGCGGCCACGGCCGCGTCACGCGAGGGCGGCTGATCGCGTGCGAGCGGAGCGGGGAGCTGCCGGGGCCGGACGCGGCACCGCCCAGCGAGCCCAGCCTGCGCCGGCGGCTCCTCAGAGCAGGTGTCCCTTCTGGGAGCCAGCGAAGGTGCCGAGGGTCTCTGTGACCCCAGTTAACCGCCTCTGCCCACTGCCATCCTCGCTGTCCGCGGATCCCGGGCAGGGCTGCAGGGAGAGGACGGCCTCGTGGGCCCCCGCAGTGAAAGAGTGGGCAGCCCTCTTGCTGAGCCCCCAGGCTGCATTCCCAGGCCAGAGAGGCGCCATCAGGGCTGGCCCTGGAAACCAGCAGGATTCCCCTGCCCCTGCTGTGCTCAGCCTAAATACCAGCCCACATCCTCCCCCTGCTAAAACGCAGGGGGTGGGTCGGCCAACCACCGACCCCAGGAACTTCAGCCAGGTTGGGTGCTGGAGATTCGCGGGGACACCCCAAGCAGCCCTCCAGCTGGTGCAGAATCACTGGAACCATTCTCACTGGGTTGATTTTTTTTGCATCCCAAAGAGGCTCTTTGGGAATAGCCCGAATGTGAGGAGTTACCATGGAGACAGTTGAAACAGCTGAACCTGCAGCAAGGCAGGGAGGGTTGTGACCTGGACTGGGCCACCCAGTCCTGAAGGTGTCCCACCCTTCCTACCTCCTTGCTGTGAGACCCTTTCTCCATACCCAGGAGACATACCAAGGATACTGTGCCAGGGGGACCATCCCCTCCAGTGGCTACAGAGAGGTCCTGTGCCTCGGCCGGGCCAAGTGTTCTCAGTGAAGGAGAATTGTAAAGACCAAGCCATCTCTGCTTCTGGACAGCGTTGTGATCCCTGGAAAGTGGCAGCCTCCTTGCTCCAGGCTCCCGTGAAACCAGCTCCTGGACCTCAGAGCAGTGTGGGTCAGACAGTCCTGTGGTCACCCTTCCCCACGGTCAGGGATAAGGCTGGACAAGCCAGCTGGAGCAGAGATGTTCCTAATTGTTTATAGGACTGAATAATGTTTATTTTAGATCTTCTACAGATAGAGGAGGGTGCAGGCAGAGCAGGGGGTCCTGAAAAAGAAGGTAGGAAACGAGACAGCAGCAAAGAAAGGCAGACAGACCCAGAACAGAAATGGGGGGTCGGCTCTGCCCCCCATTTGCACTGGAGACTTTCCCTGCCTGATCTGGCCTCTCCTCCATCTGCACCAGGGAGGGGTCTGGCTGGAACTTCAGGCAGGCTTCAGGCTGTAAAGAGCCCTAGCTGCTCATCCACAGAGGCTCTGCACTCAGCTCCACAACCCCCTGGGCAGGAAAGGCAGATGGACCCACTGCCCAGGTCTAGGGTCGAGGGCAGGTGGACAGCGGTGGTGGGTGGTAACAGCTCCATGCTGAGGCCATGCCATGCATCAAGGTTTCACCAGCCCAAACCTGTGAGGGAGGCTGAGGTGTAGGGACAGGTGCACCCAGAGGCCCATGGGACCCAGCCGGCTGTGCTGGTACCTAGCACACACAGCAGTGACCCAGGGCAGAAGCAGCCAAACAGGAGGAAAGCCCCAGACCCCACTTCCACTGTCCACCCTCACTTAGTAGGACAGCAGTTCCAAGAACCAGGGCTTACAGGGACAGGTTCTACAGGATTAGAGTGACCAGGGAAGATGTGACTCCCTCTCATAAAGCTTCCTGAGGTGGCCCGCCACCACAGCCACCCTGGGGACCCCCACTGCAGATAGGATCCCCACAGCAAGAGCCACCTGTCCTTCAGGACATTTGGGTCCACAGGTCCTGCCAAGCCCCTGCTGCACCTTCTGAAACTGGGACACAGGACTTCTGCCACAGGGCCTCATGGACTCAGAAGAGAAGCCCAGGGCCCCATGCCCAATTCTGGTCAGCTGCAGCTTTTGGGAAAGAGGTCCATGTCCACAGAGGCCCTTATTAGATAAGGACCGTGCCCAGTGCCGTGGTTATATGCCAACCCCAGGAAGCATGGGCGCCCACAGAGGAACTTCCCTGGTGTGTCTTAGAGGGTGTTTCTGGAGGAGTCTGAACTGAGTCTAATACAGGAGGTGCAGCTTCCCCAGGGTGGGTGGACACTATCCAACCACGGAGGGCCTGAGGAGAACACAGTGTGGGAAGGGAAGAGTTCTCCCTGCAGCAAGATGCCACTATTTCAGCACTGGCCAAGAGCCTGGGACCTGGTGCTGCGTCTCATCTCTTATGCCACACGCTGGGCAGGTGACCTCTGGGTCAGTTCTTCCTCCCACCACATGGGGAGATCAGACAAGTGTGATGGGGATGTGCCCCCATCACCTGAGCCTGCTGGCAGCCTCCTTTGACACCTCCTGTCCAGGAACCTTGCCAGATGTAGACTGGGGGCCAGGAGGTGGCAAGGCTACCACTTGTCACCTTGGAGGCCATGGCTATGTTCTAGAGTGACCATAAATGTGATGGCAGGTGCCAATGAGAGAGTGAGAGTGGAAATGAGTGTGTGTACACGTGAGTGAGATGATGTGTGTGAGGGTGTGTGTAAATGCTGCATGCCAGTGTGGGTAATGAATGCTATGGCGTGTGAGGGTGTGTGTGTGCACCTGTGAGCACTGTAGATGGTGTGTGAGGGTGTGTGAGAGAGTGTGAGGTTGTGACAGTGTGTGGGTGAGTGTCCACCTGTGAGCACAGTGTAAGAAGGTGTGTGGACACTTGGTGTAAGCAGTGTGAACGTCTGTGTGTTTGAGTGCAATTACTTATTGGGTGCGTGTGAACATGGCAAGGGTGTGTGGGAACTCTGTGGGGTGTAAGAATGAACGGGAAGGGAGGGTCTGAGGAGGGGAAGCACAGTTGTGGGCATGGCTGACTCATGGCAGGGCATGAGTGGCAGCATGAGAGTGCGTGGAGGTGCGTGGAGGTGCTGTGATCCCCACAGCTGTGCCAGGAGGGAAAAGGCACGAGGCCTTCCACAAGCTACAGCTTGTGGGGAAGAGGTTAGAAGAGGCATCAGAAGCCTGGATTCTCTGGGGCAAGAAAAGCACCCGGAATATAAATACACACACTTCCTTCACACAGGGGCAATGCCTAGAAGGCAGGAGCAGAGTCCCAGATGGGCACTGCATCAACCTGCTGCATTTTCTGTAGAAAGAAGTTCCAGATTTTTCAAAATGCGCCAGTGAGTTTTAGAGATTTCTCACTTCCATACAGATCAAAAAGAACCACAAAAGATGCACTTCCTCTGAGGCACCGAGGACCGGGGAACAGCAGCCTGCTGTTAACCATCTCCTGTTAACCACTTTCTCAAGTCACAGCAACCAGAGCTGCAGGGCGTCCTGCAGACGAAATGCACCCTTGCTCCAAGCCCTGAGAAGTTCTGAAAGATGCAACCAAAAATAGCTCTTTGGGGGAAAAAGAGCATTATGTATACACAATGTAGACCCATGTTTCTTCCTGATGTGAAACATCTGTTTTAAGCTAATCATTTGGTCATTCTTGTTCAGTTTCAACAAGAAATGCAAGTTTCAGCAAGACATATCAAGAGAAAGTACATCAGGGTCAGTAAAAGTCAAGAGAAGTTTTGTAAAACAAAACATGACAAAACAAAAAAGTGCCTGCTGAAATCAGATCTTCCAAAGCCCAATACTTATTCCATTAATAAAGCACAGTTCTGAGGTGTGCAGAGGAATGTGCCTGGGTACTGCCCCAGGGCCGAGAGCCGTCCTGAGGCTTCCGCAGGATAGAGCCTCGCTTCACAGGCAAGGATGCCAGCCCACCTTCTTCAGGCGAGGATGCTAGCCCACCTCACATGTACAGGTGCAGACCCTGCCCCACCTGTAAACTTTCATGTCCATGACGATGGTCCAGCTCAGGGGCCAGAGAGAGCAACCGATTTCTTTATAATGAACTTATGAGTAAATTCATAAGTTATATAACCATAAACTTTCCAATAACACTGATGAAGAGTTGGCCTGCCTGTGATCATCCAGGTCTTTGCTTCCTCCCATAAACCTCCCATCAGCCGTCACTGTGGGCCTCCAGCAGCCATAAGAGTTTCACAATGTCACCATGGGAGACACAGCCTGGTGGAGTAGAGTGTTCTGGGGCCTGATGCTGCCAGTGCCTGGACCTCCTAGGGACATGGTCACTCATCCACCCAGGCCCTGGCTCATTTCCTCAGCATCATGGCCAGTCCCCATCTGGGGATCAGCAGGGAATTAGTGACAGCATCCAGCCACTTTAGGCCACGTGTGAAGAGGGGAGCAGGGAGGTCGAGAGGTTCTATCAGGTCTTCTGGGTGGCGTGAGGCTGAGTACATGGCCGAGGTGGCTGCTGCATGTTGGCTGAGTAGAGACTTAAGGAGGAGGCCCTGAGATGGCCGGTCAGAGGTGCCCACGCTCACCCAGCCCCAGAGAACCCAACAAATAAAACACTGCCTTTCAGAGTAAGTGGCTAAGGGAGAGTGCCGGAACTCAGCATGGGGGGTGGGAGCCTGGCAGGACCAGAGTCGTGGAAGGTGGCAGAGAGAGGAGGATGGGGCACATGTCAGTTGTGCCCCAGCCCCAGCAGACACCAGGGACTGGAGTCTGCCTGGACACCAGGGACTGGGGACTGCCTGGAGCACGCAGGGCAGCTCTGCTTTAGAGGAGCTTGCTCAAGATGCCACAGCCATCTTGAGAATGGAGCCTCTGTCCCGGAATCCATGGTGCCCCAGGGGACAGGCTCTTCAGAAAGTGGGAAAACTGGATATACACACACAGAAGGAAGGAAGGCAAGCGAGTGAGCGCAGGAAAGCCAAGGATAGATGCAAAGGAAAAAGGGAAAAAAGAACTAAACCTCACCACTGCAGAAAACCACAAATATGAACAACAAGAGAGACGCAAAGGGACAAAGAATGGACAAACAACCAGAAAACCAGGCAGGAGTAAGTCCTCATCACTAAAACCTTGAACGTAAACAGATTGAATTCCCGAGTCAAAAGACAGAGAGGGCCTGAATACATTCAGACCCAGCTACGTCCTGCCTACAGGAGACTCACTTCACTAGTAAAGACACACACAGACTGGAACGGAAGGGCTGGAAGACAGATTCCAAGTAGACGATCCCCCAAAGTAAGCAGGAACAGCTGCTCGTTTCAGATAAAACAGACTTCAAGCCAAAAACTGTAAAAAGAGAAAAGGAGATAAAGGGAACAATTCAACAAGAGGAAATGACAATCACAAACACATATACAGGGGCTGGGGATGTGGCTCAAGCGGCAGCGTGCTCGCCTGGCATGCGTGCTGCCCGGGTTCGATCCTCAGCACCACATGCAAACAAAGATGTTGTGTCCGCTGAAAACTAAAAAATAAATATTAAAATTCTCTCTCTCTCTATTTAAAAATAATAATACTATACCAATGTTAATTTCTTAAAATAAATAAATAAACACATATACACCCATGCTGAGACACCAGATTATGGAAAGCAGACATTATTAGATCTAGAGGGAGAGAAGGCTCCAAAGCTGTTGTGGTTGTATGACTCCTCACTTTCACCAGTGGACAGACTATCCAGATGGTTAAAACAAAAAACAACAGCGGAGCTAGACCATGGGCCAAACTGACCAAACCCACATTTACAGAGCCCTTCACCACACAGCTGCAGGACACACATTCTTCTCCTCAGGGCCTGGAACATTCTCCAGGGTAGGTCATATGTTGGGCCACAAAACTAGCCTCAAATTTTCAAAAAAATAAGAATCATATCATGTTATCTTCTCTGACCACAATGGAATAAAACTAGAATTCGACAAAAGGAATTTTATAAATTGCCTGAATACATGGAGATTAAACAGCAGGCCGTGGAATGATGGGTGAATGCATAGAGAGATTTTAAAATTTCTTGAAACAATAAACATGGAAACACAACATAACAAAGACCTACGGGAAACAGCAGAAGCCATCCTACAGTCTACAGTGAGGAGCACTCACGGAAAAACAGAAAGATCACAGGTTAACAGGCTGACAATCAGCACAAGGAACCAGGAGAGGAAGACAAATCAAACCCTCAACAAATTAGGAATGGAAGGGACCCCTCAACATGACAAAGCAACAAATGACAACCCACAGCCACCGTCACACTGTGTGTGTCATGCAGGGGAAAAGCCGAAAGCGTTTCTTCCAAGATCTGGAACACAACCAGGATGTCACTCACCAGTCCCACCCAACACAGTGCTAGGAGTCCGGGCAGAGCAGTCAGGCCAGAGAGGGGACAAGGGCACCCACACTGGAAGGGAGGAAGTGGAATCATCCCACTGCAGATGATGCATCTCAGGAATGAGAATCCACCAAACAGTCCATCAGCAAATCAAGCTGCAGGACCCCAAATCAGTACACAAGAAACAACAGCGTTTTCAATAAGAGACTGCTCAAAGAGAAATCAAAAAGTAATCCCTCTCACAATATCACAAAATAAACAAAACACATAGGAATGAATATTGCTAAGGAAGTAAAAGATCTCAACGGTGAAAATTATTAAGCATTAATTTTAAAAAATTATTATAAAGAAAACCAAAAATGGGAGGATTCCATTCTGAATTGGAAGAACTAACGTTGTTTTTTATACACAACCAAAAGCAACCTACAGATTCCATTCCCATCAAAGTACTAATGACATTGTTCACCCAACTAGAAAAACACTCACAAATTTCATATGGACCTACAAAGACCCAGAGTTGCCAAAGCAACCCCAAGAGAGGAGAACAAGCTGGAGGCAACACAACCTGACTTCAAAACACCCTCGCTAAGGCTGGCTCTGGAGGGTCCCCTAAAGGCTGGTCCCTGGGAGGGAATACACAGCGCTGGGGCTTTGGTGACTGGATCATCAGGGCTCTGACCTCGCAGTGACTCAATCCACTGACAGCTGCACGGACAACTGGAAGGTGGTGAGGCTCTCAGTGGTGGAGTGTGGCTGAAGAAAGTGGTCTGTCCGGGTGTTCCCTGGAAGGGCATCTTGTCCCAGCTCTGCCTCCCAGATGCAGGAGCCCAGCAGCCTTCCTCCACCAAGACCTTGTGCCATGATGTCTGCTTCACTTAGTCCCAAAGCAATGGAGTCTGCTGACCATGGACTGAACACTCCAAAATTATGAGCCCAAACAGACCTTTGCCTCCTTAAGTAGCTTATGTCTGGTCTTACAGTCAGAGTGATGGACAGCTCACCATCCCAGTAATGCAGAGCTACAATGGCCAACTCAGCATGGTGCTGGCGGAGAAATAAGACAGACCAAAGAAGCAAAATAGAAAATTCACAAATCACTCCACATGCTTATCTGTGGGCCGATAATCCATACAGACATTGCTCAAAAGAAGACCTATAAAGGCCAAAAGCACATGAAAAAATGTGCAGCAGTGTGGAACAGGGAAAGGCAAGTCAAGCCCCCAGAGCTGTCCCCCACCCAGTAAGGAGGACCTGTCAGAAAGGCAACAATAACCGTGCAGGGAGTGGAGAGTGGGTCTTCTCGCCCCTGCTGGTGGGAGTGCAGAGCGACATCCACCATGGAGACATAGGAGGCTCCTGCAGCTCTGCACTGGCCACCCCCCTAGTGTGCTTGCAGAGGGTCCTGTCACTATGGCAAGGACCAGAACGACATGGCTGCAGAGGGTGACGGGATTGAGAAGACGAGCTGTGAACACGAGGGCACGCTACACAGCCTTCAAAAGGACACCACCGGTCACTGGCGCAACATGGGCTGAACCAGAGGGTGCTGTCGGTGAAAAGCCGAGCACTGAGCACCAGACGCCACGCGTCCTCTTCCACGTGTGAAAGCTGAAATGCTGCCCTCTGGGAAAGAGGCGTGGTGGGCATGGCAGAGAGCAAGCAGACCACAGGGCAGGTGGGGAGGTGGGGACTGTCCCCTTCACTCAGACAACCAGAGAGGATTCTGGAGGAGCTGGAGCCCTGTGGCTCTGACGGCACCACTGACGACGTCACACTCCTGCGTGCAGGTGTCTTGGTACCCATCCATAGGACAGATGTCACATGCTCAGCAGGCACCAGAAGGCCTCAAGAAGGCCGGGGACGGGCAGGAGAGTCACAGGGTCCCTCTCATCAGCACCCAACCCCCAGGCCCTGGAGAGCCTCCTCACACCCACCCAGCCCTGCTCCTGCAGACCCCACATCCCCCCTCGGGATGCATGTGCCTGCCCCGGTCTCGAGGACCACAGCTCTGCATGCCCTCACTGCTCCCTGGGGATGGCCTCTTCCCCTCGAGCCAGGCTGGGTGTCATCACAGTGGAGGGCCCTGGTGACTTCCCCACAACTTCTCAGGCTTTTGCTCCTCCATGGGCTTATTTTATTTAGAGACAGCACCAAGTTAACAATACGAAGCAGCCAAATACCCTTCCCAGACATGCCAACATCCTGAAGCAGAGGCTGGGGTTGCACCAGCCTGCTGGGCTGGCCCTGCCCCTCTGCCCTCTGCCCAGTGCTCCTGGCTGTCATGAACTCCAGGACACTCACTCTGCAGACTGCTCGCCATCACCCCAGAAGGTCCTGCAGTGGCACAGTGTGGACATCCACTCTGGCAGGGTGAAGTGAGACCCCAGAACAACAAATGCTGGGTTCCCCCTGGGTAATTAAGGCCATTAACAGACCCTTTGTTCATGACGACAAAAATCTCATTTCTCACCCACTTTCACCACTGATCTCAGCACCTGAGCATGATTTTGCCTGAGTTTGACTGCAGGGGTCAACCAGTGACCAGCTCAAGTGACCGCTCCTCTCTAACACCATCTCTCCTGGATTTGTTCATTAGCAGTGCGCTGTGAGGAAGAGCTCCTGGTTATTTTACATTCGTTTGTGTCAGTGTGGACTGACGGAGTCCCAACTTATTTACTGGTGGTCAGCCATTGCTACTGTGATTCATCGTAATTCCGGAGTCCACCCTGGCATGACCGTGGCCCCTTCACAATGACACTCTACCACTCTGAGTCCACCTTGCCCTCTGGTGAATGAACTTCTGAGGTCATCTTGTATTTTCCCAATCCATCTTTGGTAGGAGCCCAAAAGCTCTTGTGGCTTTTAGTAGTGTGGGGTCTTTAGAAAGGAAGATCTGCATGTGTGGCAGTCAGCTTGTTGCTGTGATCAGAAGTCTGGACAGAAACGACTCAGCAGAGGAGAAGCTTATTTGTGGCTCACGGTTTCAGAGGTTCAGTCCCTGGTCGCCACCTCCACAGCAGAACATCATGGTGGAAGGGTGTGGTGAAGGAAAGCAGCTCAGGACATGGCAGCCAGGAAGCAGAGAGAGAAAGAGAGAGATGGTGAGAGAGAGAGACAGAGATGTGCCAAGGACAAAATATCAGCCCCAGAGGCATGTCCCCTGTGACCTGCGTTCTCCAGCCACACCCTGCCTGCCTTTCGTGATCACCCAGTTAATCCATGCAAGTGGATTAATCCACTGATTAGGTGACAGCTCTCATCATCTAGTCATTTCATTTCTGAATATTCCTGAATATTTCAATTCTGAAGATTCATTTCTGAATATTCTCTCACATGAGCTTCTGGGGGACACTTCATATCCAGGTCATAACAGGATGTTAGGTGTGTTCACTGCTCCTGGGGTGCACTCTCCCCAGGCCCCTCAGGAGACAGGGGTAAATCATACACTCTTTATATACATAGGCATGTCTCCATCTCTCTGTAGACTGTATTTCTCTGTACACTATATTTTCAGCATACTCTGAAAATCCTGAGTTCACACCAATACCTCCAATTCGAATTCAAAACCGCAGATTCAGTACAGAGTGGAATTATTTCCCCTTATATATTGTGTGGAGATTTCTCTGGAGAGACTTAAACTAATGACTCACTTTCTTTAATGGTATCATGACTATTCAGGTTTTCTATTTCATTTTGAATCAGTTTTAGGAAGCTTTGTTTCCTAGGAATTTTTCATTTGTCTGCAAATTTATTAGCATTTATTTGTTCCTAACAGCCTGAAGTTAGCTTTCAAATCTATATAGATGCATCTATATTCCTAATACTGTATATATATTGCTTTATATATTTCTGTGTGTATATTCTTTATGTTCCTAATACTGTTTTTTGTTTGTTTGTTTGTTTTGTGGTGCTGGGGATTGAACCTAGGGCCTTGTGCATGTGAGGCAAGCCCTCCATCAACTGAGCTTATCCCCAACCCCCTAATACTGGTCACTTTTTTCCTTGATCAATCTCACCAGAATTTATAAAGTTGATCATTTTAATGTTCTCTTGTTCTTCTATTTCAATCCACATATTATTTTGTATTATTTCCTTTCTTTGGCTCTATTTTTATCATACTGTTCCTTATCAAAACTAATTGAGCTGAGTATTATAGCACAAGCCTGCAATCCAGTGATCAGGAGGCTGAGGCAGGAGGATTACAAATTTAAAACCAGCCTCAGCAACTTAGCCGGGCCCTAAGCAACTTAGTGTCTCGAATTAAAAAATAAAAAGGTCTGGGGATGTGGCTCAGTGGTAAAGTGACCCTGAGTTCAATCCCTGTAACCACCCCCACAAAGTCACAATCATAAAGAAATCATGGTGGGACCTCAAATGCAAAATAAGCTGGGATGACAGGGGTGTGCCATGGTGCCCAGCTTGATTGTGACTTTTGACATTTATTAAGATTTGTTTTATTGACCAAAATGGTTCAATGCACTTAGAAAATTCATTTATAAATTTGTTTTGGATATATATAATTTTGTTTTGGGATATAGCCATTATATTTTTTGCATTTGTCAAATCTATAATTTTTATTCTTTATATGTCTTACTAAATATGAGCTATTTGTAATCTTTCTAATGATGAATTTATGTATTCTTTTTTATAGTTCTGTCAATATTTGCTTGATACATTTTGAGATATTAGAAGTGTACTAATTTAGAATTATTTTATCCACTTGATGAGATTAACTGTTTAATAATTTTGTTGAAAAATCTCTCCCCCACCAGCTCTCACTCCAATAAACATTTTAGACCAAAATCAATGTTTTGAAAGAAACATACTCTCTTCAGACTTCTCGCAGTACCTTCCTGTCATTTATTCCGGCCCTTCCTGCACCCTGGAGTATCAGATGGGCTTTCTGTGAACAGCGTGTGTGATCTACGCCAACGATCTCTACCTTTTACATGGCAGGCTTAGTCCATTCACGTTTATTGTTGTGCTGCCTATCTATTCCACCCCTGTAGTGGTTTTCCCCTACTTTCTTGTCTTTTCCTTTGGACCACATTATCTCCTTCTCATTTTTCCCTTTCCATTAGTTTGAAAATTAAAGTCCACTTCCATATGGAAGTTAGAGAATCAGCCTCCAGGGTCAATACCAGGACCTGAGAATGCTCTGACCTGAATCGCCATCCTCAGAGCCACACACCATCATGGCCACACTTTATTCCTGTTCTGCTCTCACTATGTTGTTGCTACAGCTTTGCACAGTTGTGTTCAGGTTGCTTCTCTCCGAGTGACCACCTTGCCACTCCTTGTCACTTCTGCATCACAAATCCTCACCTGGAACTCCCGTCCTTCTGCCTGAGGTACACCCTAATATTCCTGCTAAGCTCTCTCTGTGTTCTCAGCTTCCTTGTTTTTAATCTCTGAGTACTCCTTAATTTCTTGCCAGCTCATCCATCAATGTTGAAAGGGTTATCCTGCTTTATCTTGCATTTTTGGCTGCCGTCAGCAGAAGGATGAATTGGTTGCTGGCTGGAAATGGAAGAGATGAGACTTTTGAATCCCAGGGGGGCCAGGACTGTGCATTTAAGCCCACATGCATGAAGAAGAAGGGGCTCTTTCAGTATGAGTCTTAGCAGAGGCCCCAGGACAACAGATACCACTCTCCCAGAGAAAGCTGGGCAGAGGAGGCACATCCAGAGTCAACAGGAGGGTGTCCTCAGAGGATCCTGTGAGTCACTTCCCCTCCTGCACTAGGAGAGCAGCAGCTTCTCCCCAGGCCCCTCAGTGGTCTGTCTCCTAGGGCTGGTGAGGGCCCCGAGGCCACCACCCCTCTGACGCTGATCCAAGGGGCAAATGTGCCTGGAGCTCTCCACGGGCATGGGCTGCAGGTGGGGACCCTGCCACCTTGGCAGCTGGACGGCACAGCCCTGGACCTGGTAGGCCACACTGCGGCTCCCTAGGCTGGGGGTCCAAATGCTGCCCGAGGTGCCTGGAGATAGCACCAAGGGCCAGGCTCAGGAGGGAAATGCCAGGGACCACCTGCAGGGTGCCACCCATACCAGGCTGTCCAGAGACGCGAGGTGGTCTCCCTCGTGCCCAAGACACCTGAGAGCCCCCTGGGTTCCACTCACAGCCACGCCAGCCTCAGGGGACGGCTCCTGGCCTGTTTCCTCTCCTGCTGCTCCCACCCAGGAACTATAGCTACCAGTGCAGGGGCCGAGGGACCAGCAGTCTACCTGGCCCCCAGTATCCTACCCTCAGCAGCCCCCTGGCCTCACCTGAGACACTCAGTTTTTAACATGTCACTAGACTGACCCTTAGGCTCAAGCAGCCTGTGGGGCCACCTGACCAAAGGTGCTGTACAGCTGCTAGAAGGATGGTGATGCCTGGGGATGTCTGGACACTCCCAGGCTGGGAGAAGCAGCCACCGAGAGACTGCTGGGCAGTGCCAGGGAAGCACAGAACTGAGGCCAGCTCCTCCCTGGGCCCTGGGGAGAGCCAGCTCCGCCAGGAGGGAAGGAACAAGTCTGTCTTCATGGCCAGGCTCACCTCCTGGAAGCAGCTGGAAGAGGAAGGAAAAGAAGACCAGCCCAGGACACCACCAAGAGTACCCCACGAGACCACGGTGCAGGGTCCACTCCACCCCAGGAGCTGCCACACCTCCCCTCCCTCCGGCACCCGCTCCAGTCCCAGCCAAAGCGCTGTCTAAACACCAGCCCAGATGGGACTGAGGAGGCTCCTCCCGGCAATGCTCCCTGCAGCTGAGAGCCAAGCAGGGGAACCTCAGGCTACGGGAGGCCAGGCGCGCCCAGGAGGACTCCCCTACTGCACCACAGGCCCAGTGACCAGCCTCAGCTCTGCTCCCCAGAGCAACAGGGAGCACCTGTGTCCTGTTGTCCATCCTGCTCCTGCCGTCCACGCGGGCAGTGTCTGCTGGTGCAACCAGCTCCCCTGGGTCCTACTGGGACAGTTAGGGCTGTGGTCCACACCCACAGGGGCCTTAGCAAATGGCTGGGCATGAGTAGGCCAGGAACTTTCCAGATCTTCCAGGTCTGGTTCCGTCTAGCCATTCCTACCCTGTGTCTCTCCTCACACGTTCTACCATAGCAGAGGCATCAGTCCCCAACACCCTGCTTAGGAAACTCGGCTGAAGATGCAGCCTCATCCCGTGCAGGTTCTACTGCACGGACACCCTGAAGCCAGCTCTGCCACTTCCTGAGGAGTGTGCCCTCCCCTCTGGTCCCCAGCCACGCACCCATTCTGAGTCCTCACCAGAAGCCCGGCTCATGCTGCCTCTGACCTCCATGCTGCGGTGAGGGCAGGTGATCTCTAGCACCGTGGAGGCCAGCTGCGACCTTCCCAGAGCTGCCTCCGGCAGCCACACTCCCACCGCAGCCCCGACAGCCTCCCAGCACCCACCTGGTGCTCCTGCAGCCACCTGGAGTTCAGTGCCCAGGTCTTAGACTGCGCAGGCTGCTGGTCACACAATGCCACCACCCAGACCCAGGGCTGGAGGCACCGCAGAGGCACCTGATCTGGGTGTTGGCGACGGTGGCCTTCCAGTGTGGTGCTCCTCTGTGGGGCGCACGCCTGGCGAGCCTCAGGTAGGTCTCCTCCCGTGAGGTGAGAACCCCCTCAGGGCCTTACTTGATCTGAAATGCTTCCTTAGAGACCTCATCTCCAAATGCCACCAGGCTGCTCCAGAACCTGGGCTGGGGACCCAGCGCGCAGTCCATGATGAAGATGGATGGTCAGGAGAAGGGTAACTGCTGCAGTGAGCTGAGTCTCACTGTGCTGCCCGGGCTGGTCTGGAACTCCTGGGCAAGGAATCCTCCGCCTCCGCCTTCCGCGGAGCAGGAAGCGCCACCACACTTGGCTGAGAAGGACAACCCCAGGGTGAGAGCTGAAGTCAGGGTCTCAGTGAAAACTGCGGCTTCCATCCACGGCCTGAAAGCTCCTGCTGGTCTCCAGCACTCGCTCAGGCACATCCCTGAACTCAGGGCCCAGGACATACCTTCCTGGTGTCAGAGACCTTTTGTCCCAGGGTCATAGCGCAGCAGACATGCCGCATAGACCAGGTGAGTGCAGACCATGGGGGACCCAGGCAGGAGCCCCAGGAGGGCCCGGGCCTGGGTGCCGCAGGCTGAACCCAGAGCAGCCTCCAGCGGCCACACTCCCACGGCAGCCCCGACGCCTCCCAGCACACACCCGAGACTCCACCACAGTCTCCAGGTCCTCCTGGGTCCTGGCTGAGCCTCCCCTTCTGCTTGCTGTTCCGGGCGGTTCTCTCTCAGGCCAGTCTCTCCACAGAATGTACCTCTGTTCATCTGATCAATGCTCCTGTCCTCCTGAGTCATCTAGAGGATGCCGTCCACAGGGTAGGCCGGGGCCTCTCAGGCCCTCCCAGTCAGTGCCCAGGGCCAGAGGTCCCACTTCCAGCTCAGGCCTGGAAGGGGCCCAGCTCTGCTCCTGCCCCAGGACAGGATGTGACCGCCTCCTCCACATCACCTCCCCCACTGCTGTCTTCACCCTGAGTTTCCCCTTCTGTGGATGGTGAAGTTTACAAGGGTGGAAAATCCCAGCCTGACAGTTGCCCACAGAAGGCGGCGGCAGCAGAGGGTTGTGCAACTTGAAAGTGCTCTATAAGAAACCAAGTAGGGCTGGGGATGTGGCTCAAGCGGTAGCGCGCTCGCCTGGCATGCGTGCGGCCCGGGTTCGATCCTCAGCACCACATACCAACAAAGATGTTGTGTCCGCCGAGAACTAAAAAATAAATATTAAAAATTCTCTCTCTCTCTCTCCTCTCTCACTCTCTCTTTAAAAAAAAAAATACTTTAAAAAAAAAAAAAAAAGAAACCAAGTAAATAAAAACAAAAGCTCTCAGCCCGTGTCACGCGTCGTCACACCTCCAGGTTGTCTTCACCCTCCGAGGCTGGAACTTCCCAGGTCAAGTCCTTCCCAAAGGTGACTTTTCATAGAGTCTCAGTGCAATAAGCTTGTCCACTTCTCAGTCAGGAAGCACAGATGGAGATCCAATCTCTGCAGCTTGACTCCCTTCTAAGCACACACTGCACACGAATTCAGGAAAGTCTCGAAATCTACCGGTCCCCTTCAAGTCTGCCCTCCAGATCTGTTCAAGTGGAGCGTCCTTCTTATTAATGAACCACATGAGGGGACCAGGCAGGATCATGTGCAGGATCCTTGGTGGAGACCGGATGGTGGAGGAAGCAAGGCGGGTATAAACTGAGCTCATGGTAAGAGTGGCAAGGCTCCCACAAGCCTGTGTCCGCAAGGATTGGCTTTCTCAGCACAGCCCACGCCCAGCGACCCAGGATTCCTGCAGTTCACGCCACCAGCTCTGGAGCTAGGTGTGAGTCAGGAATTCATTTTGTCTGTTCGCTCAGTGTGGAGGTTCAGGGGGGACCAGCCAGAGGCAGCAGAACTGGGGCTCTTCTCATCCATCCAGCGAGGAAACCCAATCTGACCCCGAGGTTGAGTCTGTGTGTGTCAGTGCCAGGAAGGTGAAGTGACCACACCTCAAGCTGCCCAGACCCCGAGGCTGCCCCTCCTGTCCTTGATGTTTGCTAACTATCCCCAGGGCATCTGGGATTCACTGAGCCCATTTGGCTTACTTATTTTCATATATACATTTTTTTAGCACTTCTGTGGAATGCACCCTCTACCACTGACCTACACACCCAGCCCTTTCTATTTTATTTTGAGACAGGGTCTCACTACATTGCCTAGGCTGGCCTTGAACTTGCAGCCCTCCTGCTTCAGCCTCCTGAGTCTCTGGGATCACAGGTGTGCACCACTGTGCCCAGCTCACATGGTTCATTAATAAAAAGGACGCTCCAAGGAGAGCAGATCTGGAGGGCAGACTCCACTCCAGCTGCCCACAGGTGGCAAGGTCAAACGACACACACACCCTTCTGTACACACAGACCCTCCTGGAGAAGATGTGCAAACTGTGGGCACTGACCCGGCCGCAGGCAACCCAGGCAGAGCTGGGTGGGAGGAACCTGGTCTGGGTGGAGAAACGGTAAAGCCAGGGCATTTCCACAAGAAATTGGAAACCCAGAGAAGAATCACAGTGCGCCATCACCTTTACACTTGGGACAAGCTCTGCAAGTGCCTTGGGACTCAGTTCCTGTGGGGATTGGGGTTAGGGTAAGAGGACTGGGCAGAGGACCACAGAAGACCAGAGCAGGACAGCTGCCTCAGATGTCAGTGCCGAGCCTTCCTCTCCCTGTTCCTCTCCATGCCCAGGGGCACCAGGGCCAGGGGTGGCACACACATGGAGACGGGTCCCATTCTGCTTCAGGACCTGCAGAGGCCTGCCCACAGCATCCATGGCCCCACCCACCCTGCCTAATGCAAACCTGTAGGACAGCAGAGGCTGCCGGAGCCTGCCCAAACCCTCCACAGTCCACACGTGTAGCCTTCTCGAGGCCATCTGAGATCCACAGCCCAGGACCACCCAGAGCTGGAAGTCCAAGGAAGCAGGAGGGCAAGACAGAACCTGGCCATCACCTACATCATATGCTAAGGAGAAACTAGGTACAGTTCTAAGTATGCCTGGGACAGAGAGCAGAAGCCTGGTGGACAGAGATGGACGGAACAAAGGCCCAACACGCTGGGGAAGGGCGCTAACCCTGCCGCCCAGGGTGCCTGGAGCCAGTGCAGCTCGGGAGGGGCCTGACCTGGACTGTGGGTGAGGTGGGGTACACCCCAGCAGCTGCAGTGCCCACAGTGCCCAGGGTAGGGGGGCCAGACCTGGAGTGTGGACAGAGGTATGTACCCAGCAGCTGCAGAACCCACAGTGCCCAGGGCAGAGGGCCAGACCTGGAGTGTAGACAGGGGTATGCACCCAGCAGCTGCAGTGCCCACAGTGCCCAGGGTAGGGGGCCAGACCTAGAGTGTAGACAGGGGTATGTTCCCAGCAGCTGCAGCAGCCACGGTGCCCAGGGCAGGGGGCCTGATCTGGAGTGTAGACAAGGGGTATGTACCCCAGAAGATGCAGCACCCACAGTGCCCAGGGTAGGGGGTCCGATCTGGAGTGTAGACAGGGGTATGCACCCAGCAGCTGCAGCACCCACGGTGCCCAGGGCAAATCACACAATTAACAGTAGACACCTGCCTCTGACCATGGCTGAGCCTGCTCCTTCATAAAGTAGACCTCTTGCTCCTCTGGAGTCCCTGGTGTGGGAGCCCAGGGCTAGGGCTATCTAGGCCTCCTCAGCTACCCTGGCTCCCAGTACTCAGTGCACCTAGGGCCATCCTATCAAGGTGGTGGAAAGCCCCTGCCTAGGAGTGTGGAGGAGCAGCCAGGGCCCTGTAACCTGGCCCCAGAGAAAGCCCATGGCCTGAGCATGGGCTGAGCAAGGCAGTCTGGGGAGGCGGGAGGAGGAGATGCACATGCACCGCACACCACACTCCCTGATCACAGCGGGGCCCTGGTGAGACCCCTGGCACTCAGGTGGACACAGGTGGGATCAGATGAGGTCCAGGTGGCTGCGGGTGAGAGTCCTACCTTGGAAGAAGCTCTTCACCCTCAGGTAGCTCACACTGAGGCGCAGGACAGAGAGCTTATCCAGCTTGGCGATGACGTCGGGGGGAAAGGGCAGCAGGCTGGCCAGGTGGTCCAGCTCTGCATTCAGGCGGTCCCGGTGCCTCTTGGAAGGGTTTGACTTCTCGGCCCCCAGGGCAGGCCTCCTGTGGGAAAAAGACCACATTAGGCAGGCGCCTCTGGCCTCAGGGGCGGGAAACCTGGTCTCTGGAGTTGCCTTGCTAGGAACATGAGCAGAGGAGCCGCAAGTGCTGACGAGAACTGAAACCCCTTCCTGAAGACGCACAGGAGGCCAGTGCCCAACGCCTCAGGCTACAGCTTGGGGACGAAGACCAGCACCGGGCTGGGGTTGTAGCTCAGTAGCAGAGCGCTTGCCTCGCACATGTGAGGACTGGGTTTGATCCTCAGCACCACGTAAAAAGTAAGTAAATAAAATAAAGGTCTCGTGTCCATCGACAATTAAAATATTTAAAAAAAGACCAGCTGCAGAGGACAGCAGGGCAGGGGAGGGTCACATGCTGTTCACCTCCCTGTGCCACAGCCCAGCAGGACGAGGACGCCTGGCCAGGCTGTCTGGGCAGAGACGGTGCGTGGAAAACCTGTGTTCACGCCACCTCCTGCAGTGGTCCCTGTGGCCTGACAAGGCCGATGCCTTCCAGGAGAAAGGGAGTCCCCCCAGGTGGTGAGCCCAGACCCACCCTGGGCATCTCTGACCACCCTGGGCGCTCTCCTCGGCAGCACCGGAGGTCCGTGCTCACAGGCACTGCCCCACCTGGGAAGAACCAGCACGTCACACCCTCGGGACAGCCATGCGGCCAGACACCTCTGGCCACCAGAAGGACAGTGATCCCAGACCCACCGCACCAGCAGCGGAGCCCAACGCACAACACACACCATCCCATCTGCACAAAATGCCAGGAGATGCAAACTCGCCCACAGCAGCAGGAAGCCGGCCAGAGGCTGCTTGGGGCAGAGGTGGAGGGTCCCCGAGGGGCACCGGGAGACCTGGAGTGATGGGAGTGTCCCAGGGGCAGCGGGAGACCTGGAGTGACGGGAGTGTCCGAGGGGCACCGGGAGACCTGGAGTGACGGGAGTGTCCCAGGGGCACCGGGAGACCTGGAGTGACGGGAGTGTCCCAGGGGCAGCGGGAGACCTGGAGTGATGGGAATGTTCGTGATCTTGATTCGAAAATGGTGTCGTCGGCAAGGCTCCATCAGCCCATTCACTTCATCCGCTGAACTGAAACATGGACTTCAGTCACATCCCAGTGAAGAGGGAAGCAGCACACTTCCAGGCTGCTCCGAGCTTCGGACACTGTCCCTGGGGAGGCTCAGCCACCCCAGAGGACGGGAAGTGGAGAGAGGAGCACGCTACCAGTTGTTCCAGGCATTTCACCTCTGGAGAAAGTTGCGACTGAGAGTCACATGGCCCCCCAGGGCCAGCGCTGCCCTGCCCTGTGCCTTGGGGTGCTCAGGAGCATCTCCACGCGTCCCTCTGTGGCTGTGTGCCAGCCGACACTCCACACCTCACCACCTGCCCTTTCAGGAGGAGATGGCACAGGCAGACCTGAGCCCACCCACGTACAGACCAGGATGCCAGGCCACACCTAGCCACAGCCCTCAGCCCTGGCCAGGAGGCCAGAGCCCCTGCAGATGTGGGCAGCCAGCACCAGCAGGGGCTGCAGGAGGGGCTCTCTGGACGCCAACAACAGAGCCAAGTCCAGCTGTTTCCCAGAGTATGTCTCCCACAGGATGGACACGGCCACCTTCACAGGGACGCCCACCCCAGACCAGCTGGCCTCAGCCTCCGCACTGCACAACAGCCGGAAAGCGTGTGAGCATGAGCAGCTGCTGAGCTCAGAGCCCCAGAGCTCCCTGCTGGAGTGTGGTCTCCACTGAGGCCCTGGGCCTCCATGTGGGACCTCGGGGCCGGGGGGAGGTCCTAAGGCCACACTCTCCAAAGGGCTTGATGGAGTCCTTCCCCACGCTGACCTCCCCCTCCCACATAGGCCTCCACCATGACCCATCCTGCCAGAGCCAGAACCACGCCTTGGACTCCCAGCCTCAAAATGTGAGCTGCACCAACCTTCATTCTCTATACATTACCCAGCTCAGGCACTTTGTTTCAGTAAAAGAGAGCAGACTAACACAGTGACTGTCCACATGACCCCTCAAGCCACAATTCCACATTGCCCAGTACCCCCTCAGGTCAGTAAAGCCATTCAGGGAGAGTCCAATCGCTTAAAGGTCTAAATTTTTTTTTTAAAAAAGTGTGTGTGTGTGTGTGTGTGTGTGTGTGTGTTAGAAGATAAAACAGGGAAATCCTCTTAACTGGAAACACAGAAGCTCTTTGTAATCAGACGTAAAGTTTAATCACCCACAAAGGAAAGGTGATCAACTCAGCTCCACAGAAGTTCAAGTTTTCTGCATGGCAAAGATTCCACAAGCGAAGTGGGAATTGGGGAAAGTAGACCCTCCTAGAGAGGACAGGAGGGTCCCCGATGCCCAGTAAGAAGCACAAAACCATGAATCGTCTCTCAGGAAAATGAGCACAGGTTTCCACCCAGAGTTCACAGCAGAAGAGACAGAGCAGCTCTAGGCTTGGCCCAGAAGAGACGCGGCAGCTCTAGGTCTGGCCAGGGATGAGGCAGCAGCTCTAGGCTTGGCCCAGAGGAGACGCGGCAGCTCTAGGCTTGGCCAGGGATGAGGCAGCAGCTCTAGGTCTGGCCAGGGATGAGGCAGCAGCTCTAGGTCTGGCCAGGGATGAGGCAGCAGCTCTAGGTCTGGCCAGGGATGAGGCAGCAGCTCTAGGTCTGGCCAGGGATGAGGCAGCAGCTCTAGGCTTGGCCAGGGATGAGGCAGCAGCTCTAGGTCTGGCCAGGGATGAGGCAGCAGCTCTAGGCTTGGCCAGGGATGAGGCAGCAGCTCTAGGTCTGGCCAGGGATGAGGCAGCAGCTCTAGGTCTGGCCAGGGATGAGGCAGCAGCTCTAGGTCTGGCCAGGGATGAGGCAGCAGCTCTAGGTCTGGCCAGGGATGAGGCAGCAGCTCTAGGTCTGGCCAGGGATGAGGCAGCAGCTCTAGGTCTGGCCAGGGATGAGGCAGCAGCTCTAGGCTTGGCCAGGGATGAGGCAGCAGCTCTAGGTCTGGCCAGGGATGAGGCAGCAGCTCTAGGCTTGGCCAGGGATGAGACAGCAGCTCTAGGCTTGGCCAGGGATGAGGCAGCAGCTCTAGGCTTGGCCAGGGATGAGACAGCAGCTCTAGGCTTGGCCAGGGATGAGGCAGCAGCTCTAGGTCTGGCCAGGGATGAGGCAGCAGCTCTAGGTCTGGCCAGGGATGAGGCAGCAGCTCTAGGTCTGGCCAGGGATGAGGCAGCAGCTCTAGGCTTGGCCAGGGATGAGGCAGCAGCTCTAGGTCTGGCCAGGGATGAGGCAGCAGCTCTAGGCTTGGCCAGGGATGAGGCAGCAGCTCTAGGCTTGGCCAGGGATGAGGCAGCAGCTCTAGGTCTGGCCAGGGATGAGGCAGCAGCTCTAGGCTTGGCCAGGGATGAGGCAGCAGCTCTAGGCTTGGCCAGGGATGAGGCAGCAGCTCTAGGTCTGGCCAGGGATGAGGCAGCAGCTCTAGGCTTGGCCAGGGATGAGGCAGCAGCTCTAAGTCTGGCCAGGGATGAGGCAGCAGCTCTAAGTCTGGCCAGGGATGAGGCAGCAGCTCTAGGTCTGGCCAGGGATGAGGCATCAGCTCTAGGTCTGGCCAGGGATGAGGCGGCAGCTCTAGGTCTGGCCAGGGATGAGGCGGCAGCTCTAGGTCTGGCCAGGGATGAGGCGGCAGCTCTAGGTCTGGCCAGGGATGAGGCGGCAGCTCTAGGCTTGGCCAGGGATGAGGCAGCAGCTCTAGGTCTGGCCAGGGATGAGGCAGCAGCTCTAGGTCTGGCCAGGGATGAGGCAGCAGCTCTAGGTCTGGCCAGGGATGAGACAGCAGCTCTAGGCTTGGCCAGGGAAGAGACGCGGCAGCTCTAGGTCTGGCCAGGGATGAGGCAGCAGCTCTAGGCTTGGCCAGGGATGAGGCAGCAGCTCTAGGTCTGGCCAGGGATGAGGCAGCAGCTCTAGGCTTGGCCAGGGATGAGGCAGCAGCTCTAAGTCTGGCCAGGGATGAGGCGGCAGCTCTAGGTCTGGCCAGGGATGAGGCGGCAGCTCTAGGCTTGGCCAGGGATGAGGCAGCAGCTCTAGGTCTGGCCAGGGATGAGGCAGCAGCTCTAGGCTTGGCCAGGGATGAGGCAGCAGCTCTAGGTCTGGCCAGGGATGAGGCAGCAGCTCTAGGTCTGGCCAGGGATGAGGCAGCAGCTCTAGGCTTGGCCAGGGATGAGGCAGCAGCTCTAGGCTTGGCCAGGGATGAGGCAGCAGCTCTAGGTCTGGCCAGGGATGAGGCAGCAGCTCTAGGCTTGGCCAGGGATGAGGCAGCAGCTCTAAGTCTGGCCAGGGATGAGGCAGCAGCTCTAAGTCTGGCCAGGGATGAGGCAGCAGCTCTAGGTCTGGCCAGGGATGAGGCATCAGCTCTAGGTCTGGCCAGGGATGAGGCGGCAGCTCTAGGTCTGGCCAGGGATGAGGCGGCAGCTCTAGGTCTGGCCAGGGATGAGGCGGCAGCTCTAGGTCTGGCCAGGGATGAGGCGGCAGCTCTAGGCTTGGCCAGGGATGAGGCAGCAGCTCTAGGTCTGGCCAGGGATGAGGCAGCAGCTCTAGGTCTGGCCAGGGATGAGGCAGCAGCTCTAGGTCTGGCCAGGGATGAGACAGCAGCTCTAGGCTTGGCCAGGGAAGAGACGCGGCAGCTCTAGGTCTGGCCAGGGATGAGGCAGCAGCTCTAGGTCTGGCCAGGGATGAGGCAGCAGCTCTAAGTCTGGCCAGGGATGAGGCAGCAGCTCTAGGTCTGGCCAGGGATGAGGCAGCAGCTCTAGGCTTGGCCAGGGATGAGGCAGCAGCTCTAGGTCAGGCTGAGGAAGAGATGCGCCAACTCTAATCTGGCCGGGGAGGAGATGGCAGGTCTAGTCTGGCCGGGGAGGAGATGGCAGGTCTAGGTCTGGCTGAGGAGGTGACACGGTGGATCTAGGCCTGGCCGAGGAGGCGACACGGTGGATCTAGGCCTGGCCGAGGAGGCGACACGGCACTCTAGGCCAAGGGAGGGAGACTGCATCACAAGCTCCTGGCTAGGGGTAGGAAGCCTAAACTGTACCTGGTCTGATGCTGGTGAGGGTGACACCACCAGATCCCGGCCCCTGCCACCGGCCAGCAGCAGGCCAATCCCCAACATGGGCACCAGCCTGGGGTCTGATTTGCCTGCTGCAGCCCCACACCAGGTCTGGGTGGCCATGGGGACAGAAGACCCTCCTGGGACCAAGCCCTTGAGCTTGCGGCAGGGTGAGCAGCAGCAGCGGGTGTGTCCTTCACTCGCGTCCCCATCCCACAGGGACATGTGGGAGGCCTGGGTGGGCATCACTTGCACAGCACATCTGCACTACAGCCCAGGAACCTGGAGCTGCAAAGACTCACAGGCCGATGGCAGAGCAGGCTGCAGGGCACGGTCCACCGCAGCGCCTCGCTCGCAGGAGGAGGGAAGCCTGTGCTGGTCTACCCACACATATCTCAGGAGGATTCATGAGAAGCAGCTAAACTCAGGTGCCTCGGGGAGGGGACCAACAGCGGAGACCCGCCGTCCCCTGGGGTCCCCACCAGGCGAGGGGCTCACCTGTCCAGATCATGGGCAGGTAGAAGCAGATGCCTGAGGGCTCACTCACACTCTGCCTGACAGGCAGGGAGCTCGGCTCTGCTGCCCCGGACTGCCCACCAGAGCTCTGCACTTCAGCTGAGCGGCCATTACGTTCCTTCTGCCCCACACTCGGAGCTCGCTTCCACACCCCAGCTCCTCCTTAGTGTGTGCAGCTCAGCCCCCGAGGACCTGTGCCGGTCCACAGACCCCACCCAGCCCTCTCCAGGCCTGCAGCCCAGGTGGCTCCGGCTCCACGTGCCACCAGGGAGAAGCTGCCTCCCAAACCCGGCCCCCAACCGGTCGATCGAAGCTTCACCAGCCTTGGCGTGGGCAGGGGACTGGAGCCCACGGTGACTTCACACAGGAGGCCTGCTCCACCACAGAGGCCACACGTGGACAGGCTGCCAGGCAGACCCTGCCTCAGCCTCTCCTGGCATCACACACTGTCCACAGTCCACACTGTCACACAGTTTCGGCGGCGACGGCCTCTGGGCTCCTGAGGATGTGTGCCCCTGCACCCCTCCTAACAGGTGGCCCCAACCAAACCACACACCATTCCTCCTGCTTCAGGTCGCTCCAAGGGCAGGTGGAGGGGCCAGGACAGAGGTGTCTGTGTCCCTGGGCACAGAGTCCCGGGTCCCATCTGGTGCTAACTCTCTCCCCCGCAGCCTCAGGCAGGAGAAGCCCGGGAGTCTCCTCACCACTGGGCACCACCTGCGAGATGGCTCTGGGCGTCCTCCCCATCGGGCCTCTCAGGTGAAGGGCAGGAGGTTCTAGAACCCTCTGGCACCCTCTGCAGAGGGCCGGCAGCAGAGGTGACCGCGCCTGGCCACCAGCAGGCCCAGCCCCACGCGCCCACCCTCCCTGAGCTCCCTTTCTCAGTGAAGCACGGCGTCCCCAGTGGCGGCCGCCGGGCAGAAGACGTCACACTCACTGCTTCTGAGCCGGTTTCCTCCTCTTCCTGCCCGCGTAGGTGCACTCCCCTGGGGGGATCATCATCTCTGGGCCTGAAAATGAAAAGGGGCCAATCAAGTTGGAAGCACCAGAGGACCCCAGGTGACCCTCCAGAGTCCACCACCATGTCCCAGAGCCACCAGCATCAGGAAGGTCAGCTGAGGCCACTCTGCTCTGGGGGTCCACACTGTCCTGACCCCAGTGCAGGTCAGCTGGGCAGGGTTATCAGACTGCAGCAGGGCCTTCGCCCGCCGTCGGTCTGAGCAAGGCTCCTCGCAGGCACTGGGGAGGAGGGCCTGGGCCCAGGAGCCGCGCCGTGAAGGGTCTCTCTTCATGGCCTCTGCTGGGGCCACCTGGCCTCCCCTCTGCTGTGGAAAGCCTCTTCTTGACTCTGTGTGCTCGGCTCCACTCTGGCCTCCAGCTTGGCCGCCCAGTTCACCTGCCCCCACCTGAGGGAAACAGCCCCGTTCACCTAGGGGGTCTTGATTTACCAAGCACTTAGGGTATCAGAGCCCTAATAAAACTTCCTCAGACAATGGCAGTGGCCCAGGCTCTGGCCTTGGGGGTGCTGAGACGCCCTCATCTGACCTCAGGCACATGCTGTTTGGAGGAGGAGACAGACACACACCAACTGCACCAGGATTGGTCATGGACCCTGGGAACTAAAGACAGCGGTAAGCTGAGTACAGGGACAGAAGGGCCACCGCACAGATGCCAAATGAAGACACCGGCAGCCGCCTGAGGTCCCGATCAGGTGGCCTTCAGAACAAGGAGCATCACCAGGGACAAAGCAGCATCGCATGGTAGTCGCATCTCCCAGAGGACATGGCACCCTAAATGTGTACACACCCAGCAGCAGGGCTTCCAAGCACACAGAACCAAGGTGCCTAAACTGAAGGGAGACATTGGAGACATGGCCATGCCTCTCTCAGTGGTCAGCAGGACAAGGACAGTGGACATCAGCAAGGGTGCAGATGTCCAAACAGCAGCAGATGGAGCTCACGGAAGGTGCAGAACACGCTGTCCAATGACAGCAGAACACTGTCCAGGAGAGATGGTGCCTGGACATCAGCAATCACAGACCACAGAACTGAACTAGAAAGGCAGCGGGAAAATACCAAGTCCCTGGAAAGCAACACACTTCAAAATCACCCGGCCAAAGAGAAGGCATCAAAGAAATTTTAGGAATACTCTTATAAACAGAACAAAAAGGAAAACATCAGTGTATCCAGTGCCACAGGACCCAGCTATGAGCACCGACAGAAATCCATGCATCAGATGCTCACTGGAAAAATGGACCAACTCAGAACAATCTACGCTTCAAGTGCAAGCAACTGGAAGACAGAATGGACCCCAAACAAGAAGGGTGTAAACAATAAAGAGGAGGCAGTGGGACTTGCAGCCTAAGGACAAAAACCTCCAGGTGTTCCTTAAAACATCAGCAAAATTGAAGAACCTCTTGCGAGACCCATCAAAGAAATAAGGTCATGATTTACAGGAAAGAAAGAAGAAACATCACTACAGATCCCACAGACACCAAAAGGAATGTCAGAGAATCTGTTATGGACTGAGTTGTGTCCTCCCAAAATCCTATGCTGACCCTATGCTTCCCAGGACAGCACTGAAGCCAGGGCGGCAAGATGATAGGGTCACAACAGGTACTGGAGAGAGCCTTGCTCCCATAGGGCTGGCACCACAGGGAGGGGTGAGACACTCTGAGCACCTGTCCCACCCTGTGAGAAAAAGGCCACCTGCTAGCCAGAAGTTGCCCACCCAAAACCAAGTCCTGATGTAGCTTCACCCTCAACTGTCCTCCGGAAGAATCCTGGGAGCGGTCCTTATGCAAAGCATTCAGTCTGCAGTACTTTGTTATGGCACCCAGCAACTAAGACAGACTCTTCATTATTCAAACATTTAGGTGGAATAGGAAAGCTACGAGAGACACAAAACCCACAGATCACTTTAAAAAAATAGATACCCCTGAGAGTCCTCTGTCTACTCCAACACACCATAGATACCCCAGAGAGTCCTCTGTCTACTCCAAAACACCACAGATACCCCAACGTGTCCTCTGTCTACTCCAACAAGACACAGATACTCAAGACACAGATACTCCAGAGAGTCCTCTGTCTACTCCAACACACCATAGATACCCCAGACCGTCCTCAGTCTATTCCAACACACCATAGATACCCCCAATGTGTCTTCTGTCTACTCCAACAAGACATAGATACTCCAGAGAGTCCTCTGTCTACTCGACCACACCATAGATACCCCCAACGAGTCCTCTGTCTACTCCAACACACCATAGATACCCCAGAGAGTCCTCTGTCTATTCCAACACACCATAGATACCCCAGAGAGTCCTCTATCTACTCCAACAAGACACAGATAACCCAGAGAGTCCTCTATCTACTCCAACAAGACACAGATACTCCAGAGAGTCCTCTGGCTACTCCAACACACTAGAGATACCCCCAACGTGTCCTCTGTCTACTCCAAGAAGACACAGATACTCCAGAGAGTCCTCTGTCTACTCCAACACACGATAGATACCCCAGAAAGTCCTCTGTCTACTCCAAAACACCATAGATACCCCAGAGAGTCCTCTATCTACTCCATCAAGACACAGTTACCTCAGAGAGTCCTCTATCTACTCCATCAAGACACAGATACTCCAGAGAGTCCTCTGTCTACACCATCAAGACACAGATACTTCAGAGAGTCCTCTGGCTACTCCATCAAGACACAGATACCCCAGAGAGTCCTCTATTTACTCCATCAAGGCACAGATACCCCATAGAGTCCTCTGTCTACTCCATCACACCATAGATACCCCAGAGAGTCCTCTGTCTACTCCATCAAGACACAGACTCCAGAGAGTCCTCTGTCTACTCCAACAAGACAGATACTCCAGAGAGTCCTCTATCTACTCCAACACACCACAGATACCTCAGAGAGTCCTCTATCTACTCCAACAAGACACAGATACTCCAGAGAGTCCTCTGTCTACTCCAACAAGACACAGATACTCCAGAGAGTCCTCTGTCTAACACAACATACCATAGATACCTCAGAGAGTCCTCTGTCTACTCCAACACACCATAGATACCCCAGAGAGTCCTCTGTCTACTCCAACAAGTCAGATACTCCAGAGAGTCCTCTGTCTACTCCAACACACCATAGATACCCCAGACGGTCCTCAGTCTATTCCAACACACCATAGATACCCCCAACGTGTCTTCTGTCTACTCCAACAAGACACAGATACTCCAGAGAGTCCTCTATCTACTCGAACACACCATAGATACCCCCAACGAGTCCTCTGTCTACTCCAACACACCATAGATACCCCAGAGAGTCCTCTGTCTATTCCAACACACCATAGATACCCCAGAGAGTCCTCTATCTACTCCATCAAGACACAGATACTCCAGAGAGTCCTCTGGCTACTCCAACACACTAGAGATACCCCCAACGTGTCCTCTGTCTACTCCAAGAAGACACAGATACTCCAGAGAGTCCTCTGTCTACTCCAACACACGATAGATACCCCAGAAAGTCCTCTGTCTACTCCAAAACACCATAGATACCCCAGAGAGTCCTCTATCTACTCCATCAAGACACAGATACCTCAGAGAGTCCTCTATCTACTCCATCAAGACACAGATACTCCAGAGAGTCCTCTGTCTACACCATCAAGACACAGATACTTCAGAGAGTCCTCTGGCTACTCCATCAAGACACAGATACCCCAGAGAGTCCTCTATTTACTCCATCAAGGCACAGATACCCCATAGAGTCCTCTGTCTACTCCATCACACCATAGATACCCCAGAGAGTCCTCTGTCTACTCCATCAAGACACAGACTCCAGAGAGTCCTCTGTCTACTCCAACAAGACAGATACTCCAGAGAGTCCTCTATCTACTCCAACACACCACAGATACCTCAGAGAGTCCTCTATCTACTCCAACAAGACACAGATACTCCAGAGAGTCCTCTGTCTACTCCAACAAGACACAGATACTCCAGAGAGTCCTCTGTCTAACACAACATACCATAGATACCTCAGAGAGTCCTCTGTCTACTCCAACACACCATAGATACCCCAGAGAGTCCTCTGTCTACTCCAACAAGTCAGATACTCCAGAGAGTCCTCTGTCTACTCCAACACACCATAGATACCCCAGACGGTCCTCAGTCTATTCCAACACACCATAGATACCCCCAACGTGTCTTCTGTCTACTCCAACAAGACACAGATACTCCAGAGAGTCCTCTATCTACTCGAACACACCATAGATACCCCCAACGAGTCCTCTGTCTACTCCAACACACCATAGATACCCCAGAGAGTCCTCTGTCTACTCCAACACACCATAGATACCCCAGAGAGTCCTCTATCTACTCCATCAAGACACAGATACTCCAGAGAGTCCTCTGGCTACTCCAACACACTAGAGATACCCCCAACGTGTCCTCTGTCTACTCCAAGAAGACACAGATACTCCAGAGAGTCCTCTGTTTACTCCAACACAAGATAGATACCCCAGAAAGTCCTCTGTCTACTCCAAAACACCATAGATACCCCAGAGAGTCCTCTGTCTACTCCAACAAGTCAGATACTCCAGAGAGTCCTCTGTCTACTACAACACACCATAGATACACCAGAGAGTCCTATGTCTACTCCAACAAGACACAGATACCCCAGAGAGTCCTCTGTCTACTCCATCACACCATAGATACCTCATAGAGTCCTCTGTCTACTCCATAAAGACATAGATACTCCAGAGAGTCCTCTGTCTACTCCAACAAGACAGATACTCCAGAGATTCCTCTGTCTACTCCAACAAGACAGATACCTCAGAGAGTCATCTGTCTACTCCATTAAGACACAGATACCACAGAGAGTCCTCTATCAACTCCAACAGGACAGATACTCCATAGAGTCCTCTGTCTACTACATCACACCATAGATACCTCAGAGAGTCCTCTGTCTACTCCAACAAGACACAGATACTGCAGAGAGTCCTCTGTCTACTCCAACAAGACACAGATACTCCAGAGAGTCCTCTGTCTACCCCAACACACCATAGATACCTCAGAGAGTCCTCTGTCTACTCCAACAAGACACAGATACTCCAGAGAGTCCTCTGTATACTCCAACAAGACACAGATACTCCAGAGAGTCCTCTGTCTACTCCAAGAAGACACAGATACTCCAGAGAGTACTCTGTCTACTCCAACAAGACACAGATACTCCAGAGAGTCCTCTGTCTACTCCAAGAAGACACAGATACTCCAGAGAGTCCTCTGTCTACTCCAAGAAGACACAGATACTCCAGAGAGTACTCTGTCTACTCCAACAAGACACAGATACTCCAGAGAGTACTCTGTCTACTCCAACAAGACACAGATACCCCAGAGAGTCCTCTGTATACTCCAACAAGAGACAGATACTCCAGAGAGTACTCTGTCTACTCCAACAAGACACAGATACTCCAGAGAGTCCTCTGTCTATCCATCAAGACACAGATACTCCAGAGAGTCCTCTATCTACTCCAACACACCATAGATACCTCAGAGAGTCCTCTGTCTACTCCATCAAGACACAGATACTCCAGAGAGTCCTCTGTCTACTCCAACAAGACACAGATACTCCAGAGAGTCCTCTGTCTAACACAACATACCATAGATACCTCAGAGAGTCCTCTGTCTACTCCATCAAGACACAGATACTCCAGAGAGTACTCTGTCAACTCCAACAAGACACAGATACTCCAGAGAGTCCTCTGTCTATCCATCAAGACACAGATACTCCAGAGAGTCCTCTATCTACTCCAACACACCATAGATACCTCAGAGAGTCCTCTGTCTACTCCATCAAGACACAGATACTCCAGAGAGTCCTCTGTCTACTCCAACAAGACACAGATACTCCAGAGAGTCCTCTGTCTACTCCGTCAAGACACAGATGCTCCAGAGAGTCCTCTGTATACTCCATCAAGACACAGATAATCCAGAGAATCCTCTGTCTACTCCCTCAAGACACAGATACCCCAGAGAGTCCTCTATCCACTCCAACAGGACAGATACTCCATAGAGTCCTCTATCTACTCCATCACACCATAGATACCCCAGAGAGTCCTCTGTCTACTCCAACACACCATAGATACCTCAGAGAGTCCTCTGTCTACTCCATCAAGACACAGATACTCCAGAGAGTCCTCTGTCTACTCCAACAAGACACAGATACTCCAGAGAGTCCTCTGTCTAACACAACATACCATAGATACCTCAGAGAGTCCTCTGTCTACTCCATCAAGACACAGATACTCCAGAGAGTACTCTGTCTACTCCAACAAGACACAGATACTCCAGAGAGTCCTCTGTCTATCCATCAAGACACAGATACTCCAGAGAGTCCTCTATCTACTCCAACACACCATAGATACCTCAGAGAGTCCTCTGTCTACTCCATCAAGACACAGATACTCCAGAGAGTCCTCTGTCTACTCCAACAAGACACAGATACTCCAGAGAGTCCTCTGTCTACTCCGTCAAGACACAGATGCTCCAGAGAGTCCTCTGTATACTCCATCAAGACACAGATAATCCAGAGAATCCTCTGTCTACTCCCTCAAGACACAGATACCCCAGAGAGTCCTCTATCCACTCCAACAGGACAGATACTCCATAGAGTCCTCTATCTACTCCATCACACCATAGATACCCCAGAGAGTCCTCTGTCTACTCCAACACACCATAGATACCCCAGAGAGTCCTCTGTCTACTCCAACAAGACACAGATACCCCAGAGAGTCCACTGTCTACTGCATCACACCATAGATACCTCATAGAGTCCTCTGTCTACTCCCTCAAGACACAGATGCTCCAGAGAGTCCTCTATCTACTCGAACACACCATAGATACCCCCAACGAGTCCTCTGTCTACTCCAACACACCATAGATACCCCAGAGAGTCCTCTGTCTACTCCAACACACCATAGATACCCCAGAGAGTCCTCTATCTACTCCATCAAGACACAGATACTCCAGAGAGTCCTCTGGCTACTCCAACACACTAGAGATACCCCCAACGTGTCCTCTGTCTACTCCAAGAAGACACAGATACTCCAGAGAGTCCTCTGTTTACTCCAACACAAGATAGATACCCCAGAAAGTCCTCTGTCTACTCCAAAACACCATAGATACCCCAGAGAGTCCTCTGTCTACTCCAACAAGTCAGATACTCCAGAGAGTCCTCTGTCTACTACAACACACCATAGATACACCAGAGAGTCCTATGTCTACTCCAACAAGACACAGATACCCCAGAGAGTCCTCTGTCTACTCCATCACACCATAGATACCTCATAGAGTCCTCTGTCTACTCCATAAAGACATAGATACTCCAGAGAGTCCTCTGTCTACTCCAACAAGACAGATACTCCAGAGAGTCCTCTGTCTACTCCAACAAGACAGATACCTCAGAGAGTCATCTGTCTACTCCATTAAGACACAGATACCACAGAGAGTCCTCTATCAACTCCAACAGGACAGATACTCCATAGAGTCCTCTGTCTACTACATCACACCATAGATACCTCAGAGAGTCCTCTGTCTACTCCAACAAGACACAGATACTGCAGAGAGTCCTCTGTCTACTCCAACAAGACACAGATACTCCAGAGAGTCCTCTGTCTACCCCAACACACCATAGATACCTCAGAGAGTCCTCTGTCTACTCCAACAAGACACAGATACTCCAGAGAGTCCTCTGTATACTCCAACAAGACACAGATACTCCAGAGAGTCCTCTGTCTACTCCAAGAAGACACAGATACTCCAGAGAGTACTCTGTCTACTCCAACAAGACACAGATACTCCAGAGAGTCCTCTGTCTACTCCAAGAAGACACAGATACTCCAGAGAGTCCTCTGTCTACTCCAAGAAGACACAGATACTCCAGAGAGTACTCTGTCTACTCCAACAAGACACAGATACTCCAGAGAGTACTCTGTCTACTCCAACAAGACACAGATACCCCAGAGAGTCCTCTGTATACTCCAACAAGAGACAGATACTCCAGAGAGTACTCTGTCTACTCCAACAAGACACAGATACTCCAGAGAGTCCTCTGTCTATCCATCAAGACACAGATACTCCAGAGAGTCCTCTATCTACTCCAACACACCATAGATACCTCAGAGAGTCCTCTGTCTACTCCATCAAGACACAGATACTCCAGAGAGTCCTCTGTCTACTCCAACAAGACACAGATACTCCAGAGAGTCCTCTGTCTAACACAACATACCATAGATACCTCAGAGAGTCCTCTGTCTACTCCATCAAGACACAGATACTCCAGAGAGTACTCTGTCAACTCCAACAAGACACAGATACTCCAGAGAGTCCTCTGTCTATCCATCAAGACACAGATACTCCAGAGAGTCCTCTATCTACTCCAACACACCATAGATACCTCAGAGAGTCCTCTGTCTACTCCATCAAGACACAGATACTCCAGAGAGTCCTCTGTCTACTCCAACAAGACACAGATACTCCAGAGAGTCCTCTGTCTACTCCGTCAAGACACAGATGCTCCAGAGAGTCCTCTGTATACTCCATCAAGACACAGATAATCCAGAGAATCCTCTGTCTACTCCCTCAAGACACAGATACCCCAGAGAGTCCTCTATCCACTCCAACAGGACAGATACTCCATAGAGTCCTCTATCTACTCCATCACACCATAGATACCCCAGAGAGTCCTCTGTCTACTCCAACACACCATAGATACCTCAGAGAGTCCTCTGTCTACTCCATCAAGACACAGATACTCCAGAGAGTCCTCTGTCTACTCCAACAAGACACAGATACTCCAGAGAGTCCTCTGTCTAACACAACATACCATAGATACCTCAGAGAGTCCTCTGTCTACTCCATCAAGACACAGATACTCCAGAGAGTACTCTGTCTACTCCAACAAGACACAGATACTCCAGAGAGTCCTCTGTCTATCCATCAAGACACAGATACTCCAGAGAGTCCTCTATCTACTCCAACACACCATAGATACCTCAGAGAGTCCTCTGTCTACTCCATCAAGACACAGATACTCCAGAGAGTCCTCTGTCTACTCCAACAAGACACAGATACTCCAGAGAGTCCTCTGTCTACTCCGTCAAGACACAGATGCTCCAGAGAGTCCTCTGTATACTCCATCAAGACACAGATAATCCAGAGAATCCTCTGTCTACTCCCTCAAGACACAGATACCCCAGAGAGTCCTCTATCCACTCCAACAGGACAGATACTCCATAGAGTCCTCTATCTACTCCATCACACCATAGATACCCCAGAGAGTCCTCTGTCTACTCCAACACACCATAGATACCCCAGAGAGTCCTCTGTCTACTCCAACAAGACACAGATACCCCAGAGAGTCCACTGTCTACTGCATCACACCATAGATACCTCATAGAGTCCTCTGTCTACTCCCTCAAGACACAGATGCTCCAGAGAGTCCTCTATCTACTCGAACACACCATAGATACCCCCAACGAGTCCTCTGTCTACTCCAACAAGAGATACCTCAGAGAGTCCTCTATCTACTCCAACAAGACACAGATACTCCAGAGAGTCCTCTGTCTACTCCGTCAAGACACAGATACTCCAGAGAGTCCTCTGTCTACTCCAACAAGATACAGATACTCCAGAGAGTCCTCTATCTACTCCAACACATCATAGATACCCCAGAGAGTCCTCTGTCTACTCCGTCAAGACACAGATGCTCCAGAGAGTCCTCTATCTACTCCATCAAGACACAGATACTCCAGAGAGTCTTCTGTCTACTCCAACAAGACACATACTCCAGAGAGTCCTCTGTCTACTCCAACAAGACACAGATACTCCAGAGAGTCCTCTGTCTACTCCAACATACCATAGGTACCTCAGAGAGTCCTCTGTCTACTCCATCAAGACACAGATACTCCAGAGAATCCTCTGTCTACTCCTTCAAGACACAGATACTCCAGAGAGTCCTCTATGTACTCCTTCAAGACACAGATACCCCAGAGAGTCCTCTGTCTACTCCAACAAGACACAGATACTCCAGAGAGTCCTCTGTCTACTCCATCAAGACACAGATACCCCAGAGAGTCCTCTGTTTACTCCAACAAGACACAGATACTCCAGAGAGTCCTCTGTCTACTCCAAGAAGACACAGATACTCCAGAGAGTCCTCTGTCTACTCCAACAAGACACAGATACCCCAGAGAGTCCTCTATCTACTCCAACACACCATACATATCTCAGAGTCCTCTGTCTACTCCATCAAGACAGAGATACTCCAGAGAGTCCTCTGTCTACTCCAACAAGACACAGATACTCCAGAGAGTCCTCTGTTTATTCCAACAAGACGGATACTCCAGAGAGTCCTCTGTCTACTCCCTCAAGACACAGATACTCCAGAGAGTCCTCCATCTACTCCAACAAGACACAGATACTCCAGAGAGTCCTCTGTCTACTCCAACAAGACACAGATACTCCAGAGAGTCCTCTGTCTACTCCGTCAAGACACAGATACTCCAGAGAGTCCTTGTCTACTCCATCAAGACACAGATACTCCAGAGAGTCCTTGTCTACTCCATCAAGACACAGATACCCCAGAGAGTCCTCTGTTTACTCCAACAAGACACAGATACTCCAGGGAGTCCTCTGTCTACTCCAACATACCATAGATACCCCAGAGAGTCCTCTGTCTACTCCATCAAGACACAGATACCCCAGAGAGTCCTCTGTCTACTCCATCAAGACACAGATACTTAGAGAGTCCTCTGTTTACTCCATCAAGACACAGATACTCCAGAGAGTCCTCTGTCTACTCCAAGAAGACACAGATACTCCAGAGAGTCCTCTGTCTACTCCATCAAGACACAGATACTCCAGAGAATCCTCTGTCTACTCCATGAAGACACAGATACTTAGAGAGTCCTCTGTCTACTCCAACACACGATAGATACCCCAGAAAGTCCTCTGTCTACTCCAAAACACCATAGATACCCCAGAGAGTCCTCTATCTACTCCATCAAGACACAGATACCTCAGAGAGTCCTCTATCTACTCCATCAAGACACAGATACTCCAGAAAGTCCTCTGTCTACACCATCAAGACACAGATACTTCAGAGAGTCCTCTGTCTACTCCATCAAGACACAGATACTCCAGAGAGTAGTCTGTCTACTCCAACAAGACACAGATACTCCAGAGAGTCTTCTATGTACTCCGTCAAGACACAGATACTCTAGAGAGTCCTCTGTCTACTCCAACAAGACAGATACTCCAGAGAATACTTTATCTACTCCATCACACCATAGATACCTCAGAGAGTCCTCTGTCTACTCCATCAACACGCAGATACTCCAGGGAGTCCTCTGTCTACTCCATCAAGACACAGATACTCTAGAGAGTCCTCTGTCTACTCCAACACACCATAGATACCTCAGAGAGTCCTCTGTCTACTCCATCAAGACACAGATACTCCAGGGAGTCCTCTGTCTACTCCATCAAGACACAGATACTCCAGAAAGTCCTCTGTCTACTCCAACACACCGTAGATACCCCAGAGAGTCCTCTGTCTACTCCATCAAGACACAGATACTCTAGAGAGTCCTCTGTCTACTCCAACAAGACACAGATACTCCAGAGAGTCCTCTGTCTACTCTAACAAAGATACAGATATCCCAAAGAGTCCTCTGACTACTCCAACACACCATAGATACCCCAGACCATCTCTGTCTACTCCAACAAACCAAAGATTTCCCAGAGAGTTCTCTGTCTTCCCCAACAAGAAACAGATACACCAGAGAGTCCTCTATCTACTCCAACACACTATAGATACCCAATAGAGTCCTTTGTCTACTCCAACAAGACACAGATACCCCAGAGAGTCCTCTGTCTACTCCATGAAGACACAGATACTCCAGAGAGTCCTCTGTCTACCCCAACACACCAGAGATAACCTAGAGAGTCCTCTGTCTACTCCAACAAAGACTCAGATACCCCAGAGAGTCCTCTGTCAACTCCAATAAGGACATAGATAATTCAGGTATTACTCTGTGTATTCCATAAATAAATTGATAACCCAGCGAGTACTCTATTGATTCCCACAAAGAAACATATAACGTGGATAGTACTCTGTCTATTACAAGAAGGCAAATCTTGGCCGAATGGCTTCACTGCTATATTTTACCAGTTTCAAGAAAGAGCAATTCCAATTCTCTACCATCTTTGGCACATAACCAATGAAAGATTTATACATTTAACTCATGTATGAGTTAATCATTACCCTCATTTTACATAAAGATATCCCATGAAAAGGAAATTACAGGTCTACATTCCTCATGATCATAGACATAAAAATCCTCAATGAGTGGTTGGGGTTATAACTTACTGGTAGAGTGCTTGCCTCACATGTGGGAAACGCTGGGTTCAATCCTCAGCACCACATAAAAAATAAATATAATAAAGGTATTGTTTCCATGCACAACTAAAATAGTTTTTTAAAATCCTCAGTGAAATGTTAGCACATGGACCTATCAATCTATAAAGAAGACAATACATTCCACCTATGTGGGGTCATAGAGGAATCCAGGGTTGCTGCAACACCCAAGAACCAATCACTGCATTCACTCTATCAACAACTAAAGAAAAGAGATTTGACCGTCTTAATACATGCAGAAAGGTCACTTGACAAGATCCAGATCCATACGCTAATTTGAAACCGTGCATCAAGGCGGGGCTGGGGTTGTGGCTCAGTGGTCTCGGAGCACGTGTGAGGCCCTGGGTTCGATCCTCAGCACCACATATAAATAAATAAATAAAATAAGTATTCATATCCAAACACAACGTGTGTGTGTGTGTGTGTGTGTGTGTGTGCAGAAAATTTTCCAAATGTAATGAAAACTGGTAACCTGAAATCCAAGAAGTCCAATGAACCCCAAGCACAAGAAACCCAAGGAAGAGTGCGTGATACCAAACCAAGCACATGGTCACCAAACTGCTCACAGCCAGTAGCAAACAGGATGGTTTTAAAAGTCAGAGAATACATTGGGCACAGAGAAGCAGAAACCAGGACAGCAGACTCCTTGTCAGAGGCAACGCAGGGGAAAGAGGGAATCCGTATCTTTAATGCTCTAAAAGAAAGACACCCTGAACCCCAGAATTCTAACCCTAGGAAAACACCCTTCACAAGTGAATGAGGACATTTTCAGACACACAAAGGCTGAGGATCCTTGCAGGGGTTGTGACAGTATTAAAGGAAGCCTTCCAGGGCAAGAGGAGCCTGCCAACTGGACAGAGAGCAGAGAATGGCAACCGCATTTTCCACAAATGCATAGAGGATGGTAGACTGTCCCATGGGGTTTGTCACCTACGTGGACACCAAAGACCAGCAGGGGGAGGTGCTGGGCAGCACTGAGGCTCCACCCTCCCCCTCACCCTTCCTTGCCAGCTCCGCAGAAGGGAGCTGGACCTTGTGAGCGGCTCCCTTAAGCGTGAGCACTACTTCCGCCTGCCAGGAGGGGGCACTGGGGAACCTTGCAGGAGGGAGGTACCTGAGGTCCTGCTCAGCACCAGGGAGGCTGGAGGCCCAGTGAACTCCGTCATCCAGGGGCTGTATCACCCTTCTCCAGCAAGACCTGGACCCAGCTTCCAGAGGCTCCCTCAGCCTGGGAGCTCCCTGCTGCCTGCCTTGGTGGCAGTCACTCCACCACTGTAGTCAGTATTTCTACTCCACCACTGTAGTCAGTATTTCTACTCCACCACTGTAGTCAGTATTTCTACTCCACCACTGTAGTCAGTATTTCTACTCCACCACTGTAGTCAGTATTTCCACTCCACCACTGTAGTCAGTATTTCTACTCCACCACTGTAGTCAGTATTTCTACTCCACCACTGTAGTCGTCAGTATTTCTACTCCACCACTGTAGTCGTCAGTATTTCTACTCCACCACTGTAGACAGTATTTCTACTCCACCACTGTAGTCAGTATTTCTACTCCTCCACCACTGTAGTCAGTATTTCTACTCCTCCACCACTATAGTCAGTATTTCTACTCCACCACTGTAGTCAGTATTTCTACTCCACCACTGTAGTCAGTATTTCTACTCCACCACTGTAGTCAGTATTTCCACTCCACCACTGTAGTCAGTATTTCTACTCCACCACTGTAGTCAGTATTTCTACTCCACCACTGTAGTCAGTATTTCTACTCCACCACTGTAGTCAGTATTTCTACTCCACCACTGTAGTCAGTATTTCCACTCCACCACTGTAGTCAGTATTTCTACTCCACCACTGTAGTCAGTATTTCCACTCCACCACTGTAGTCGTCAGTATTTCTACTCCACCACTGTAGTCAGTATTTCTACTCCACCACTGTAGTCAGTATTTCTACTCCACCACTGTAGTCGTCAGTATTTCTACTCCACCACTGTAGTCGTCAGTATTTCTACTCCACCACTGTAGTCAGCATTTCTACTCCACCACTGTAGTCAGCATTTCTACTCCACCACTGTAGTCAGTATTTCTACTCCACCACTGTAGTCAGTATTTCTACTCCACCACTGTAGTCGTCAGTATTTCTACTCCACCACTGTAGTCGTCAGTATTTCTACTCCACCACTGTCGTCAGTATTTCTACTCCACCACTGTCGTCAGTATTTCTACTCCACCACTGTAGTCGTCAGTATTTCTACTCCACCACTGTAGTCAGTATTTCTATTCCACCACCGTAGTCGTCAGTATTTCTACTCCACCACTGTAGTCGTCAGTATTTCTACTCCACCACCACTGTAGTCAGTATTTCCACTCCACTACTGTCGTCAGTATTTCTACTCCACCACTGTAGTCAGTATTTCTACTCCACCACTGTAGTCAGTATTTCTACTCCACCACTGTAGTCAGTATTTCTACTCCACCACTGTAGTCGTCAGTATTTCTACTCCACCACTGTAGTCGTCAGTATTTCTACTCCACCACCACTGTAGTCAGTATTTCTACTCCACTACTGTCGTCAGTATTTCTACTCCACCACTGTAGTCAGTATTTCTACTCCACCACTGTAGTCAGTATTTCTACTCCACCACTGTAGTCAGTATTTCTACTCCACCACTGTAGTCAGTATTTCTACTCCACCACTGTAGTCAGTATTTCTACTCCACCACTGTAGTCAGTATTTCTACTCCACCACTGTAGTCAGTATTTCCACTCCACCACTGTAGTCAGTATTTCTACTCCACCACCACTGTAGTCAGTATTTCTACTCCACCACTGTAGTCAGTATTTCTACTCCACCACTGTAGTCGTCAGTATTTCCACTCCACCACTGTAGTCAGTATTTCCACTCCACCACTGTAGTCAGTATTTCTACTCCACCACTGTAGTCAGTATTTCTACTCCACCACCGTAGTCGCCAGTATTTCTACTCCACCACTGTAGTCGTCAGTATTTCTACTCCACCACCACTGTAGTCAGTATTTCCACTCCACTACTGTCGTCAGTATTTCTACTCCACCACTGTAGTCAGTATTTCTATTCCACCACTGTAGTCAGTATTTCTACTCCACCACTGTAGTCAGTATTTCTACACCACCACTGTAGTCAGTATTTCTACTCCACCACTGTAGTCAGTATTTCTACTCCACCACTGTAGTCAGTATTTCCACTCCACCACTGTAGTCAGTATTTCTACTCCACCACTGTAGTCAGTATTTCTACTCCACCACTGTAGTCAGTATTTCTACTCCACCATTGTAGTCAGTATTTCTACTCCACCACTGTAGTCAGTATTTCCACTCCACCACTGTAGTCAGTATTTCTACTCTACCACTGTAGTCAGTATTTCTACTCCACCACTGTAGTCGTCAGTATTTCTACTCCTCCACCACTGTAGTCAGTATTTCTACTCCACCACTGTAGTCAGTATTTCTACTCCACCACTGTAGTCGTCAGTATTTCTACTCCTCCACCACTGTAGTCAGTATTTCCACTCCACCACTGTAGTCAGTATTTCTACTCCACCACCACTGTCGTCAGTATTTCTACTCCACCACTGTAGTCGTCAGTATTTCTACTCCACCACTGTAGTCGTCAGTATTTCTACTCCACCACTGTAGTCAGCATTTCTACTCCACCACTGTAGTCAGTATTTCTACTCCTCTACCACTGTAGTCAGTATTTCTACTCCACCACTGTAGTCGTCAGTATTTCTACTCCACCACTGTCGTCAGTATTTCTACTCCACCACTGTAGTCGTCAGTATTTCTACTCCACCACTGTAGTCAGTATTTCTACTCCACCACTGTAGTCAGTATTTCTACTCCACCACTGTAGTCAGTATTTCTACTCCACCACTGTAGTCAGTATTTCTACTCTACCACTGTAGTCAGTATTTCTACTCCACCACTGTAGTCGTCAGCATTTCTACTCCACCACTGTAGTCAGTATTTCCACTCCACCACTGTAGTCAGTATTTCTACTCCTCCACCACTGTAGTCAGTATTTCCACTCCACCACTGTAGTCAGTATTTCTACTCCACCACTGTAGTCGTCAGTATTTCTACTCCACCACTGTAGTCAGTATTTCCACTCCACCACTGTAGTCAGGATTTCTACTCCACGACTGTAGTCAGTATTTCTACTCCACTACTGTCGTCAGTATTTCTACTCCACCACTGTAGTCAGTATTTCTCCTCCACCACTGTAGTCAGTATTTCTACTCCACCACTGTAGTCAGTATTTCTCCTCCACCACTGTAGTCAGTATTTCTACTCCACCACTGTAGTCAGTATTTCTACTCCACCACTGTAGTCAGTATTTCTACTCCACCACTGTAGTCAGTATTTCTACTCTACCACTGTAGTCAGTATTTCTACTCCACCACTGTAGTCGTCAGTATTTCTACTCCACCACTGTAGTCAGTATTTCTACTCCTCCACCACTGTAGTCAGTATTTCTACTCCTCCACCACTGTAGTCAGTATTTCTACTCCACCACTGTAGTCAGTATTTCTACTCCACCACTGTAGTCGTCAGTATTTCTACTCCACCACTGTAGTCGTCAGTATTTCCACTCCACCACTGTAGTCAGTATTTCCACTCCACCACTGTAGTCAGTATTTCCACTCCACCACTGTAGTCTTCAGTATTTCTACTCCATCACTGTAGTCAGTATTTCCACTCCACCACTGTAGTCGTCAGTATTTCTACTCCACCACTGTAGTCAGCATTTCTACTCCACCACTGTAGTCAGTATTTCTACTCCTCCACCACTGTAGTCAGTATTTCTACTCCACCACTGTAGTCGTCAGTATTTCTACTCCACCACTGTCGTCAGTATTTCTACTCCACCACTGTAGTCGTCAGTATTTCTACTCCACCACTGTAGTCAGTATTTCTACTCCACCACTGTAGTCAGTATTTCTACTCCACCACTGTAGTATTTCTACTCTACCACTGTAGTCAGTATTTCTACTCCACCACTGTAGTCGTCAGCATTTCTACTCCACCACTGTAGTCAGTATTTCCACTCCACCACTGTAGTCAGTATTTCTACTCCTCCACCACTGTAGTCAGTATTTCCACTCCACCACTGTAGTCAGTATTTCTACTCCACCACTGTAGTCGTCAGTATTTCTACTCCACCACTGTAGTCAGTATTTCCACTCCACCACTGTAGTCAGTATTTCTACTCCACCACTGTAGTCAGTATTTCTACTCCACTACTGTCGTCAGTATTTCTACTCCACCACTGTAGTCAGTATTTCTACTCCACCACTGTAGTCAGTATTTCTACTCCACCACTGTAGTCAGTATTTCTCCTCCACCACTGTAGTCAGTATTTCTACTCCACCACTGTAGTCAGTATTTCTACTCCACCACTGTAGTCAGTATTTCTACTCCACCACTGTAGTCAGTATTTCTACTCTACCACTGTAGTCAGTATTTCTACTCCACCACTGTAGTCGTCAGTATTTCTACTCCACCACTGTAGTCAGTATTTCTACTCCTCCACCACTGTAGTCAGTATTTCTACTCCTCCACCACTGTAGTCAGTATTTCTACTCCACCACTGTAGTCAGTATTTCTACTCCACCACTGTAGTCGTCAGTATTTCTACTCCACCACTGTAGTCGTCAGTATTTCCACTCCACCACTGTAGTCAGTATTTCCACTCCACCACTGTAGTCAGTATTTCCACTCCACCACTGTAGTCGTCAGTATTTCTACTCCATCACTGTAGTCAGTATTTCCACTCCACCACTGTAGTCGTCAGTATTTCTACTCCACCACTGTAGTCAGTATTTCCACTCCACCACTGTAGTCGTCAGTATTTCTACTCCTCCACCACTGTAGTCGTCAGTATTTCTACTCCACCACTGTAGTCAGTATTTCTACTCCTCCACCACTGTAGTCAGTATTTCTACTCCACCACTGTAGTCGTCAGTATTTCTACTCCACCACTGTAGTCGTCAGTATTTCTACTCCACCACTGTAGTCGTCAGTATTTCTACTCCACCACTGTAGTCAGTATTTCCACTCCACCACTGTAGTCAGTATTTCTACTCCACCACTGTAGTCAGTATTTCTACTCCACCACTGTAGTCAGTATTTCCACTCCACCACTGTAGTCAGTATTTCCACTCCACCACTGTAGTCAGTATTTCTACTCCACCATTGTAGTCAGTATTTCCACTCCACCACTGTAGTCGTCAGTATTTCCACTCCACCACTGTAGTCAGTGTTTCTACTCCACCACTGTAGTCAGTATTTCTACTCCACCACTGTAGTCAGTATTTCTACTCCACCACTGTAGTCAGTATTTCCACTCCACCACTGTAGTCAGTATTTCTACTCCACCATTGTAGTCAGTATTTCCACTCCACCACTGTAGTCGTCAGTATTTCCACTCCACCACTGTAGTCAGTATTTCTACTCCACCACTGTAGTCAGTATTTCTACTCCACCACTGTAGTCAGTATTTCTACTCCACCACTGTAGTCAGTATTTCTACTCCACCACTGTAGTCAGTATTTCTACTCCACCACTGTAGTCAGTATTTCCACTCCACCACTGTAGTCAGTATTTCTACTCCACCACTGTAGTCAGTATTTCTACTCCACCACTGTAGTCAGTATTTCTACTCCACCACTGTAGTCGTCAGTATTTCTACTCCTCCACCACTGTAGTCAGTATTTCTACTCCACCACTGTAGTCAGTATTTCTACTCCACCACTGTAGTCGTCAGTATTTCTACTCCTCCACCACTGTAGTCAGTATTTCCACTCCACCACTGTAGTCAGTATTTCTACTCCACCACCACTGTAGTCAGTATTTCTACTCCACCACTGTAGTCGTCAGTATTTCTACTCCACCACTGTAGTCGTCAGTATTTCTACTCCACCACTGTAGTCAGCATTTCTACTCCACCACTGTAGTCAGTATTTCTACTCCTCCACCACTGTAGTCAGTATTTCTACTCCACCACTGTAGTCGTCAGTATTTCTACTCCACCACTGTCGTCAGTATTTCTACTCCACCACTGTAGTCGTCAGTATTTCTACTCCACCACTGTAGTCAGTATTTCTACTCCACCACTGTAGTCAGTATTTCTACTCCACCACTGTAGTCAGTATTTCTACTCCACCACTGTAGTCAGTATTTCTACTCTACCACTGTAGTCAGTATTTCTACTCCACCACTGTAGTCGTCAGCATTTCTACTCCACCACTGTAGTCAGTATTTCCACTCCACCACTGTAGTCAGTATTTCTACTCCTCCACCACTGTAGTCAGTATTTCCACTCCACCACTGTAGTCAGTATTTCTACTCCACCACTGTAGTCGTCAGTATTTCTACTCCACCACTGTAGTCAGTATTTCCACTCCACCACTGTAGTCAGTATTTCTACTCCACCACTGTAGTCAGTATTTCTACTCCACTACTGTCGTCAGTATTTCTACTCCACCACTGTAGTCAGTATTTCTCCTCCACCACTGTAGTCAGTATTTCTACTCCACCACTGTAGTCAGTATTTCTCCTCCACCACTGTAGTCAGTATTTCTACTCCACCACTGTAGTCAGTATTTCTAGTCCACCACTGTAGTCAGTATTTCTACTCCACCACTGTAGTCAGTATTTCTACTCTACCACTGTAGTCAGTATTTCTACTCCACCACTGTAGTCGTCAGTTATTTCTACTCCACCACTGTAGTCAGTATTTCTACTCCTCCACCACTGTAGTCAGTATTTCTACTCCACCACTGTAGTCAGTATTTCTACTCCACCACTGTAGTCGTCAGTATTTCTACTCCACCACTGTAGTCGTCAGTATTTCCACTCCACCACTGTAGTCAGTATTTCCACTCCACCACTGTAGTCAGTATTTCCACTCCACCACTGTAGTCGTCAGTATTTCTACTCCATCACTGTAGTCAGTATTTCCACTCCACCACTGTAGTCGTCAGTATTTCTACTCCACCACTGTAGTCAGTATTTCCACTCCACCACTGTAGTCGTCAGTATTTCTACTCCTCCACCACTGTAGTCGTCAGTATTTCTACTCCACCACTGTAGTCGTCAGTATTTCTACTCCACCACTGTAGTCAGTATTTCTACACCTCCACCACTGTAGTCAGTATTTCTACTCCACCACTGTAGTCGTCAGTATTTCTACTCCACCACTGTAGTCGTCAGTATTTCTACTCCACCACTGTAGTCAGTATTTCTACTCCACCACTGTAGTCAGTATTTCTACTCCACCACTGTAGTCAGTATTTCTACTCCACCACTGTAGTCAGTATTTCCACTCCACCACTGTAGTCAGTATTTCCACTCCACCACTGTAGTCAGTATTTCTACTCCACCATTGTAGTCAGTATTTCCACTCCACCACTGTAGTCGTCAGTATTTCCACTCCACCACTGTAGTCAGTATTTCTACTCCACCACTGTAGTCAGTATTTCTACTCCACCACTGTAGTCAGTATTTCTACTCCACCACTGTAGTCAGTATTTCCACTCCACCACTGTAGTCAGTATTTCTACTCCACCATTGTAGTCAGTATTTCCACTCCACCACTGTAGTCGTCAGTATTTCCACTCCACCACTGTAGTCAGTATTTCTACTCCACCACTGTAGTCAGTATTTCTACTCCACCACTGTAGTCGTCAGTATTTCTACTCCACCACTGTAGTCAGTATTTCTACTCCACCACTGTAGTCAGTATTTCTGAAGTTTCTCAATTCAAATTAAAAACTTAGATTAAACAGGAAAGTCTGGTTAAAGTCCATGTTTTAGAGATACACCCTAAAACACCGAGGAAGGAAGTGGCGAGCCAGCGATTCATTCAGACACAGAGTGGAAGGCAGTGGAGCCAAGAGGCCTGGGTGGCAGAGCCAGGTTCAGTGATCACTGACCACCTGTGCTCACTGGCAAATTAACGAGCTCATTGTACACCTCTCTCCACTTGTCTGGAAGACTCGAAAAGTTCCTTCATTAAAAGAACGGGTTGGGGGGGCTGGGGTTGTGGCTCAGTGGTAGCGCACTTGCCTAGCATGTGTGAGGCACTGGGTTCAATCCTCAGCAGCACATACAAATAAATAAAATAAAGGTTCATCAACAACTAAAAAATATTTAAAAAAAGAGAAAAAGAACGGGTTTGTGGCTGGTACAGTGCTTGCCTTTCATGCACAAGGCTCTGGGTTCAATCCCCAGCATCACAAAAAAAAAAAAGGTGTTTTTTAAAAAGCATTAAAATGAGAAAATGTGGCACAAGAATAACCATGCTACAGCCAACTGATTCTCAATCAGAATTCCCAGCTACTCATAGGGAAGAGCAGTGCTTCAACCAACAATGCAGAGCCAACAGGATCTCCACATGCTGCAGAATGAAGCTGGACCCTTCCTCACGCAAAACGAGAAAATAATGTGATATTGACAGAGACCTAAATGAAGAGTTAAAACTAAAACACAAGAATAAGTACTCACAATCTTAGATCTGACCATGATTAAAACTGGCATCAAAAAACAGTAACAAAAGAAAAACCTGAATAAATGGGACTGTGTGAACATTAAAAACTACACTTCATAGGACCCTATCAAGAAAACAAGCTGGGTGAGGGACACGCAGGTGGGGAGGCCGAGGAGGCAGGATCACCTGAGCCCAGGAGCTCAGGATCAGCCTGGGCAGCAGTGTGTGGCCCGAGCTGGAAAGAAAACAAAACATGGAGTGAAAGACAACCACAGAACAGGAGCAGTGCTGTGGGATGTGAGGTCCCCCAAAAGCTCACGTGTGGGACAAGGTAAGAAGGTCTGAAGGGAAATGACTGGGTCCTGAGAGTCTTAGCCCATCAGTGGATCAACCCCCGGCAGGATCAAGTGAGTGGTAACTGAAGGTGGGCGGGGCGAGCTGGAGGAGACTGGTCCCTGGGAGCAGAGCTTTTAGGGTGTACATTTTGTGTCTGGTGAGTGGACACTTCCTCTCTCTTGGCTTCCTGATCATCATGTCAGCTGCTTCCCCACACCACACTCTTCTGCCATGATGCCCTGCCTCACCTTGAGCCCCAGATGGAGCCACTGTTTATGGATTGAGACTCCTGGAACTGTGAGCCCCTGAATAAACTAAAATTGTTCCTATCCAGTCTGTTAGTCACAGTATTGAAGAAGCTGACTAAAACGAGCAGAAATTGACAACTCACATCTGATAGGGCCTAAAATCCAGAACAGACAGAACTCTTGCAGCTCAACAACAAAAAGGTAAGAAAACAATTAAAATATGGACAAAGGGCTTGAGCTTCTCTACAAACGCCACACGAGTGGTCAGTGCACAGAGCCCAGCCTCCTGCACGTTGAGCAAAGGGACATCGAACCCCGTGAAATGAGGCCCCAGCACTCACACCAACAGCACTCATACTAACGGCCCAGCAATCTTGTTAGGGGTGGGGACTGGAACAGGATATTGCAGAGCTGCCATGGTGCCTGGCAGAGTCCCCCACGAGCCAGCAAGGCCACTCCAAGGGACGTCGCAGAGCTGAAAGTATACGTTCCAGCAGAACCTGCACCAGAATGCACACTCCTGTTCACCGCAGCCAAGAGAGGCACACAGCCCACGTGTCCACCACAGATAGGTTAGTCATGGCCTGTGCACACGATGGAAGAGCCACAGGAAGGGATGGGGCCAGGACACAGCAGCATGCTGAGCCTGGGGGTGGCACTGAGGGAGGCCAGACAAGGTCACCTGACTCTACCTACACAAGCACCCAGAATGCAGGCAGTGGACGTGGCTGCTAAATGGCTAAGGCCACTCAGGAATGATGACGCTGGGAACCAGACAGAGGTAGGAATCACACACCTTTGAATGTGCCAAGCACCACAGAACTCAAGTGTGCACGGTCAGCTTCAGGGATGTGCACTGTACTTCAGGAAAAAGACATAAATTAAACATTAACACACATAGGTGCAGCTTCTGAAGTGTTCAGAAGGACTCTGAGGGCAGGACAGACCTGGACTCCCTGGGCTGGGCACAGATGGGCCTCTGGGAGCTGAAGGGCCTGAGGGAGTCAAGGCAATGGGATGACTCCCAGAGAAGGAGGTGTCCGGGCTTGGATGAGAGGAGGGTGGGCGGTGGTGGGGCGCAGTGGCTGAGTGAGGTGGAGGGGCACGGGTATGGGGCTGGCCTTCAGAAGGGGCAGCCTTCCTGGGAGTGGTGTGGAGCTCCTGCCTCACCCTGGGAGCCGCCCAGGGCTGACCAGTACACTTCTCCAAGAAACCAGAGTGGGCATGTGGAGGCGGGAGGCCAGTAGGCAAGGCCATCCCATCTGGACGGCAAGGTCTTTCAACTCAGACAGGAAACTCCCAAGCCGCACCCAGGCCTGGCCCAGCCTGGGGGGAACAGGCCAGGGACATTTCCCGGCACCCTGAGAAGACCGGGCTTGCAGCAAACCCCCGGACCACCCTCCAAGTCAGAAACAGTGAGGGGGAGGGGCTGACCCCATATCCCCAGAGACCCCAACCCCAGAACTGCCACCCTGACCCACCCTCATGCCCAAATGAGGCCCAATCCTCAGAGTAGGCAGGGTTCTGGGGCCACGGAAGGGGCCAGAACACCAGGAAGATGGAGGAGGGCAGAGGCTGCTGCCCGGTGGCCCACGCAGACAGTCCCCACTCACCTACATTTCAAACTCCCTCCAAGCAGCAGGAACCCAGGTGGGAGCCAAGATGCCCTCCCCAGCCTTACCCACCACTCACTGGGTACCCCTGTGGCTGCCACATGCCCAAAGCCACTTTCTCCTGGATGTCCAACTCGGCACTGGCGCGGCCTAAAATGCCGGTGCTGGCACAAAACGCCCAGAGTGACAGCACTGATCCAGAAGCCCACTGCACGGGGCTGGGGGCAAGAATCCCACACGGCCACCCTCACCCACACCACTTGGTTTCTCCCTATGCCTGCTGCCTGTCTGAGGGTCCTGGGCAAAGGGGGTGGTGTCACTGCACAGATGCCCCCTCCCACTGTGTACCCTCCTCTGTCCCTTGAGCCAGACTCCCAGCAGAACCCCTCCTAGGGGGGCTGTGTTAGTCTGCTAGGAACAGCCTCCTTCCCTGCTTTGGAGGCAGGCAGGGATGCCTCCCAGTCATGGGGGGAGGACCTTGGTGGCCTGCGCCAGGGTCCTTCCCAGTGACAAACCCCTAAGTGCCTCTCACAAGTAAGCCTGCACTGCCTAGTGTGGCCTGCCACGGGCAGCCCGTGGGCCTCCTGTCCACAAAATGGTGAGTGTGCTTCTCCAGGAAACCTGGCCGTTTACAAGAGCAGTGCCCACTCATTTTAGAAACCAAGCGGAAGGGAAACAGAGAGCACCCTCAGGCAGCCCATCTACACTGTCCAAGGCCGGTGTCCCCAAGCTCATCCACCTGCATTTTCAACAGCTCTGGGATCATCAGGAGGTACTATCTTGCTGGAGATGGGAAGCCACACTTGGTCAGAGCCCTAGGTGCCACCTTGACATCATCTGTGAGTGGGTGACAACCATCAACTTACATGGCTGCCGTGAGGCTGAGTGAGGGCCACTTAGCTGTTCCTCTGATGAAAGCCCACTGTCCCAGACCTTCACTCTAAGGGGTCCCAGACCCCTCTGGGAATCTGCAGAGTGAGGCAGGAGGCCCCAGTGGTGGGTATGGGCTAAGAAGTGGGCCCATCCTCTGTTACCTGGAGCATCCTCTGCTGTGGATCACTCGGCCAGGCCAGGAGAAGGCATTACACACTGTCCAGTACCCACGCTCTGTGGGCCAGACATCCCAGAGCACATGCATGCACACATGCGTGGGCACACACCCTCTGCAGGACCCTCACAGCCTGCTGCTGGTCGCAGTCCTGAGGAGGCAAGCCCCCTCCTTCCTCAGGACAGCTGGGGTGGCCACCCCAGACTGACCCACTGGACCCAAACTCTGGAACAAACCAGGAAACAGGCCTGTGAAGCTACACACAGGAGCTGGAACTGTCAAGGCCCGGGCCCTGGCAGGTAGAGCCCTGGGGGGCCAGTCACAGCTGTGGACTGGCCCCTCCCAGCGAGTTGGCACAGGCCGCCTCCCCACCCAGGTCTGTGCGTTCAGTTTCCAGTAACCACCAGCTTCCTAGTCCCTCATCCTTCTCTGAAAGTATCCACCATCTGGGATTTTCGGCCACTGAAGACTCTGAGGAGCGAAATTGCCACTAACAGAGCAAATTCCTGGAACCCTGGAATTCCCTCCCAAGCTTGAGCCCTGCCTGGAAATGTTTGACCCCAACCGAGAGGCCCACTTTGCCACCCTCACCAGGCTCTGCCCACCGTGTCACTGGCCCCTGGTAGGGCTCAGGTGGTCTGAGGGAGCCCCCTGCCAGAGTCTGTCTAAAATGCTTCCGAAAGAACTTGCGCAGAAAGCCAAGGGCAAATTAGGTCAGCTCACGTCCATCAGCAGCGGGGGAGGGGACAGGGGAAACTGAGGACCCGGACGGTGAAGTAGACTGGCTTCCTTCAAAGGTCTAGGTGCTAAGTGAGGAACCCCCACCGACTCCAGAATGCCCGCCACGTCCAACAGCCTCAGGGCGCCAAGGATGGGTGGAAGCCGAGGTCCCTGGTGTCCCGGGCGGCCAAAGCAGCCAGAGGTGGGGAGGCGGGGAAGCCGGCAGAGCCCTCGGAGGGCACTTACCCGGGGCCGGCGGAGCTCGGAGGCTCAAGCGGTACCACGCGGGGAGCCGCCCTGGCCGGGAGCTGTGGCCGTGCGGCGGTCGGCGCTCGCATCTCGGGGACCAGGCGGCAGGGCGGGCGCAAAAGGACGGCCCCACCCCGGCACGCGAGCCGCCCCGCCCCGGAGCGGCCAGAGAGGGGGAGGCGGCAGGGGGCGCGCGCGGGCATCCTCATCCCGGCCGGTGCCGCCCCGCCTTCTGGTCCCTCCAGGCTTCGGGTCCCGCCAGGGTCCTCGTGTCTGGGCCTGTGACGCTGGCGCCCTTCGAGGGCCCGCGGTACCCCCAGGTCTGCGCGCGCTGGGTTCGGAGAGAATCCTGCGCCCCGAGGTCCTCGCGTGTCGGCCGGCCTGGGCGGGATGGCGCCCGGCCACTCGCTGAGTGCGCACCGGCAGAGCCCCAGACCCTCGTCCTCCAGCGCCACGCGCCGGGTCCCACCTGCGCTGGGGAAGGCGGAGCTGGCATCCGACGGTGGTGCGCGGGGCAGGAGGCCCGGACTCCTGGCACCCGCTCACCAGCCCGGGGCCAGACCTGCGCCTGGAAGAGGTCCCGTGGGCTAGCGTGTGCCGCCCGGTCTGCTGCGTAGCATCAAATGTCACTAGGACACTTTTGTGAGTCTTGGACCCTGAACTTCCAGGAATGAGATCTGCACCGAGCACGTTAATGTCTTAGGGAGATGTGCTCTCCTCGGTGTTTCAGGGTCCTGACGGGTCGGACGCGCACTGCCCGCTTCTCTGGAGACCCAGACTCTGCGCTGCCCTGCCCGGGTCCTCCCCGCAGGGCCCGCGAACCCAGCCCCCTGCGCCTGCGAACCTCCCTAGATCTCAGGTCCGCCCCCAGGCCGCCCCAGGCCTCGGGCCGCACCCTCTTTTCTTCCCATCCCAGAGGGTTTTCCGCCCCCTCGCTCTCCTCCCTCCTGGAGACACAGCGTGGTTTTGACACCATTTTGCCCGGGGGCGTGGGTTCACCAGGTGCACGGTTCTGGCCCCGTGGAACCGTCTCAGGTCTCTATCTAGCGCCTAAGGGACCTCCAAGGTTCCTGGCCGGCCCCTCTACTCACGCCACCTCCCTCCGGGTCGCGTGGGATAGTCCCTTGGTGGCGCCTCGCCAGCTCCTCGGTGTCGGCTCAGGTCTGCATCAAAGCCCCAGGGACAGCGCAGGCTTTGCCCGCAGCCAAGGTGCTACTCGTGGCCCCACAAGCCTGAGGAAAATCCTGTGTTCTGACGGCTCACGTGGCCGCCTGCGGTGGGGCTCTTCCCCGGACACTCCGGGCGGCTGCTCCCGGCCTCCCAGAGGCCCTGCCTCCTCCCTTCAGAGTGCACAGCCCGGAAAGCGCCCGTCTCCTTACAGCGGCATGTGTGTCTCTCAGGTGAGTCCAAAGGACTGCTCAGTCCCTCTCTGCCCTGGCAAGAGCTCTGTCTGATGGACGGCAGAGGCTCAACAATGCTCGGGAGGCAGAGGCAGGAGGATTGTGAGTTCAAAGCCAACCTTAGCAAAAGCCAGGCATTAAACAACTCAGTAAGACCCTGTCTCTAAATAAAATACAAAAAAAAAAAAAAAATAGGGCTAGGGATGTGGCTCAGTGGTGAGTGCCCCTCAGTGGTGAGTTCAATCCCCACTACCAAAAAAATAAAAAAAAAAATCTGATGGTTTTATGTGGGTTTTGATATGAAATAATATTGCTGAATTTTAAAAAAATCATTAGTTGTATCTTGATCCAATTTTTGTGAAGTGAACTCTGCATGGAAGAAACTGGAAAGCTCTGAGGTAACCTGTTGACTTTAATCTCTTTTTATTTTTCAAAATGTCTATAATTCATGTACGTTTTGTAAGAATCATGGTGCACTTTTGTGAACTGCTGCGGAGCACAGGACCCTAGGCATATGTGGTGGTACTTGTAGTGCCAGAGAGGAGGGGTATGCTGTGTCAAGGCTGCCTGGAGAATCCTCCCCAAACCTTTGGAGCTTCCTAGATAGAGCTGACCCTTGCCCTAGGTGGGAGACAGCCCCCACATCTCAGGACAGGCACAGGTGGCACTCCCCAGCCAGAACCAGTGGAAGGAGTGACTTCACTGCTGTTCCTGGGGATTTGAAGCAGAAGCTGCCTACATAGGTGTAGCAGGAACCTCAGTCCCTGCCCCTCTTCCCCTCAAACTGCCCTCAAGAGGCACAGGCCCCTCATCCCCACAGTCCTTAGTTCTCTACCAAAGGAGGCATGACCCTTAAGGCCCCCTGAGGTCCCAGGTGGAGAACTCTGACTCTCTGGACCATAGCCAGAGAGCTCTTGGTCTCCCAAGCAGAGTTCCCAGGCACAGGACATGTCTGCCTCCGTGACTTCTGACTAAGACAGGTGTGGGGGCCTTGTGTTCTGTCATGATCACCTGCCCCCATGGGTCCCAGTGCAGCTGACCCCCACCCACAACATCCCCTTTCTACCTTGAGGTGCAGGGGTCTGTTGCAGGTCCTCCCCAGAACTCTCCCTGTCCGCTCCTCCCATCAGGACCCTCAGCTGGAATCAGAGCACTGTGCTTCTGAGCACTCCCCTACTCAGACTCCCACCAGCTGGGCACTGATCCTGGGCCACTCAGTCCTCCCAGGACTCTGCATACAAGATGTGGGGATAGCAGCTTGGAAAAGACAGAGAAGCCATGCCCAGCCCAGGGTACACCACATCCCTGGAATGTGGCCCTTCAAGCAAGCTCTTGTGGCAGTATCTGAAGGGTGGCCTTGCAGGTGCCCAAGGCTGCTGGAAGCCCCATCTCTCCCAAAGAGGCCCAAGTTGGCCTCCCTGAAGTGTGGAAAGGCCAAGCTGCTCTCTGTACTGAGCATGAGGAGGTGGTGACCCCCACTGCTCCTGGCTCTGCCTCCTGCCCTCTCCTTTCCACATCCTTTTGAGAACTGGGCAGGAGCTTCCTGGGCCTCTTCTCAGGGCAGCAGGACTGAGTGGATTCCTCGGGGGCCAGGCCAGGACCCAGTTGGTACAGGCTGCTCCCTAAAAGCTATGTCATGCAGTACTAGTGCCTCACAGCATTTACCCCTCAGCTATGGCTGTTTTCTGGCCCCAAACTCTCTCAGAGGACAGAGAAGGGTCTGGACGTTTTGTTAAAGACCACTGGGAAGTTCCCACCATTCAGTCACTGTGACGTGTGTCCTGCTGGCTGGTCCAACAGCATTAGGTACCTTCTCCCACCTGGGTGTGCAGGTGCTGTGGCTCTGGGTGGCAGCAAGGTGAGGAAGGAATGTTGGGCTGGACACACTTCATGTCCCATCTGCACAGGTAGCTGAGGGTCCCAGAGTCCCTACCTGCAGAGCAGGAGGGTCAAGCAACCAGGGTTCCAGATGCTATCTGTAGATCCTCAGGGGGCCCACCCAGTAGGCAGGAAGGAGCAGCAGCCATCTTGGGGGGACAGGTGTGGCCAGTGGGGCCAAACTGCATTGAGTCACGTGCTGTAAGGAGTCCAAACAGGAAATAGACTAGGGGATCCCCCGACCAAGAACATCTGAATCAGCAAGATGCAGATCAGGGTCCTTCCTGAGCCCCGGAGCCTTAACCAGAGCAGCCACTAACATCACCTCGTCTCCCAGGGGCAATCTCCAACTTCCCAGACCCAAATAGGCCTCCATTTTCACTACTGATGATTGCTGAGAGCCATAGCCAAGTTGGAATGACAGGGCATTTTTGGGAGTGGTTGAGAAGTGACATCAGCAAGCCATTGAGATGATGATGGTTATGTTAAGCTCTGCATTCAATTGTATATTAGACCCCTGCTGTCCACCCTGCGCTGGCTACTTTGGAGTTCTCCTGGGGATTCCTGGGGAGTCCGTGTTGGTTGGGGAAGTGCGGAGGAGGGATTTCCGGTTGGTATGTGGCGTGTCCCAGGGGAAGGCCACGTGCTTGGTTCAAGGGAGTTCGGAAATAAAGTTTGTTCCTGCTTGAGTGGCTCTTGATTTGTGCCCAGCCAGACTGCGGCAGATGATCCGACCCAATTACCTACTTATACTGACTCCTTGTCTTTAATTCTTGCTTCCTCCTTTGTGCTAAGACCAGTCAATGTGGAAGGAATGTCTTTCAATGATGCAGTAGGGCCAACTGGATGTCCACATGCAGACAATGAGGTCAGAGCCTCACTTCATACCAGAGGCAAAATTAACTAAAACTGAATCGAAGACCGCTACATAAACGCTAGAACTGTACTGCCTTTGAAGGAGAATACTTGATGACAGCCTTGGCTCTGATATCTTGGTTATGACACCAAAAGAAGATGATGAAAAGAAATGAATACATAAGTTGGACTACAAAAAAACTTGGAACTTGTTTTTTGCATCAAAGGATACAATGTACAGAATAAAAGGCAACCTACAAAAAGGGAGAAAATATTCCAGTATCCAGAATATATAAAAATTTCCTACAATTCAACAACAAAAGATTATTGACCCAATTTTAAAATGGGCAAAGGTCTTGAAAATACATTTCTCAAAAAAACATATGTAGCCAATTAACACATGAAAAAATGTACAAAGTAACCATTATTAGGGAAATGCAAAACAAAAACCCAATGAGATACCATCTCATACCCATTAGGATGACTTCTGACAAAAAAAAAAAGGAAAAAGAAAGGAAGAGAGAAAGGGGAAACAGAAAGTTTGTGTTGGCCACGATGCAGGGAAACTGGAACACTTGAACACTGTTGGCAGCAATGTAAAAGGTGCAGCTTCTGTGGAAACAGTGGGGCAGTTTCTCCAAAAATTAAAGGTAGAATGACTGTGCCAGGCACCATGGCCATGCTGTGATCCCAGACTCAGGAGGATCCAAGCACCAGCCCAGCCAGGGCAGCTTAGTGAGACCCTGTCTCAAAGTAAAGATAAAAAGATCTGGGGATGTGGCTCAGTGACCCCTGGGTTTGGTTGCACATTTCCACTGATAGATGACCGCATAACAAGCCGTCACACCTTCTTGATTTACTTGGCCTTGAAAAGGAAGGACATTCTGACACCTGAAACAATTTGGGAGAAGCTGGAGGACATTATGCTCAGGGAAGTACACCTGAACAGGACAAGAGCTATAAAGTTCCACTCGTTGGATTCATAGAGGTGGAAGGGGTTTTCAAGATTAGGGGAGGAGGAGAAGGGAGCTGGTATTTAATACAGGCAGAGCTTCAGTTTTGGAAGATGGAAAGTTCTGGGGATGGCGGGTGACAATAGTCACAGCAAAGTGAACATCCTTAATGCCACTGGATTGTGTACTCAGAAATGGTAAGCATGATGAACTTCATGTGTACCAGACACATGCAAATAGGCAAGGATCCCCTTACCAACCCGTCCACCAGGCAGGCTCTGCCTCTCAGAGCCACAAGGGGCAGCCTCCTGAGCCTCTGAGGAATCAGACACCAGTCAGATAATGTCACATGCACTGGCACATGAGAGCCAACGTGAACTCATGAGCTGCACTTAATGTCGAGAAGCCAGGAGTGTGGCTGGCCCTTGACCTTCGGGTCGTCAGGCCACGTAGGGTAAAGGGTCCCTGATGACAAACTCTGACCTTGCTACTCACCCTCCAGGCAGCAGGGAGGCCCCTGGTTGTCAGAGGATGTGGAAGCTCGAAGAATCTGGCATGAGCCCATGGCAGGGAGACAGGATCCCTTATCTCCCCATTCTGACCCCGGTTCCCCTCCCTGCACCTGCTAACACCATCTCTATCTGGATAGTGGGCTCCGGGGTGACCAGGTGATGGCACAGGAGGGACAGCCTTAGCTTTATTTGAACTGTTTCCCTCAGGAAGGGCCCTCTGAAGTCTGGTGGGAACTCCAGGGTGGAGAGTGGTTGGTTTCTTCATTTCTGTGCTCAGACAAGGTGCCAACCCATGTACATATCATCCATGGCAGGAGGGTGTCTGGTCTTGAGGACACTGGAGAGGACTTGCTGCAGGTCTCAGCAGGCCTGGCCTCTCCAGGCCAGTGCCTTGTCCATTACTGTCCCTGGCTCACTCCATCCACCCACACTCATGCCATCCTGATGACCAGTTGAGTGGACAACGGGAGAGCGAGCTGCCGAGAGCGTCCTGGCCACATCCCATAGCCACCCTGGCACTGGGGGAGGCTAACAGCCCTCAGCCTCTGCAGCTGCCGTGAACACCCTCCCAGCAGCTGGCAGGTCCTCTGTGGCATGACCATACTGCCCCCACGTGGCCCAAGGCTGTAGGTGTCCCACTGGCTGTGAGGGTGCTGCAGGAGGCGGCCAGCGATGCATTTTACTGGGCGCGTTTCCCAGGTGTCCTGGTTCTTACTGCTCAGACCCCACCAGGAGCCTGCTCAGGGGTATGCAGAGGGTGGGTGGGGCTGGGGGCCCTACTGCACTTCAGGTAGGCTCTGTAAGCCCCTGCCTTCCCAGGACTTCCAGGGAACAGTGGTGGATGCCCCACCTCAGTTCCCAGGCCACTTGCCACCATCTCCACTGGCTGAACACTCTACCCCAGCCATTCTCAGGTGTGCAGCACAGGGACTCTCAGGTGTGTGGTGGAGCTGTACTCAGGCATAAGAGCAGGGAGATGAGGCCGAGCAGGCTGATCACGGGGCCTGTGGGGCTGAGACGGGGAGCACCCTCCACAGGCTCCTCCAGTAGCAAGGCAGTAGGGCTGGGACCCTGGAGGAAGTGGAGAGACTGGGGCTTTAACTAGATGGTAGTCAGGTGCCCATGAAACAAAGAAGGGGGCAATGCACACTGAACTCATGGGTCTGAGGTGTGAAAGTTGACCTCACTGGACCGGGGTGGGGTCAGCTGCTGGTCTGGGTCACAGCTTGTCAATATCCAGGAGGCAACCATCATGGATGTGAGTAAAAATTTTCATATTCCCCACAGGCCCCTTGGCTAGTGACATCTACAATGCCACTCTGCCACCACAGCCCCTAATGATCCCAACAACTAGATACCACAGACAAGAAACCCTCACCCTCCAGGTCCCCTCCTAGGCCAGCACAGGCCCCAGTGGACCCCATGGACACCCAGTTTCTCATCGGTGGCACCAAATGTCCTCACGTCCTCCCCACAAGTCTGACTATACCACCCATCTCCTTCAGGCAAAGCTCACAGGTGAAGGGCCTAAGTCCCCCAGTTGGCATGGGGCCGCTGGGAGTGGCCTCACCTCTGTGGGACACCTCGTCTCCCTGTCTCATGCCTGTCCTGCTGGTCCCATCAGAGGCAGCTTCAGGCACGTGAGTGTGTCTAGGATGATGGATGCTGGGGATGTGGGCACATTTCTTCCCTGTTTGATGAGGAGCTACAAGGAGGCCTTGAGTCTGTACCTTTACTTTATTGCTTATGTTGCCTGTTCCAATGAATACAATAAACTCCTTTTAGAAAAGTAAGGCACGTGAAAGCCTCTGTGCAAGTTCATTTCACTTAAAAATTCTATTGGCTGATAAAAGCATTTCCACTACAGAACTGGAGATTGAGGAAAGTACATGATGCATTTTGGGAGCAGAATACCTGAACCATTATTAGGTTTCGCCTCATGGCACAATTAGCAGGCCAGCCAACCCAGTGTTTCTTATGTTGACATGGTGGCTGCTGCGACTGCAAAGCCGTAGTCAGCTTATCCACATAGGTACAGCCAGGTCCCCAAGTGTGAAGAGCAGCATCTAAGTGCATCTGGGTCCCCACTTGTTACAGGGAAGGAGTTTGGCATTGTCAGTCTTTTCTCATATGATGTGCTGCTGTCCACAAGGCGTGCCTTACACAATGCTGAAGACCATGGAGAGATACTGCTCATAGGACACCTGAATCCAGCCATCTTGATCCGTGTCGTAACGTCTGAATATGTCCGTCAACCTCTGGGAAAAGAACAGGCATTTAGAGCTTGGTGTGTGCTGAACAGAAGGACAAAATGGGACATCTGGAAACACAACCTCAGAATCACATGTCCCTCATCCCTGAGAGGGACATGGGTGATGGACACCCATGCCAGAGGCACAGGTAGAAGCAGCCTCAGCACTGTCTACGGGGCAGTGGAGCCTGAGGACATGGGATGAAGGGTAGGGCAGGCCTGGCCCCACTAGACTCCAAATGGGTACTTCCTCCCACTCTAGGTCATGGGCTTGTCAAAGTTTAGAAGCATCCCCATGGGTGGCTCCTCCCGAGGGCTCATCTTGGTGGGGAACTGGGCCAGGGAAGACAGTCCTAATACGGGCTCTTACCCTGGAAAACAAGCCCAGCAGGGGACGGCCAGCCCCTCTAACCCCCCCACCTCCTGCTTGACTTGCCCCTGCCCTCCAACAGCCCGAGGGCCCAGGCCAGCCAGAAGCAGAGGGACAACCGCTCAACCCTGAAGAGAGGCTGAGAGTGCCACTCCAGAGGTGGACTCAGCAGCCCAGACACACTCTAAAGAATGCCAAGGACAAGACAAACAGGCACAAGGGAATTCTGTAGACAAAAGAACCCGACAACCCCAGCACCCTGAGGGTCAGCCACTGCGAGTTCCTATGTGAGAACTGCTAGCACAACACAAGTGACAGTCATGCACTACCAGGTGGTTCCAGTCAACAGCGTGCAACATGTGGCCAGGGCCACGCTGCTTTGGTTCTTTTCTGTTCTGTGGCCCTAAGAACTGAACCCAGGGCCGCACACATGCTAGGCGAGTGCTCTAATGCGAAGCACGTCCCAGTCCTTATTTTATGTTGAGACTGGGCCTTGCTAAGTTGCCGGGCTGGCCTTGAACTTGTGGTCTTCCTGCCACAGTCCTCCGAGTTGGTAATAGGTACAATTTGGACCCAGTGTCTCACAAAGGTCCATGTGTTGAAGGCTTGATCCCCAGGCATGGCAAGACGGGGAGGTGATGGAACCTTCAGGAGATAGGGCCCAGTGGGAGGAAATGGGTTGATTGGGGGTGTCCCCTTGCAGGGGACATGGGGATACCAGTCCTGCCTTCCCTTGCATTTGCTTCACAGCTATCCCAAAATAATTCCTCTGCCATGCACTCTTGCCTCCCCATAGTCCCAAAAGCCACAGAGACAAGCAGACAAGGCCTGAGTCCTCCAAAACTATAAGCAAAAACAAACCTTTCCTCTTAAGTGGGTTTATCTCAGATATTTGTTACATAAAAGAAAGCTGACTGCCACAGTGGCTAACCTACCTAGCCTAGGTGTGCAGCAGGCTCTGCCCTCCCAATGGTGTACTGCTCAGAACATGCCTTTCTGTTTCATGATGTTTGTCAGTACAAGAGAACAGCAACAGCTAACTCTGACTGAACAATGGGAAGCCTGGGCCTGTAACTGAGAGGCAGAGCACCTGCCTAGCGTGTTTCAGGCCCTGGGTTCCATCCCAGCACTGCCCAACAAAACAAAATGCAAAAAACACAGGTAATTTTCCTTTTAATTTTATTTGTATTTTAAGATTTCTATAAGTTTTCATGTTGTATTTTTTTTTTAAATTAATTTTCAAAAAACTCTTTTTTTTGCAGTGCTGGGGATAAAACCCAGGGCCTTATGCATGCTGGGCAAGCACTCCACCACTGTGCTATATCCCCAGCCCTCAAAAGGCTTAAAAAAAAAAAAAAAAAAAAGCAGATGAAAGAAATCATTCTGATAAAATTTTTACATATGGGACATGGCTTTTGCTTTTAGGTTCTCCCCTTCTAACATTCCGGGGTGAGTGTTGACCCAGAACTGACAACATCCCCCAGAGCTACAGGACACGGGTCTGGGGGCAGAAAACTCCTAGTGGGCCGGGGTCCTAGTGGGACCCCTGTTGCTGAGAACCCAAAGGAGACCTTCACCAAGGCAGCAGAAGGGCCAGATGTTGACTTACAGAACAAATTAAAACCCTGACCCCATAGCACTTCAAAGAGTCCAAAAGGACAGCTCACATTGCACCTCTTTCTTGGATGTTCAGAGGACATGGGAAGCACAACCCAACATTAGGGAACACTGAGCAGCAGGCAAAGGCAAGGCTTTCCCCCTCCAAGACCAGAGGCATGAGAGCCGGCAGACCTTTCTCCAATCCTCAGTGAGAACCTGTTAAAGAACCTGGAGGCTGTGCTTAGCTGACCAAAGGCAACACACTTTAACTGATCTATCATTTAATGGGAAAAAAAAAATTAAGAACAATTACCAAAATTCTACATTATGTCTAAAACCCCAATGTCATCAATGCCTCTCAATGATTCCAGAGTCAGCAAGGAGTGCCCTCAGTCTGGACTCCAACTGGGGGAAGAGGGAAAGAGGACTGAAATGGAGTTCATCAAATTCCATGCATGCGTGATTTTGTCAAAATGAACCCAACTACTATAAATAAATATGATGCTTAAAAAAAAAAAAAAAAAAAAAAACTCCCAAAACAAAAAAGCAAAAAGAAACTCCTATACATGCCTTATATATTTCATGTAAGGCCAAGTATCCTGCTCTGGTGTGAACCCTTCCCTGCTCCTGCCCAGCCCCCACAGAGCCACTCTGTCACCTGTAAGACAATGCAGCCCTGGATGAAGTCATCAAAGGCAATCTGCCCTCGTCCTTGTCTGTCAAATTTCCGAATGAGGATGTCGTGGAACTGGTCAGAGAGCCGGTAGCCTGGGAGAGGAAAGGTCAGAGTCAAGATGGGCAGATGAGGTGGGAGGAATGCACCAATGCTCACGCGCCCTGCCTACTCGCCAGCCTCCCCACAGCAAAAACTGCCACTCCATTCAATGCACTCTGAGAGCTGAAAGACACTGCCTGACCAATCATTCCAAAACTTGTTTAGTTTCCAGGACTACGACGTGACTTACCTAGAGACCAGTGCCCTCTCCCTGTAGGACAACCTATTGTTCTCCTGAGCACAAGCATCTGCTGGCTAACTGCACCCTCCCCACAGGGCAGCCAGGCACGGCAACCCGAGCCCCTGGAGCACCTCACTAGTCTGCCAATCTATCGAAGCCCCGAAGGACGTGCTGCCCTGGCTGCTTATTACCAGAGAGTGCTCCGAGAGCTAAAATACCACAGAGAGTTCCAGTGAAACAAATGAAGACATGAGGAAAGGGGAATGACAGGGCACATGACATCAGGGAACTGAGGACACAAGGAAAGTCGGCGTCACCAAGTTCAAAATCCCCAGGGTCACTGAGCCCTGATTCCTCTCCAATTTACTGAGCATGTTTGGAGAAGGTCTCCAGTGGAGAGAGGGTCTGAAGGACGGATGTAGACGGAGGCACAGGAGGACACAGCCCACATGCTTCCTTCTTTACCCCCTACTACCTGCAGCTCACCTGATTCCTTCCCTCACCCCCACTACCTGTGTGGCCATGGTATCCTTACTGATTCAGGAGACAAGATCCAGGTGCCAATATATTTTTACCGGTTTTCAGTCTTGTTGGGGTCTTTGCAAGGATATGCACACCTATTGTCTGATTGAATCTCACAGTTAATTACCTGTATGAACACTTATTCATCATTTCACTATAAAGACTCAAAACACACAAACATGTTCATAGTACCTTCCAGAGCACTCAGGGGGAGCTGGGATTTAAGTACAGGACCACTAAATGAGTCCCTGCAGGTTGAGTGGGACCCCCAACTGTCATCAGAAAGAGAGCAAGTAGGGAACAGTTGCACTCATCTCCTTACACCTATCAAGTACCTGGCAGGTGAGGCAGCACCCTGGCTGAGCCCTGACCTGATGAGGATGGAGCCTGGAACACAGCCACAGGGCACTGCAGATTCAGGGTGTGGGTGGGGTGACAAGAGCCATTGCTGATTTCCTGCCAGGGCTGGGGAAGGCCAATGAGATGGGAACAAAGATACAGAATTTCCAGTCTGAACATTGAATTTCCAGAAACAACTCCACAGATCCTGGAATCAACTCCAAGTCTCTGGCGCTCTTGCAGGGAAAGCAAGAACAGAGAAAGATGGGAAAAGCAAGCAATGAACAGAAAGACCAGGAAAAAAGGCTCAACTGGAGGACAAACCTGGTTGTGTGGGAGCCAGGAGGCACTCTGCACATGGCCACAACCCAGTCAGGCCTGGCCAGCAAGACGTGGGGGCAAAGGCCACCTTGCAGACCCACCTGGGGAGTACCTTCTCTCCACAGGATGAGGGCTGACTCTGGAAATACTGCTCTTGAACCAAATTGCTCTGACTGCAACATACATCATCCATTCCAGTTCCAGCTAAGCTGCCCCCACCCAAAAGGGCAAGGTCACCTGAGGCCTCCCAGCCTATGAGAAGCAGCAAGAGGACAATTCCATACCAATGGGGCACACCACTGGGAAGTCTGGACCCTCTCTGGACAGACCGGGTGAAGCAGGGGCTGCAGGGTCTGAGTGAGGCAGTCCTTCTCACCTCTGCCAAGCCCACTCTCCTAGCGCCCTCAAGGCAATAGTGGCCTCCTGGAGAGGGGATAGGAATATGCCTCCCGTGTCTACTTCCAAATAGCCTTTGGTGATGCAGCAACCCAGGAACTAACATGAGGAAGATACCACCAGAAACTGCCCAGGCCATGCAGCCTGTGGGTCAGATGGTCAGCACCAGTCCAGAGTCCCCTGCCCATCATGAGCCCCACCACCAGGAATAGCATGGCACCACTGCAGTCACAACATGACCTGGGAGAAACTGGACAGACAGCAGTGATCACCAGTGGACAAGGAAATAGGAGGAAAGTTAAACCATCGGTGGCCTGTATGGCACCAACCAGACGACGCCATGAGAAAGGAGATGGGGCTGCTGGTCAGGCACAACGGTCATAAAAACGCTGTTAACCTCGTAAGATGAACTGCTCACACTGACCTCCTAGGCAGGTATCCACCTAATCCAGCTGCAGAACGAGGGATGCAGGGGACACGAGCCTCGAACTTGCTCAGAAAGCTTCAGCCACAAAGGGGAGGAGCAAATGCAGAGAAGAGATTGAAAATGAGTGACGGAAAAGTGGAGGTGGATTATACTTCCACAGTTTTCATTATAAAAAACTAAACTGCAGAAGTTGCCAGAGGCAGGGTGGGGGAGGGGAGCCCAGGGGAATCCTGGGGGAGCAGGGGTTCTGAATGCACTGCCCACCAGAAGGGACAGCTTAGCGTAGGTAAGCCAAACTTCAAGTCAGCAACAATCACGTTGCACCTGAAGAGCCTGCCAGCAGCCACACTGGGGAAGGTGTCATGCCCACACCTGGCCATGTTAACAAGTTTAAATACACAGGGAAAGGGTCATCAGATCCACTGAGTGGTCCTATCAGGGTCACACAATGCCACCTGGGCTAGTCTGAGACGCCCACTGTTGAGCTGCTCTGTTACCTGAGAGCAACACACCCATTCTCAGGCGTCAAAACAGAGCAGGAATTTTTGCTTCTAAGGCCAAATCTTAACAGTTATAACCAAAAATCTTCCAAAGTAACTGACCTCCTAGGCAGGTATCCACCTACTCCAGCTGCAGAACAAGGGATGCAGGGACACGAGCCTCAGACTTGTGCAAACAAGATGACCATGTTCCTTTTCATGGAAGACAAGGGGGGACAACCCTGGAAAACCAGAAACCAAACTCAAGAAGAAATCTGGCAGGACCACCAGAGAGGTACTACACAAGACACTGCTCCTCCAGAAAGCACCCGGGAAGCCAGAGGACTCTGGGTCTGCCTCTGAGGCAGCCTGTGCTCCTGACCAGCCACACCCTCACCACGACTACAGAAACAGAGGTTCTAAAGCATCCTTGGCTTGAACAGGTCACAGAGAGTCTGAGAGGCGGAGGAGCACCATCCACATCAATGTTTCCACTGAGTTCCAATGACCCAGTGGTCACTGTGCTAAGCACAAGCTCCAAGGCCTCAGATGTGGGGCAGGCTGACATTCTGTGGTACTGAGACTGCACATGGGCCCAGCTTTGTCCCCAGCGCCATGTGGCACTTGTCCCACTGGGCTGTACTGGGCCTCCTGGGCCTTCACTGGCGCTCTCTAAGCCATGCGGCCATTCTGCCTGGAGATCCTTCTTCCACCACGCCAGGAGACAGGCCAGCCAGGACCTCACCAGGATCCCCACACAAAGATGCAACAAGATTGTGTGTATTCCAAATTCTAACTCAGAGTTGTCCTGTCCAAATCCTGCCTCACAACCGGTGAGTTCTCAATATCTTTCCTAAAATCAGCCCTGTGGACAAGTTCATGAGGTGAGAAGGGAGAGGAGGAGGAGATGGCCATGAGCCACATGCTGGGAGAAGAAGTGGGGAGAGGTGCAAGAGCCATGTTAGCAACCACAGGAAATACCGAACTTGAGCATCACAAGACTCCAACAGCACAGCACTGTGGACTGTGGTCTAATCTTTCATATTTTTCCTAAAGAGCACTTGTAAGCAACTTTTCAGTAAGCACAGAAGAGTTTGGTAACACAGATCAGATGACAGCACTAAGCAAAATTGCTCTAGATGAGTCTAGGTGGAACTATGAGCAGCTGTGGGCTGGTCCCAAACAGCTTGGTGTTTCCTTTGTAAGAAAAATCGCAGCTTCCCTTCAGGCCCAAGATCAGTTCTGGAACCCTTGGGTGAGCTCTGGACAAGTACTCTGAACACTCAAGAGAAGCATGGCATGCTGTCACATACCTGCACACAACAGGCGTATGCACATGTGGACACATGCCACATAGACACACAGGCGTTTGAGAATGGGTACGTGCTCTAACTCTCCATTGAGGCACAGTTTGGAAGGACTGAGAGTTAGAGCTGATAACTTACAGAATTGCCTCTTAGGGTCATTTTATCATTGTGTGTTTTGATGCATCAGGAAGCATAAACTGTCCCACACCACTTTATCACTTCCACTTGAAATTGTTTCAAAAGCCCCATTCTCAATTTTGTTCATCAAATCACCCCATAGGAAAAAAACTGGAGGTTTGCATAGCCCTTATCTCATTTTGGATGAAAAACTGAACAAAAGACTGCATGTCAAATATATACAATAAATAGTATCAAAATATGACACTACAATGTAACATAAACAGAAATTTCACATGGACTGGGTTAAAAATCTGTAAGTTGAACAAAGTAAAATAAAATTCAGGGGCTCCTAGGTTCCAAAATGAAATATGCTACACAATCAAGACAAGTGAATTACCAAAACCTGAGAGTGCTTGCTTGAGCTCGTTCTTGTCGATCATTCCAGAGTTGTCCCTGTCATAGGTGCGGAAGACATTCTGCCAGTCTGTGATGTACTTCCACACGCCTGTGAATTCGCTGAAGTTCACGCCAGCCTTGTTCTCCCGGTCAAACATAGCTAAGGCAGAGGGACAGAGTATCAGTACTGAGACAGAGGAACGGTGTCAGGCAGGTCTCTGAGCTGTCCTTCAGAACGCCAGCATGGGGCCAGCCTGCAGATCACCGTGTGCTAGCTCACAAACAGGACTTGGCTGAATGGGGCCCTGCCTGGTGGAGGCCTATGGGACAGTCACCCAGCCCTGGTCCCAGAATAATAATACGCAGACAAAGCTGTGTGGCAGACCGTGGGTGGAATCACAGTAAAAGTCAAAACAACACTTTCCACTGAAGTAGGCTCTGGAAAGCAGACTCTCTGCTTGTGCTCGCCTCACCTGAGGTCACCAAGGTACAGAGGTCCAGGAGCCCCTGCTCCTGACTCCCAGTCCCAGGAGGGAGTAAACTCTGCCACCCCTCAGGAGCTAGAAACAGTCCTCCAGGGACAAGGGGAATCTATTCTAGTTAAAAAGAGACCTAGCCTACTCTCCCATTAGGATTTAATTTTTTAAAAAAATAAGTCCACATTTTTCATTAAAAAAAAAAAATCAGTGTAATTCCAGGTCCAGATAATAAGAATCACTGAATACAATTACATGTTACTGCAAAATGGCTAACAAATAAAACAAGTCAGTCTGGAGTGCTGCTGTAGAGAAAATGATAAAATTGCCTGTTATTTTAGGAGACTAAGGCCAGACTATAGGAAGAATGCTCCTGGATCATATAGAAGTCCATTCCAGGTCAGTAGCACATCCCATCATCAAAGAACATGTGAGGACTGAGCATTCAGATTCCTCCACACAGCGCAGAAGCACGTTTGTAACGATGGGCTGTTTTTAACATCACGGCCTCAAGCGTGGACTGTAAAGAGGTGTGGTATCGACATGCTGGTGAGTGCCACTCCAGCCTGCTTCTGTACCTGGGCAATGACAATGAAAGCCACCCAGTGAGGCTGAGCAGAACAGCAGCTTCCAGGCCAGCCTCTGGCAGGGAAGTGCACATGCCCCATCCCCTGCTCCATCGACATCTTTCCTGGTGCGGAAGGCTGCATCCCTGCCAGCACATCCATGTGTTACCTCAATGTCTTTACCTATAGCAAGATGCAGTGCCTGTGGCTTACACCACACACCCTGCAATACAGCACTAAGCTCACAGACAGAGAGGAACCCAGAAGGAGAGGCACAGGACCCAAGGTTCCATGTCAAAGGCAACCAGGAAAGGAACTACATCTTTGGAAGAGTAGGATAGAAAAAAAAATCATCTCTCAGAACAGGAAATCTTCCAGAAACTGGTGGAACAGTGAACTTTCCCTGAGACTATGTGACAGGGAACCCTTCCCTCTTGGATCTGGAGCTCAAGTTCTGTAGCAAGGGAGACTCAAACTGAGAAACCCACACCCTGGCTGCAGAAATATGAATTTTTTTCTGGAGGATGTTTTCCCAGATCAAGCCTGGTTTGCACACATTGAGTTCAGCCACACACGAACCCACAAAGCAAATAAAAATACTAAAATACTAAGGAAATTAGCCATGCATGAGGTTCAGCAGGAATAACAGTCAGACATGGATCACCTTCTCAAGGATTCAGGAGTGTCAGGAACACATGGTGAAGTAGACAAGTTTAACAAGTAACCCCCTCTCACAGTGCTGGGGACTGAACCCAGGGCCTTGAGCATGCCAAGTAAGTATTCTACCACTGAGCTTCACCCCCAACCCTTTTTATAGTTAAGCCAAGTCTTGCAAACTTGTCCAGGCTGGCCTCAAACTTGCAATCCTCCTGCTTCAGTCTCTTGAGCAGCTGGAGTTATAGATGTGTGCTACCATGCCTGGCAAATACTTAATTCTCCAATAAAAACATTTATTTAAAATGTAAGAGACCATAACATACAATATTCAAAGAAATAAAAGAGAGAATCATAAAAACCAGCAATAAGAGACTATCAAAATTAACTATTAATAACTATATAATAACTTTAAAAATTCATTATAATAAAAAATTAACTATATAATAACTTTAAAAATTTTATACACATACTACCTTTAGAATTCAAAAATTGAAAATGCCAGTTAAACCGTAAATTAAAAGTAAAAACTGTGAAAGCTGTAAACACAGAGGTGAGAAGTCCAGAGGCAGGATGTGGCACACAAGGGCCAGCACCTCCTGAGTAGACTCCAGAAAGCACAAGCTTATCTAGGCAGTTCCCAGGGGAGCTTGTCTGCAATACTTACAAATGATTGACCTGACAGTCACTGGGTTAAACGGGGTCCATGTGCCTGTAAACAAACATAGCAACAATTAAACCAGTGCCTTCCCCCTACCCCTAAAGAGGTTCTCAGCAAGCACCTGGCTTCAGGAGCACCATAAGATCTTCCCGTTGTCACAACTAGGAGAAGCCTAAGCACTGAGTGGGCAATATCCCATGTCCTGCCAGACATGCAAGCTATTTATGACCACCAAGCTGGACGCTAACTCTCTGAAGTTCTGGCTGAGAGTGTTTCTGGGGATCATAGACACAGCTGACCAACTCTCTAAGATAAGACACATGGTCACAGCTTCTTACAGAGGAGACACAGTAAAAGCAGCAAGGGAAAAGTGGATGGGAACCCAGATGTGAGCCTCCAGAGTCTAGCCAGAGCCTGCTCAACTGCACCTGTGAGAGCTGCCACAGGACCACTGTCAAGGACACTATCCAGGGCACTTGATCTTTCTCCAAGGAGACAGACTTAACAAGTAGTTCCATTATGATCTACTTGGAAATCTGCAAAGAGATTGCCTTAAATATAAGACAATAATTAATTCTGACCATCCTGGATGAGTCTAAAAGAGAAAATCCCATTAAAAAATTTTATACCCAAATCAGATATATTTGAATACATGAATAGGCCTCCACACACTGGGTTACAGAATAAGGTCCTTGAGTAAATATTTGAGTAGAAAAACTGGTGATAAAAAAAAACATAAAAATTCTATTCAACATGAACAGAACATACTCCTGGGGGTTCAGGGCTTACCTGGGGCCAGTCACTGAGCTCCATTTGCCTAGAGATAAAAGCAGGTGTTTGCCACAAATCGCAACCAGGTACAAATCACCCAGGCCAAGAGGCACAGCTCAGTTCACAGATCTTGGCGAGACAAAGCACTCTTCCCAAACATTCTAGGAGCTCAGTTCCCAGGAGACAGATGAGGGCCAGTCACCCAACAGGCTCTTCTTAGGAACATGGGTAGCATGTCTGCTGAGCTGACCCTACCTACCCAGGGATCAAAGCACAGGTAGACCTCTGTTCCATCACCCATGAAATGGGACCTCTGTTGGAGAAGAACGGTGATATGAATGGATAATTATTCTATAGGAAATTGCTGCTTGTATGGTCTAAATTATCTCAATTCTTTTAGGATGAACTAGAAAGCTATTTGGTAAAATGTCCTTAAAAGAAGGTAAGTTTTTTTTTTTTTTTCTAAGTAGTTAAAAAGTGCTCCTTCAAATTATAACAATGTCATATTAAGGCAAACTTATTTCAAAAGCACAAAAAAATGGGCTTGAGAAAAATTCATTTCTCATTATCCCAAGAAATAATGTGGAAATAAAAAATAAAAAACACATACTACCCTCAGGACAGTCTGCGGCAAGCTGTTTCACAGGGCCAGAGAATACCTGCTCTGTGCTGCTGCATGCCCCATGGCCATAGCCCTCCCTGCGGTAGCCCTTGCAGTAGCTCTGTTGTCCATCACCACTGGAGCTGGCTCCTAAGCCAATAGTGGCAGTAGAGACACAGCCACTGTCCTGTGGTGGCACCCACTGACACTCCAGCTGGCTCTTGTCTCCAAGCATGAGGGAGGCACTTTGACTGTATTTCCTCGATTTGCTCTCCCAGAGGCTGTGAGGACACTGACGCTGGCAGGTTAAATACTTGTTCAACTTCACACTACTGAAACAGGGAGAGCAAGATGTGGATCCTGGCAGCACCAGGGCCCAACTGAGCCCTCCAGGGCAGACAGGCTGTCCTGCTAGTGAGGGTGAACAACACCTGTGAAAGGTTCACACAAGACACAAGATCTAAACTGATCTTGTATCTTGGTCAGTACTCTGGAACGGACAAACAAAGAGACACAAAAGAGACCATAAACCTTTACCAGTCCTGGTAAAGAGGCCACAAAAAGTGTCGTCTCTGATGCACGCCTCAATAGGGCTCATATGGCCTTCCACCACACATGCACAGCATGATGTGAAGAAAACCATCCATTCCTCACTTGGAAAGTCTGAGGCCAAGATGTGCTAAAGTGTGGCCTGCTAGATAGCAGATGCTCTTGAGGCCTTTCTAGTAGTAACCCTGCCTTGCTTCTCCTCAGAGTAGAAGGAGCACTGGAGACATCAAACACAGTTGAAAGCGGTTAATGATGACCAGAGAAGAGGAAAAATCAATAAGCACAATAGTCAGGGTGGAGATAATGCAATCCGGCTGCCCAAACAATCTAAATAAACATGTGTGAAATGATAACCTAGTGCCTGAGGTCCACATAGGCTGGATGCAGGGGAATGGTGTCTATGGCATCTGCCATTCTGAGGTAAGTGTGTCACACTGAAACCCATGTTCTCAGAAATGAACACTAAATACCGGACACATGCCAGTGGCAAGAGCTTCTCCTCAATGCTGCCAGGCAGTGTCCAGCAGCCTAGTGTTGCCCACTCCCTCATCCAACCAACTACAACACTGAAGTGCTTCCTACTAACAAAGCCAGACCTTTTGACATTTTTGTCACACCTTAAAACTGTTCCTTTACCCAGCTTAAATTATATGCCTCTGGAAAGACAAGTGTATTAGTTACCAGTGACCAAAACACCTACCAGGAAGAACAACTTAGGGTAGGAAAGGTTTATTTTGGCTGAAAGTTTCAGAGGTTTATAATCCATGGTTGACTGACTCCATTGCTATGGGTCTGAGATAAGGCAGAGTATCATGTGAAAATGCATGGTGGAGGAAAGTCGCTCAGCTCATAGCAGAGGGGAAGCAAAGAGAGATAGGATAGGGTCAGGGACAGATGTGGGGAAGGGCATAACACCAGCACCCTATTTCCTTCAGCTACACCCCACCTGCCTATAGTTTTTACCATCACCCAGGAATCCATTCCAATTATTAATTCATCACATGGATTAATGCATTGATGAGGTCACAGCCTTCATGATCCAATCATTGCACCTCTGAACATTTGCTGCACTAACACATGAGCTTTTGGGGGACATTCCAAATCTAAACCATAACAGCAAGCCTTAACTATATTGATCAGAAAAGTTGGCCATATCTGAGGAATTATGAAAGGCATTTAACAAAGAAAAATGCCTCCAAAGCTACCACACTTCAGTCATCAAGAATGACTCCACAGAGTTCCCAACACACCCTATACAAGGGCCACCACCCTCCCAGCCCCTAAATGCATAGTATTCCCCACACAGTTAAGAACATCTGTCATGATTCTGCTGCCAGTACCTCCAATTTCTTCCCTTCCAAATTTGGGCCTAGAGTTTCAGCAGTTCCTAAGCAAAAGTGCTATGTAGACCATCTCCAAATTCTTCAATAATTACCTAGTACTCTCGATGACCCTTTCCAGAGGAGTCACTAAGATTCTGAGAACATTCAAGGACCTTCAAGACACCTGAAGGATTTCTGTTGCACAAAGCTACACTTCCCACCCCTCACTCAGAAGCGACACCCTGGCTGCTGTTTCCAGAAAGCCTGTCTCTATGCTCCCCTGCATCAACTCGGTGGTGTGCGGAGCAGAAGCGGTGATAAAAATCAGGAAGCCACCAACTGGCAAGTCAGAAACACCTCTTCCATGTTTAGGTTATAGTAATTCAGTCTGAATGACTCCTCTGTACTTGGAAAAATAAATTCCAGAAGGGAAATTGCTTACTGTGAGAGGATTAGGCTTCGACTCACCATTGGATAGCGCCTGCTGAAGCTCACTGTCCGATATCACCCCACTCCTGTCTTTATCAACTCTACAAAATCAAGAAGACCAGGAAAGTTGGTGATGAAATGTGCAGGAAAAGCAAAATATGGCAGAAACAAACTATCTGTCCCATTACCTTACTTTAGTTCTGGGACATTCCTCAGGTAGACCTCTCACTTGGCTGTCAGAATGTCACATACCACATGCCCTCGGGGGATTAAGAAGTTTTCCCCAAGACCCTAAGGGTCAGGCCTCCGGGTCTGAATTCACACCTGCACCAGTTTGTCTTTCACAAACGCTGAAAGATTCTCTGGGGCAGTCAAATCATTCCTAGGCAATGAGTCACTCGAATTACGGTCATTTGTTCAAAAGGACAACTGGGACTTAGGACGCTGCCAACCGTCACCTGCCCCAGGGACGCAGGTCTACCTGCCCTTGCTGGGCTGCTACCCTCTTCCACAGCGCAGGGTCTGGCCTGTTACTGCCTTCCTCGAACCGAGCAGGAGCGCCCTGCGCCCTCTGCTCTGCATCTCGTGACGGGCCCAGCGCACCCGGAGGGGCGAGGAGGGAGAGGCGCCGGGGAGGACGGCGAAGGAGGAGGGGGTGACAGGAGAGGAGTCCGGGCAGGTCGAGGGAGGAGGGCGAGGAAGGTGAGGGAGGAGGCTGAAGAAAGAAGCCCGGGCGGCCCCGTCTCACCGCTGGAAGACGTTCCACAGGAAGCTCTGGTCCGGCAACGCCGCGCCCGCAGCTGGGCCCGGGCCGGAACCCGGGCCAGGGCGATAGGAGTAGGCGGCCATGGACCCTGGAACCGGCGGCAACGCGGCAAGACTCGGGCGGCTCCACTTCCGCCTCTGCTGGGGGCGGAGCCTGGCGCCCACGCCGCGCACGACACTTCCGGGAGTGCCGGAAGTGTCGGTCCTCGGGTCATGTGACCCAACGCGACCAATCCTTCGCGACCCCGTTGCCAGGCAACGCCGGGGCGTCCGCCCAGCCGGACCCGGGCTTCCGGATCGCGCTCGGACCCGGGATGGGAAGTGATGGCCAAGGGCTTCTGTTGAGTTGATGACATCACGTTGAGAGGGAGAAAAGGGTGAACGCGACAACCAAGGACGCCAACGCTGAAAGCTCAGGAGGGAAGGATACAAATTGCCATGTACTCGCGCTTTTCAGTTCCACCGCCCCCTTCCGGAGGTTGGTGAAGCGTGCGCCTCCGCCTTTGCACAGGTGACTTCAGCTAGCCGGAAAAGCAGCGGAGGAGCCCGGGGTCTCGAAGGTAAGAGCATCAAGGTTTCCCTTGACCCGCGCCTCCTAGACTGCGTCCTTAAACACAAAACAAGGGGCCTTCTCTGGGCACTAATTCTGCAGTGCAGCTTAAAGTGTGCCTTTAGCATGAACTTCCCATAATGGGAAATGCGCAGTTTAGGGGTCACTGTCCTGGGTCCTTCCTGCTTATGCCGTCAGACGAACCTCCCACCCAGGCCTGTGTCTTATGCAGTTCAGGGTCTAAAAGAACTCCTCTCCTTTCATAGGACCACCCAGCTCTTCAATTCCTGATCCTGCGAATGGGAGCATTCGTCCCTCGGAGATGGTAAGCTTTCCTTGTGGGCTTTTACCTCACTTGCAAGGACAAGGCCTTTTATCGTCACCTGAGACTTATTCCCTGTGGACCTTGATCCATTATTCAGCACACAGGGCACAGGTATAGATCCCATCAGCTTCCACACTGTCGTCCTGTCCTGTTTGCCTTTTGCCTTTCTCGCTTATTTACAAGGCATCTATTGAGACATTTTTTCAAATACTTAAAATAAATTAGCCTATCCTGTGGCTTTGGCATTCACCTTAACCTGCAAGTGAGTTTTTTTTTTCATCATTTACTTAATTCAAGTGGCTTCTAATTTTCTCTTCTGAAATATATATTTATCCTCTACCCCATATCTCGGCCTCCCTTTCTCTTCTCGAAACTTTAACAACTAAAATTTTGTGGCTGAAGGTGTTTTCCAGCAGAGACCCTCAGTCCCTGCAGCAACCCTCAGCCCCACCCAGCAGGTTCCTGGCTCCACCAGCCTGGAGTGCCACAACTACAGTCTTCTATCCTAAGAGGCACAAAGGAGTGCTGTTCTGCAGTCTGGGTAGTTCATCCATTCAAGGGAAAGCAGATGCTGAGAAGAGGCTCACGTCACTTTGTCTTCACCCTGGCCCACACTTCACCTGAGAAAAGTATGGCTGAGAAGTTACTGGCTTGCCCAAGGCCAAACAAGCAAAAGAGGAGGTTCAAGGCCAGATTCTCTGTATTTTTCTGGTATCTCTCAGCAGCAGCAAGGCAAGGCTGACTGAGAAGGGAAGTTAACCAGGAAGAAATTAAGGATTAAAGACATGTTCCCATATAAATGCACAAGTGGATGCGTTCAGGACAGAGATGTTGCCCTGACACATTCACAAAGGAACTGTGCTGAGTCACACCAGCCCTTGGGCTGAGCTGCTCTAAGCTACTGTACCTTACAAGTCCTTTCCACAGTCCCTGTGACTTGGAGGTGGGGTGTTGCCATAAAGGTTGGGCACTACCCAAGCCCTCTGCAACAGTAAGAGGCAGGCCATTTCCTCAGGTGCAGACACCTATCTCCTCTTCTATCTCGGATTCAATTCCTCCTAACCAGGTCTGGTCTAAACTTTCCAGAAGTCAAGAAATTAAACGAGAGATAACACTCTCTTACATTAATGATAATCATGTCATGTACCCAGATATTTTGGGTCTTTGGCCTAATTTTCCTTTTTTGGTACTGGAGACTGAACCCAAGGGCCCTTTACCACATCCCCAGTCCTATTTATTTTGAGACATGGTCATGCTAAGTTGCCAAGGCTGGCTGGATCTTGTGGTACTGATTCAGCGTCCTCAGTCATTGTGTTACAGGTGCACACCCCCCACAGTTGGATGACCTAATTTCTGTAAGCTGGTTAGAACATGCCTCATTTTCCTTAAGGTTCTGGGTTTCTGAGGCTTTCTACAATGCACCTGCTTGTTCACCTTGGCTTTGGCACAGCAGGCCCTCAAATGAGTGGACACCAAGTAGTTATGTGCCCTTTGTCTTTATACCTGAGGACATCCATGCACACACATTTTTATTTTTTATTTAACAAGTGGCTCTAAGTCACTTTAGCTCATTTTCTTACTCAGGTTCTCTAATAGCTGGATTGTGACACTGCATACTGATGATACTCCCCTTGCCCCCCTTATAGCCTCTGGCTGTAGATTCTAGAGATAGAACTGAATGTGCCCAGTACCCCCTTCCTCTCTCAGGATGACACTTTCTCCCATGGCTTCAGCCATTATTCTTTCAGAATTCAGCATGAAAGAGAACTACCTAGCACTTTATTTTACTTAGGCTTTTGATGCAGAACTTGTTCCACAAAGGCTCCCGTCCACTTCCTTGCTCTGTCTTGGAATACGGTTCTGGGTTCATCTGGCACCATTTCTAGCCCTTACTCAGGAAGCAGCGGTGGTTCATTTTAGTGGCGAATGATACTAGAGACCACAATCCAGATACTGTCCACTGCTCCTGGGGCATAACTAGGAAATGTGGATTTCTTTAAATGAATAAGGATGAATTCATACCTAGATTTCCTATACAATACAATGGCCCTTTTTCTGGAGGTGAGGAGACAGCTCCATTAGGTAACCAACTCCTAGGGCATTTTCAGTGGCTAGATTTCCACTAACTTTCTGCTTTTATGTTTTATGGTCAAGAACCTAAAGTGACACTAACTCCATTCTACATCCAAACTTTTCTACTGAATTGTCCACCCTATTATTCAGTTTTTATTTTCTATCACACCCTAACATTGTCCAAAGTCTAGCTTAGTGTCTGGCACAAAGAATACATAAGGAATTCAACACATAGTTACTGGGCACTGGACATGGGAAGAAGACATACTGTGCATCTTTAATGTGACTCCATGAGGGCAGAGGACATGTGGGTCCCCACATCTACTGCCCTACAGGACACGACTTCAAAGACAAGGTGAACCCAGTGCTGCCTTGCTTGCCTTATGAAATGCTTCTTATCAAAAGGACACTTTAGAAACAAAATCAGATAACCTTTTAGGGAAGAATTTTATAAAGAATGGATTCATATTTAAAATGAGTTGTACCTTTAAAGAGAACAGACTTAAAAGGAAACCCATTTACTCCATCAGTCTCATTCAGGGTTTAGTCGCTCCAGTTCTTCAGAAGTTCACCTCCTGAACTACTGGACAAGAACAAGGAGAAGTTTTCTTCCTTTGCTGTCAGGAATGAAAATTCTTCTTTACTTAAAAATACACAACAGAATTTCTGGATTTTGATGTGACAGAATAATAAGATAATTACATTTGCTAAATTACATATGCCTATAGCCAAACAGTACAGGTTTTAAATGGGTTTGGAAATATAAAGAAGGGTTGCTCATTTTGTTTTGATTGTGCCCAGGATGATAAAGCAAGGGATAAAGACAGGCAGAGCTGTCCCGCATGCTGAGTCCTTACAAGCTGCTAGCCAGGGGACTGATGACATCTGCGAAGCGTATTGCTTGTTCACGAGCACAGAATCTACCATCTACCGAGACAGGTTCAACAGGAGCAGCTGCGCAAGATGTGACACATGGCGACAGAAGCCACCTCTGCGACCCTAGGTTCAGTCAGTAGGAGCGAATGGCAGGGGGAACAGTGGCGCAGTCAGCCTCATTCAAAGTCTTGTCGATGACAGGTCTGTACTCCAGAGTGACCTTGAAGAGAAAGGTCAGGGCAGGTAGAGCAAGATCCACAGATAGCCATCCCCTGTTTTTTCTACTTGAAAATGAGCCTTTATATACATAAATATGTACCCAAGGAAAAGTATATACACCCTCACATAACACTTGGAAAGTATTTCAAAATAATGGATTATCTCTGATGGATGTAAATGTTTCATTCTTTTTATAATTTCTAGACTTTCTAAAATGAGTATTTTATAATGAAGAAAAAATCCAACATTATTAAAAATGGGCTTATGCTGAAAGATGGCCAACTTCTGAATTAAAGACACATTAGGTTTCTATATAAGTAACAACAGAGTTCACCTTAATTTCTGGAGGCCCAGATAAATGATTATAAAACTCTTAGAAGCAATGAAAAGCTTAAAGATAAAAATTACTTAATTATTTCCAAATCTTTTTTTGTTTGTACTAGGGATCAAACCCAGAGCCTTTACCATTTAGTCACATCCCTAGTTTTATTTTTGAGTCAGGGCCTCACTGAGTTGCTAAGGCTGGCCTAGAATTCAAATCCTCCTTCCTCATTCCTCAGTCTCCTGAGTGGCTGGGATTGTTGGCATGTGTCAATGCACTGGCCTATTTCTAAACCCTAAAACCCAGGGAAATGTCGAAAGGGCAGGTATGCATCAGTAGAACAAGACCTCAGCCGGGGTCTCCTGACCTGCTGCCTCTCTGCATGCTGTAGGGGGATGGGGGATGCAAAGGATGCTACCACATCTCCCAGGCTCCTCTGCAGCTGCTTGCAGGTAGGCTGGGCCATGGAACAGAATGGGAGGAGTCTCTCCTGACCCCTGAGCTCCAAAGGAGTTTCTGTTAGTGGCTGGGTCCCCATCTCTGCAGAGTCACCATCTCTTCCCTGCCCAGGGCCCTTGCCCTGGCCCACACGAGGGAGCTGACCTTGTATCAAGTCTCCCTGAGCCAGCACAGGGAGAAGCCTGATTCAGTGTCCTTACAGTGGCCTCTCTCAGCTGGTTACCACCAAGGACATTCCTGAGCAGATGTAGCCCACATACCTTTCCAGTCTTGACGTCCACGTATGAAAGAGTGTGCTTCCTCCAATGCTCTCCGAATGGCTTCTTCTGCTGCCCCTCAATGGGCTTGGAGTAATCATATTCATCAATCCGCACCTGATGCCAAAAGTATATATTACTCACCACTCACAGCCCTTCGTCAGAAAACCCGGAGAACATTACAATGATGTGAAGAGACCAGTCAGGTGGGGGCACCACTGACAATTTGGGGCCTGCCAAGGGTCAGCATGAGTCCAGTGTCCATTTCTACATCTTCTATGACTTCATAGGTGAATGTTGAGAATTAAATCTCATTTATGCACCTTAAAGTTTATCAAATACTTTCGCTTTTTGCGCTATACCCTGGGAAACTCCAACTTTTCTTTCCACCTTTTCTTTGGTGTGTGGTACCAGGGACTGAGCTCAGGGGCACTCAACCAACTGAGCCACATCCCCAGATCTCTTTATTTAGAGATAGGGTTTTGCTGAGTTGCTTAGCACCTCACCATTGCTAAGGCTGGCTTTGAACTCACGATCCTCCTGTTTAAGCCTCCCAAGCCACTGGGATTACAGGCATGCCACCACACCCAGTTCTTTCAACCTTTTTAAAATATTTTAAAAATTGTGTTAAAAATTTCAAAAGCTCTCAAAGAGTAGCAGAATGCTAGTGAAAAAATCCCTGTGTTCTAATAGAGTTGGCTGATGCTGCTGAGGACACATGGTGGGCAAAAGGTGACCCTGGGCCAGTGGCCGCAGCAGTCCCTGGGCTCTGCACATGTTCCCAGGGATGAACTTTCCCAGTGGGGAGTCGTTGAGCCTCGCACCTGAAGGCTTGTTCACCTCAGTCCTAAAGCATGCTCTGGAGAAGCTTCCATCCCTTAGGGCACACAGGGGTCAGACTGGCCCATCTCTTCCTGCATCCACCTGATCAGTGCAGGATAAATCAGTGAAGCATCACAGTACATGGCAACTTTTGCTTAGCCAATTTTTTTTTTGTTCATCCATGTCACCTGCACTCTCCTGAATGAAAGCCTACATCTTACTCATGGGACCCTGGGGCTAGTGTCTTTTATCCTGCACCTGCACCTAAGCCCCTGATGTTGCCATCATCAGAGCATCTAACATGCATGCTCCACACAGACATCAATCCACTGTCAAAACACGGTACCAGAACCAGATCTGTGATTCCTTTCCCAAGCCTCAGGCACTACATCCATGGACCTGGCTGCCCCTGTGGCTGCCACCCAAGTAAGAAACAGGCTCATTCTGCTCCAACACACTGCCACAGGCAGCAACAGATGCTGATTCAAAGCAAGAAAGATCCTGTGTTTCTGAAGGCAGTGAGAACAAAGGTGACAATAATTACCAGGGAAAAACTCATCTTCCTGGATTGACTTTTGGGAAAATGGAGTGAAATGCAGAGGGGAAGGGCATGTGACTGGTGGGGGCCAGAATGACAACAGGGGGCAAGACACCAGGCTTGAAGTGCATCCCAAAATCACACCTTGTAATCTTCCCTGGCATGAGCACCACGTGACTCCTTCCGTGCCTCTGCCCCATAGATGGTCTGCAGAGCACACAGCATCAGGTTCTGCAGCTCTAGCGTCTCCACCAGATCCGTGTTCCAGACCATTCCTGAAGACATACAAGGATCCATTAGATATAGACAGGACCCCACCACGTAGATGCTCTGGGTTCTCATTGTGGGATCAGGGCAGAGTTACTGGTCTGACCCTCAGCCACAGGAAAGGCAGAGTCAGCAATAAACAGGACAGACACCACCAGGCTCCACAAAAGGCAAAATCCCAGCTGTGCACCCAGGGCTTACCCCTGTCAAATGTCTTCAAGTGCTTCAGGTCTCCGTAAAGCTGGCTGATCTTCTCACAGCCTTCCTGCAACACGCTTCCCACACGGAACACTGCAGCATGACTCTGCATGGACTATAACAAGATACCCTTTGTAAGCCAGGCGTGGTGGCTCTGGTTGTAAACTTTTTGTTTTATGGTACTGGAGATGGAACCCTAGGGTGCTCTACCACTGAGCTACACCCTCAGCCCTTTTTACTTTATCATCATCATTATTGTTGGTACTGGGAAATTGAAGTCAGCGGTGCTGTACCACTGAGCTACATCTCAGTCCCTTTTATTTTTTGAGATAGGGTCTGGCTATGTTTCCCAGGTTGGCCTCCAACTTGATCCTCCTGCCTCAGCCTCCCAAGTTGTTGGGATTACTGATGTGTGCGGCTATGCCATTTTATTTTAATTTGATACAAGGTCCTGATAAACTGCCTGGGCCGACCTCAGTCTTGCAACCTCTTACCTCTCCATCCTTTAAACCAAGTTTTTAAGTGAATTATTTAGATTAATACATAATCATAAAGTTGTAATGCACACCATCACTTAATGGTTTCTCATAAGACCCCCCACCACTCCAAAATCCTGGAATTTAAACCAAGTTTTTAAGTGAATTTTTTGCCCAGTTACTATATTTTTATATCATTCTTATTTGTTTTTAAGTTTATTCTCTTGGAATTTTTAGATAATCTTATCTGTAAATGATTATTATTTTGTTAATTCCTTTCCAATATATACCTCAATTCTTTCAATCTTTTCTGTGACAGCTACAGTTGGCAAGAAAATTACTTCACCTTGGAAATACATATTCTACCTTGGTCTGTTTGCTCAGGGCTAAGTCTGGCATCTGATGGTGCCTGGCACAGAGCAGTAGCCTGGCTGAGCCTTGCTTGGTGGGTGCCTCTAGTGTCTCCATGTCAAAGCACCTGCCTCACGGGCGTGCAGCTTCCACACCCAACGCAGGTTGCGATGGCTTACACCCTAACACTGCAACTGCCAGGCCCTGCAGAGCATAACCTGGCCACCTGGCCTTCCTCCTGCCAACCTGTCTCTCCTTAAGACAGAAAACAGTCCTAAGAAGAATGGTAACATTCTCTTGGTGTTGTCTGTGTCTGTCACTGGACCCCTTTCAGACAGGACCCAAGGAAAGGGCCTCTCTTCAGAAAACTTACATGCATCAATTACTGCAAGTATTTCCAGTAGAAAGAGCTCTCATTCATGGAGCAAGAATCCCTATAATAGAAGAATTTGCTTCCTGTTTTCTATAGTATTTTTATCCATCTAAGCCTATAATCCATTACAAAGCCATTAACTACTTTTAGCCATTCATATTAAAATTAAAATTGAGGTTCTCAGACTGAACCTTTCACTAGGTACTCTCTAGGCCCTGTGGCCTGCACTACCCACCATCCTGTCCCACCTCCCTGGGGACAGTGTCCACCCAGGTGAACCTACAGAGGTCAGCCTCCACCCGATGCCCTTCTCCCACTTCCTGGTTTTGGCTAGATTCAATAGGCTCAGTTTGACAACATCTCTAGAGCAGCTGGAAACTAGGTGAGTTGACCTGATTAATTTCTGGGCAAAGAGATACAAGCACTGGGGCTGTGTTGGCCTCCAACAGGGCTTGCTATACTCCCTCCTTTGGCTGTGACACACCTGATAGCCAGGGCAGGTCTACAGATGGAGGCCAAGCTAAAGCATAGAGTACCAGAGAAGGCCAAGTCCACAGCGCCACTGTGTCTGCCCTGGAGTGCTGAGTTATGGCCTGTGTAAAAGAGCGCACTCTTATCTAAGTGAGGATCCTATCTACCTGAACACACTTCCCTGATATGGCAAGGGCTATATGTCCTGCCGTGGGCCTCACACTATGCAGGGCGCAGGAATCTATCCTACCTTCTGCATGCTAAGGCGCAGCTCCGAGGTTCTTATGCTCCCGTCAGCAAATCTCAACCTGTCTAGATTTGAGACAGATTCTTCCCCAGCATTTGGTTTGATTGGAGGAACTTTATCTCCTAAAAACAATATCAAAACACTGGAATTCAACTTTCCAAAAACATTTAGAAAAACCAGATGGAATTTGAAGACACTCAAGTTTGTCTCAAAGGCATTCAAAGAGTTTGGAAACCACGGCAGTAAATGAACCAACTGTCTTGGCCCATCCTGACCCAAGAAACCACCTACTGACCTTGAGCCCATTTTATTTACTTTATTTCATTTTTTAGTACTGGGACTGAACTCAGGGGCACTTTACTACTGAGCTACATCCCAGCCCTTTTTTATTTATTTTGAGACAGGGTCTTGCTAAGTTGCTTAAGGCCTTGCTATGTTGCTGAGGCTGGTTTAAACTTGCCTCAGTCTCTCTACTCAGTGGAATTACAGTCATGCGCCACTGTGCCTGGCTAAAAGCACAATACATTCAAACTTTTTTTCTCCTTTTCAAAGGAGGGAATCTCATTCCCTGCTTGATGAGAAGTGGTGATGATCCTCGGCTCAAAGGGCAGTGCCACAGAGGGAGGACACTCCCTCTGAGGATAGAGAAACTGCACAAGTACAAAGCGTCATTTGCAGGTGGCCTAAGCTGTGCCTGATTCAGGGAGCTTGTGAAGATGCTCCCTGCCCTCTGGCCATGTGCCCCTCTCCAGCTGTTTTATCAGTAGGTGGAGACTGTGCTGTTTCCAGCGTGTTGCTTCAACCCTACTGTCTTAGAACCACAGAACTAATGTTCCACAGTCAGCATCAGGACAAGGTAACAGGGCAAAGGGCCAGGGTCCTATGGGACGTCCTGAGCAAAGGGGCAAGACAGCCTCCATGAGGTTGGAGGCGCAGTGACCTCCTGTTCTTGGTGTCTGGAACAGACTTGCACCCCAGCACGTGGCACCTTTTTTTCTCCAGCACCTTAAGCTTGCGTAAGAAGAGCCAACAACTGAAACCTACTCTCAAAAGGGAGGGGCCACAACCCAAAGTTTGCTCGAATTGTGCCTTTGTTAATAGGGGTCAGTTCTGTTTAGTTTTCAGGGTGGGACCATTTTTCCATAAGTACTCAGAAGTTATATATTCATTGATACCTACTATTCAAAATTTCATTGCAAGTAAACAATTTATACTAGGCAAATAATGTGCAATAAAGTTCTCCTCAAGATAACAATTTTCTAGCAGTGACTTTTCTAAGCAGAACATGACTGCCAAAAAAAAAAAAAAAAAGGAACCAAGAAACCCTTATGTTAACTACTGAGATTCCCAACCCACCCACCAGTCTTGATATTTTGACATTACTACCACATTGTCTGGCCTCCTGCTTCCTCAAACTAGAATTCCTTTCCAGCAATAAATTACGACTTCTGGCTGAAGAGAACACATACCAGGCCTACAAGACTGTGCGATGCTCAGGGCACAGGCCCGGCCAAAGACCACCAGGTCCAAGAGAGAGTTTGCCCCAAGCCGGTTGGCGCCGTGCACTGAAGCGCAGGCAGCCTCCCCACAGGCATACAGGCCGGGCACAATCTGATCCTGGCCATTCACATGCTTCAGCACCTGTAAGAAAGATTGTGGGTGAGACAATAAGATGTCTTAAACCCTAAGTCCCCCCTCTAACTGAGCAGCTATCTGTGTTTGAGATCAAGAAAGGGAAGTAGGGATGGTATCTGTCTCCTAGGGAATCCTTTGACTGCATCCCCAAATCCCATTTGCCTCCAAACACTCTCCGTGATGGGGGTCAAAGAACCCCACATTGGCACCTGTGCCTTCCCTTCCAGGAGCCACTCCTTGAGCCCCACTTCCCACCTGACTGGACCATCATGAAGTCTCAGCTCCAACTATGTTCCCTGGCAGGTGGAACCACAGCAGGAGGAAGCCTTCAGACCCTTCCACTCCCTGCCCCTGCTCCAACCAGGAACCAAGCGAGTGGCGAACTCCTATGCACTGCGCACTACTCTGATGTAATCATAAAAACCACTGACTCATAGTCATTGTAAAAACAACGTAATACTGCACAGGAAAGCAGTTGCAAAATAGAAAAACTATATCTGGTATTTTATCTATCAGCTCCACTGACAAGGAGCTATTATTACTAAGTAAATGAAAGCCTAGAACAGAACTCCCCTACCCTGCAGCAAAGGTGATTTTAAGTACAAACCACCAAACATTAAAAAAAAAGAGGTCTGATATTCCCTCTAAGACCTAAGGAGACGGTAGTGGGATGGGCCCTGTTGTTACCTGTCCCTTGTAATTGGTGGGAATCCCACCCATGTTGTAATGCACAGTAGGGAGTACAGGAATTGGCTCCTTGGTGACATCCACACCGGCGAAGATCATGGCTGTCTCTGAAATGCCAGGCAAGCGCATGGCCAGCTGCTCAGGGGGCAGATGGTGCAACTGCAGGTAGACGTGGTCCTTCTCGGGGCCACAGCCTCTGCAACATAGAGTATCTCAACATGAGGGATGAATAGCATGTGAGTCTCAACACATTTTGGGGGAAGGACTGGGTTGAACCCAGGGACACTTTACTACTGCATTACATCCTCAGCTCTTTTTGCTTTTTTTTTTTTTTTTTTTTTTGATGTTGTTGTTCTTAAATATTTTTTTTTTTTTTAGGTGCAGCTGAACACGACACCTTTATTTTATTTATGTTTATGTGGTACTAAGGATCGAACCCAGGGCCTCATACGTGCTAGGTGAGTGCTCTACCATTGAGCCACAACCCCAGCCAGCCCCTTTTGCTTTTTGAGATAGGATCTTACTAAGTTGCTTAGGGCTTTGCTAAGTTGATGAGGCTGGCCTTGACTTGTGATCCTCCTGTCTCAGATTCCTGCACTGCTGGAATTGAAGGTGTGAGCCATCCAGTTGGCTCAATGCTTTTTGATACTCTAGAAAACCTCCCCTTTGCTGTGGTCATTCTTTACCAATATTATTGAGCATGAACTACGTCCCAGGTACTATTCTGGTGCTGGGATGCAGCTGAGGACAGAACAAAAACCCTGCCCTCACCTAACTCACATTACTCCAAAACTCAGCTAGCCCATTTTTATATAAACCTGTAAAACCTACACAGGTCATGCCAGCAGACATGGAATAAGTGTCCCATATCAGAGAACAGGACCAGGCATGGGGAGCCTAAAGCTGTTTCACTGGAAGACAAGACAACACACACCCTGAAGGCTGCTGAAACACTGGTAGGCCTGAGCACACCTCAGGCTTGTGTGCCAATCTCAGGCTGTGCATGTCTTTCCCCATACAGAGTGTCTGTCACACACTCACCCTTACGCAGACACCAAGGTGAGAAAGCCTTACAATGAACTGGCTAAAACTCAAAATGCAGGTATTTAGGAAATAACACAAACCAGCAGAGAACAGTCAAATAACAATAGGTAGCTTTATCCTTGTGGGCATGTGCAGGTGAGGGGTGCAGAACTCACAGCACCACAGCCCAGGTGACCAACTGCCACCAAGCAGAAGGGAAGAACATGAGTGTGTGCCCACCTGCATGGTGGGTTCACACATCCCTGGGTGAATCATACAGACCTTCCTTCACGGATCTCCAGAGTCATGGACCGAGACACCACGTCCCTGGATGCCAGATCCTTCGCGACAGGGGCGTACCTCTCCATGAACCTCTCGCCCTGACTGTTAATGAGGATGCCTCCCTCTCCCCGGCATCCTTCAGTAATGAGACAGCCAGCGCCATATATGCCTGCAAAAACACAAGTCATTAAACACCTGTAAGCTGACAACCATCAAACACACATCTTTTCAAGACACTTTGTTGGCAGAGGAAAGTGCAAAGAGAAAAAAAGGAAATGCTGAAGGGGAGTAGGAAGCAGAGCCAGAGCTGAAAGTGCAAGTCTAGGAAGGATGGGCTGCCAATGATTAAAACCCTTGCATGATCACCATCTTCACTGTTTCAACTTTTGAAAATAATTTTACACCATGACAGTGACTACCTTAAGAGCAACCAACATGGAATATTCCTATCTAAAGAATTCAAATGGCAACAATGACAGTAACTCTCATGGCTGTGGACGGTGGCAGCTGTTGTACACATATTTACTCGCTTCACCCCATCCTCAGATACAGCAAGTGAGAGCTGACTACCTGGCCCAGGCCACATGGCTGGCAAGGGCAGAACCCAAGTCCAAACCTGGGCAGCATGGTGCAGACTGTTCCTGGCCTCTGGCCCTATCCCTCAGTGTAATGAAAATGAGGAATGCCAAGCCTTGAATTTTAACAGGAGAGACCAAATGAACAAACGAATGTAATTTGAAGTTAAAATTTTCTTGAGCACACTAAAAGGACTACATGCTTTAAAAATAAGAATACAAATTCTTGCATTTCTTTTGCTTTTGTTTTTCCTGGTGCCATTTTTTGGGTGGTTTATTTCTCAGAGTTGTGAAGGAAAAGAAATGGAGCCCCAGGTATAGCACACGAGTGGGACCCTGAAGCTTGGTGGCATTTCACTGGACAACAAAAGTAACAAAAACCAACATCTACATTTCTTAGTTTTCATCCCTGGCAGGCTTCAGAAGGGATGTACTGACAGGAAAGGGAAAAAGCCCTGGCTTTTCACCCCTGCAGAGGCCAGGGGAGCAGCCCAGGAGTGGTGGGTACATTGCCTCAAGCAACAGGCTCCTCTCTCAGCCCTGACTCTGGGTTTTCCCCTGAACTCAAGTCTCCGACCCATGTTATTAGCATCTCCAGCCATCTGCTGGCCCAGGAAAAACTAACCTCCCCCCAACTAGTTTCCTCCTTGTCCACACCCTAACCCCAGCAACAGAGTGCCATCTGTCAAAGCTGAGTCCTAACTTCATATCCTACTTCCATAGGGGCCCATGTTTTTCCACAGTCCACCCCAGCCACTTCTCTGGTCACATACTTTCCCTGGCTCTCAAACTTCCACTCAGGAAATACTGATTCAAGTTCTGGACACAGCAGTACATGAGAAACCTGCCCCTGGGTGGGAGAAATTGAGCAATCCCTGTTTGCTACTGGGGCAAACACCACCGAGGCAGAGCTTGGGCTCTGCTGGGAGTGCAAAGATGGAGACCCAAGGGGCTGAGGTTGTAGCTGAATGGTAGAGTGCTCGCCTAGCATGTATGAGTCACTGGGTTCGATCCTCAGCACCACATAAAAATGAAATAAAGATATTGTGTCCACCTAAAACTGAAAAACAAATAATTATATATATATAAAAGATGGAGACCTGAACTGCCCTGGGAACCCAAAATCACAATCAAGTGTGTTAGTAAGTGAAGCCTGGAGAGCACCGAGGACGCACTGCATGCTTACAAGACAGAAGCCCACCCACGCCAGCCAGGTACCCATCCTACCTGTGGGGTGGAACTGCACAAACTCCAAGTCCTGGCAGGGAAGACCAGCCCTGGTGATCATGGCTGTACCATCCCCAGTGCTCGTGTGGGCAGACGTGCAGCTGAAGTAGGTCCGCCCGTACCCCCTGGAAATGAAAGAGCATGGTGACTATACACAGCAACCCAGGCAGGACCTCCAGTCCCCTGGGACCACACAACAGACAGAGCAGCCTCAAGGGCACTATCTTCAAGAAGTGCACATACCACCCTGAGGGGAGGCCCTGCCACTGACTGGTGCCACCCTGGGATGCAGGACAAGGGCACAGAGAAGAGATACTCATGATAAAAAAAAAATAGTAAACATTAAGGATTTTTCTTATTATATTTTTGTCTCCTGGCTTCACTGATATATGATTCAAAACAGGATGTTCTGATAAGTGCACTCACTGAAGGGATTGCTACCAGTGAGATAATCAACACACGTGTCACCTCACCTAAAGATCCTCTCTTGGGGACATGGACATGGAGATCAACTCTCCTGGCCAGCTTCAGGCCCACAGGCTGTGTGCTCAGTCTCAGAGAGCATTCCCCTTGTGACTCCCCCAACCCTGGCAATCACCACCTAGAGTCTGACATTTCTGGATTCCATGTGTAAGTGAAATCATGCACTGGGCTGTTTTAATTAGCACAACATGCTCCAGGTTCAACCACACTGTCGCCAATGACAGGATTTGCTTCTTTCTTTTGGTTAAATAATGCTCCATGGCCTATTTATACAGCATCTCCTTTATCAGCAAAGGATGCCTGGGCTCCCTCTGTCCTGGGCTATGTGAACCATGTGTGTGAAGGGACCTCAGTCATATGTTGGCTTCCTTCCTCAGCACAGTGGGGCTGCAGGATCACACAGCAGGTTCCTGCCTTGGTTTTCTCGGGAACTCCACAATACCAATTTCTACTCCTGCCAGCAGTCTGCCAAGGTCCCTTTTCTCTACATCCTTGTCTTTCTAACCTCAGCCACTCTAGCAGGTATAAGACAATATTGCCTTGTGGACCCTGATGATTAATGATGCTGACCACCCTTTTACAAACCTGTTGGTCACTTTGTCTTCTTTGGTAAATGTTCATTTGGGTCCTGCCCATTGTTTATTGGATGTTTTTTGGGTAGCTATTTAGTTGATGCATTGATTATATACTTTGGATATCATCCCTTTACCAGACAAAATGGTTTGTGGATATTCTCTCCTAATCCACAGACTGTCTTTTCATTTTGCTAATTGTTTTCTTTGCTGTGGAGGAACTTCTTAATTTTTAAAATGGTAAACAAGATGGTACAGAAACTAAAATTTAATTATTTTCATCATGTGCACAAATAGCAATTTTCTATTCTATGAACCAATCAGTATAGTCACCATTAAAGCAGAAAGGTTACACCAGGAAATGTCACGTGACTCTCACAAGTCCTCAGTTCCCTCACCTTAGAGCAGGAGGGACAGTGATCATTAAGGTTCCACTGCACCCTGAGGACAGCCTCTGCTATGACCAAGGGCAGCACAGATCTCCTGCTACCTCTACTAGGCACGGACCAAGCCTGGGAATGGCCATTGCCACATAATGGTACACTAAAGCCTGTATCCAAAGCACTACTCTAGAATGCCCACATTTTATTAAAGAAACTATGAAACTCAACTTTTCTAGAGAGATGAAATGCAAATACAAAAATGAGGTTCCTACCCAGTGGCAATGACAGTGTTCTTCGCACGTATGCGATGTATGGATCCATCCTCTATGCATAGTGCGATGACTCCACGGCACTCCCCGCTCTCCATCAGGAGGTCCAGGGCAAAGTACTCCACAAAGTAGCTGGTGTCGTAGCGCAAAGACTGTGGGACACAGGACCCCACATTCTAAACTGCATTCAAGTTAAGTGTTAAGCCAATGTGTTTAAAATGCGAATGGTTAAGCATGTGAAAGGTTAGAGGGCTTGATTTGGCTCTGCTAATGAATGGACACCATAATGCTAAGATGACACTGGGGTTTGAAACAGATAACAGGCTGCAGTTCTCATTATCAAAGCCTATGGCACTGTAAGAACATAAGAAAGCATCACACATTAACAGGAGAAAGCAAACCCCTGGTGACCTGCACCATGGAGCACATGCTCACGTTTCTGTAACACCTCTTGTTTTGGCATGACCTCAGGTGGCATTCCAGGCTCTCTGGAGGCCGCATGGTGCCAGAGTAAGACCCACGTACCACAAGGTCCACAACAAAACCTTGAGTTCCCGGTCACACAGCCCCACTTGCAGTGGTATGTGGGCTGGCGTTGCCCAGCCGCACAGTATAGACATGCCCAATTCCACCCACAGAGAGGTCCCCACTGGGCAGCGTTGCAAGGGCTGGACCTGATAGTCCTCACAGCAAGTCCAAGAGGCTCTCAGGAGCCTGAGCCAACTCCCAAGAGAGAACTGCAGTACAGATAAGTCCTGTTATGCATCTGTCATCATAGTCAGCCTCAGAGAAGACTTGGAAATTTATCACCTGACCCACCTATCTGAAAATAGTTCAGAATACTGATGATTTAGCTGTGTCACAGCAGGCCCTGACCATCCAATGACTACTGTCTCATAAGTCTTCAAGCAGTTTTATAGTTAAGTATTAAAACAAACCAATCAATTCAGGAACTTGAAGGCAGTAAAACAGTCTTAAAATGACAGGTCTATTTTTATACTTGGATTGTGATGGCCATAAGTTCAACTTTCACATTGAAGTGGACATTCAATTTTCCGAAATACATGTAGGAAATACAATTGTCAAAATGACAGCTTTTGCAGCACCTGTTCAGTACTTTCAGGTCAACAATTACTACACAGCTCTTAAGAGTTATCCTATTGTTCTTAACCCATGAGCTGGTACCACCATCCTTTAGTCATTCCCACTCTCCTGCATCCCATCTCTTGTACACCCAGGTGGCCTCACCCTTCCATATAAGGTGTGCAGGAGTGAGTGGCCGGTCCGATCAGCTACGCAGCAGCACCGATGGGCCTGCCCACCTTTCCCAAACTTGAGGCTCTGTCCACCAAATGCACGCTGATAAATCCTTCCATCTTCTGTTCTGCTAAATGGCATGCCGTAATTCTCTAGCTATAAAACGCAAAAACAAACAGGAACCTTAAAGGAGGAAGCTATTCTGGGAATTTGGACTACAACCTTAACACGACTCTGCAAACCCCACACTAATGCTACAGAAGCTACCTTGGTGACTCAGCTCCAGGGCTGCAGTGAAAAGCCTCTGCCAGCGTGTCTCCTCCCCCTCCCCTGGCTGATCACACTCCCTTACCTCGACCACGGAGGCAGGGGCCTGCTCCGTCATGTAATGGATGGCATCCTGGTCCCCCAGCCAGTCAGAGCCCTTCACAGTGTCGTAGAAATGCCACCTCCAATTGTCCTCCTCCATGTTCCCCAGCGCAGCATTGATTCCCCCCTGGAAAAACATGCATTCCTTACACACTATTGATGGAGCCCAAGGGCATCTTCAGGCCTCTCTTCCTTGTGCGGTTAGTTTCTACAAGGGCTGAGGGGGAGCGAGGCAGGATGGTCCCAAGTCACAGCTTCAGCTGACTAGATAAGCAATTTAATCCCTCTCTGCAAAGGAGAAGCAGCAACATGCAAGGGCTGCTGGGAAAAGATGCATATAAACTTGCCTGCCTCTTAATGAGCTGACACAAAGCACTCCAGAAACCCACCAGTGATTTCATGGCAATGGCACTCTAGCTGTATGCTGAAAACACTACGTATACAACTCTAACTCAGAGCCACCCAGCCCTGCACCCCACTTCCTATGGCTATTTATGGACATCACCTTGTCTCATCCCTCAGAGTCACCAGATACAACAATACAGAGATAAATGTTAACCCTCACCCTCTTCTTCCCCAACTCAAATTTCAATTTCTCCTCTTTAGATAATCTTTTTTTTCCCCCCCCAAGTAAAGGAACACTGATGTGATCTGTGTGTGTCCACAAGGCTGTGTTGGAGGTGTGGTCCTCAGTGTGAGGATGTTAAGAGATGGTGGGCCCTTTGGGAGGCGCTCAGGCCCTCTCGGCATGCCCTTGGAGGAACTGAGTCTGTTTTATGGGAACTGGTCAGTCTTGCAGGGGACTGCTATAACAGAGCAACACTGGTTACTTCCTGCTCTGGCTCCCTGTCTCTGTATGTGACCTCTCCTTCTCACATGCTCTCACCACAAAGCTATCCACTAGGACATGCTGTAACCAAAGGAGCCCTTCCCAGAGGCAAATGCATGAGACTGCCTGATCTCAGGATTTCAGCCTCCAACACTGAGCTAAAATATCCAACTTCTTTATATGGTTCCCAGCCATGGATTTTCGTTACAGCAACAACACAAACTAATACACATTTCTAATCTTTCTCCAAGTGTTGTTCTATCATAACTTTTCAGTCAAGCAGAATCCCTTCCTGCCTTTACTGCTGTGCCTCAGTTTCCTCACTTATGAGGTTCCTTCCAGTTCTGATGTCACCAGCACAGAGCTGAGAACTTTGCAGCAAGAGGACAAGTTATCCAGTGACTTTCCTTCTTTCTTTAACCCTCCAACTACAAACCCAAGGAGATCCTGACAAAAAAAGCTCTACAGTCATAGCAGAACACAGAAAGCTGGTCTGAAACAAAAACCTAACAGTGTATGCAATCCCAATGCTAGCCACAACCTGCCATCACCAGAGGCTGACCCTGAGCTCCCAGTTCTGACTAGAGTCCCTGGCCTCCATAAGATCCCAGCCCCCGGGGCAGGCCTCCTGAGCACCAGTCCTCAAGTTGAGCTACCCTTTGCTGACGGTGCTACTACTGCCATGGGACTTTAACACCATGTGACCTGAACACTGCCTGTCCTTGTGATCAGAGAGGCCTTTCCTGGCTCCTGGAACCAACCATCCATCGTCTCTTAACAGAAGACTGTTTTAAACACTGACTTTGGTGAACTGTGAACAATCTGGATATTATCTACAGTGATCCTAGAATCAGAGAACAAAATTGTTAGGGTCTGTAAACAAGTCAGGATGGCGCCTGGCATTTTGCCAGAGGGAGTGGTTTGTGAAGTAAGGCCAGTGAGCCATTAAGTGTGGAGATTCCTTATTGGTTGACTGCTGTATCTAGTTTATGTTAATTAAGATAAGCTGTGTGGAATGTATATACACCCCTCCTGTCCTACAATAAACGGCTCCCACTCCTGCTGTATCAATGTACACAAGTTGCTCGACACCCCCCCCCCCCCCCCGTTTATTTTTCTGCAGCCGGACTGCGGCACAAAATCATAAAAACACTGTTTTCTTACCTTACTTTTACCTTCTTCCCTACACTGAGAACTTCGAAGGCCACTGTCCCTCTACCCTGCGTGCCCACGCCACGTCTACAAGCACCACCATACACCCTGATCAGGTGCTATGGTCTGCACCTGGAATATCCCCCAAAGACCCATGTGTTGAAGGCTTGGTCCCAGCCCATGGCGCTATCTTGAAGAGACAGGTCTAGTGGGAGGAAGTGAGGTCACAGGGGGCATGTCCTTGAAGGGGACACTGGAATGTGGCTCTTCTTTTTTCAGTTCCTGGTGAAACTCAGGAGCAGCCTCCTCAGCAACACACTCTGGCCATGACACTCTGTGCCACCACAGGCCCAAAGCAACCAGATCAAGTGACCATGGATTGAAACCTCTAAAACCATGAACCAAAATAAACCTTTTCTCCTTTTAATTTGATTACCTCAGGTATTTCCTCATACCTTCTTCATAGTGACACAAATTGACTAACACATTTCAAACATGTGAGGGCTGCAAAGGCAACTGAACCACAGGGGCAAAAGCAGGACTAGGCGCGACAGTCAGAAAAGACCTGCATATGAGAAGCCACACAGGTCCCAGGGAAGAGGCCCAGTAGTGAGAGTGAGCCAGTGGGAGCTGGCAAACAAGAAGGAGCTCGTGGAGAAGGCAGGAGGTTGCTGAGGTAACGAGAGCCTCACTGTTGCACCAAGAGCACTGAGAGATAAAACTTTCTCTTACCTGTGCTGCGACAGTGTGTGACCGGGTAGGAAAGAGCTTCGTAAGGCATGCGGTATTAAACCCTGCCTCAGAAAGGCCAAATGCGGCTCGCAAGCCTGCCCCGCCAGCACCTACCACCACTGCATCAAATTCATGATCCACCACTGGGTACTGAGTAGAAATCTAGAAAAGAAAATTCAGCTGTCAATCACACATTCAACTATACCTAATATTCAGAATATGGTGATAGCAGATTAATTAGCCTAAAGAAAATGAAGGGAGTAATCAAAAGGAAAGAGCAATGACACATAGAGGTCCCCAACCTTATCCTAGGGCCAAGCACACATGCCCAGTGGGGCAGCCTCATGGAAAGGGGATCAACAACCATACTTAATGAATAGCAGAGGTTCTGTCCTACGGACCAGGAAACACAACATTAGCTGAAATATTACACACTTAGAGATACAATTTAAAAAAAAATCCGTTTCTAAGGAGGCTTAAAACCACTAAGACCCCAACGTGTCAACTGGGGAGTACAGAGGCAGAGGAAAGCAACAACAGTGAGTTCCAGCTCTGCATATATCATTCTTACTTGTCCACTCTTGTCATGCTCACGTCCCCACTTAGAACTCTGAAGTGCTGTTTTATTCTAGGTATGCACACTGCACTTGACCTGGCATGGACCCAAGTCAGGCTCCTATGAGAAGGTGCCAAGGATATTCAGCGACCACCATGAGCTTGAGGTAAGAAGCTGTAAGCAAACTTCAGCATTCTCAACAAAGAGCAGAACAGGAATACTAAACTCAAAAGACCCCATACTCAGGGCTGGGATTGTGGCTCAGCAGTAGAGCGCTTGACTAGCACGGGCGGGACCTGGGTTAGATTCTCAGCATCACATAAAAATAAAAGGCACTGTGTTGTATCCATCTACACCTAAAGAATAAATATTAAAAAAAATATTAAAAAAAAGACCCTAGACTCATGTGGCTACACAGCCCTACTGTGAGTAGAGAATCCATCTTCCACCACTGCAAATGCTATTCATTTGTATCTAATCTATAGACACATTAAGAACTTTACAAGCAAAACTGTCAATATCTGTAAATATTTGTACAACTATTATTGTACTAAAAATAATTTGAGCATGGATTGAATATCCAAGAGAATTTCTTTAAATATGTGCAATATGTGAATGCACTGAAATGAACTGGTCTAGGCTATGATCCCTCTAGGCCAACAAAGCTGTTTAATGCAGCAGAAAGCCACAGACTCACCGATTCTGAAACTTTAGCAGACGCCCTCTTCCTTCCATCGACAGTGAAGTGAAGACCACGGGCCCACGTCGGGAGAGTTGCTGGCCACTGCAAAGGTAGACTGTTAGTGTCTTAAGGACCACAGACACTAAGGGAACTCAAACTAAAATTTCCTTCTAAATCATGAACCTTTCTATGAACCCCTGTTCTTGTTCTAGAAAGCTCACCTGGGGCCCTTGACTTAACCTCCAAGGTCAGACAGATCAGTGGGCAAGGACTTGGCCCCTCCAGGGCTTCCTCTCCCTTCACCTAAGGTGATATTCCAGTGAAAGCCTTCTGAATTAAGTTGCTTTTCCTGTTCCCAGTAGGAAACTCAATGGATCAGAAATAAAATGAAAAAGGTTCACCTTCTCTGTGGTGTCCTAATTGACATTACTTAGGTTGAAAATGGGAGAATGCCGCCTCACTGCACAGTAGTTTTGCAAGTAAAGAAGCATTTTTACTGCTCTATCTTAGCACTCGAAGCCTTGTAGTCTTGGAAAAGGCACTGGACAGTGAGATCCTTTTTCTGGAACAGGCTGTTGTATAACACTTAGTAAAAGCAGTTTGGTTCAGAGGAATGAGTGGTGGCATCCCTCCACTCCATGCAGGAGGACTCCACTAAGCTAGCCTTTAGCCGCACCCTCTCTTGACCACCAGGCCTCTGGTGCTGCCCCTCTACAGGGCTGTCCCAGCTATTAACTGGTTAACCTCCACAACTTGTCTTGTCTCAGCTTAAATGTCCCATTCTATACAAATTTACTCAAAAATATCTGTATCAGGGCTGGGGATGTGGCTCAAGCGGTAGCACGCTCGACTGGCATGCGTGTGGCCCGGGTTCGATCCTCAGCACCACATACAAACAAAGATGTTGTGTCTGCCAATAACTAACTAACTAAATAAGTAAATAAATATTAAAATTCTCAAAAAAAAATATCTGTATCAGTGACACTGTGGCCCAGTGTAAGAGAGACACCTTCCATGTGGTAAGACTGGGTCAGCTGCTGTGGCATATGTTCTCCATTCTGAGGCTGTACTTTAGAAGACCAAAATAAAAAGAGAGTTAGAAAATCCTAAAGAATAGTTTTAGGAAGTATATCCAGCAATTAGAGGAGGAGAAAAGAGAGATGTCTTCCTGTACTTTGTTACTTGGAAAAGACCATTATTTTGTGGGGGGTGGGGGCAGATTCTGTAAGACAAACAAGAGGGGATCACAGGAATGGAATTCGCAAGGTAAAGCCACTCAGCTGGGCTGGAGGGCAGCTGGTCTGTCCTTCTCAAGCAAAGGCAGAGCTGGACTCCTATGCCAAGCTTCCTCTACTGCTAAGCTTGAATGACAGTTGGCATAAATACTTGGATTTATTTAACAGTCCCAATTGCAAGGTAGTTTCTTGGATTTTAAAGAATTTTTAGGGGGCTGGAGATGTGGCTCAGCGGTAGCGCGCTCGCCTGGCATGCGTGTGGCCCGGGTTCGATCCTCAGCACCACATACAAACAAAGATGTTGTGTCCGCCGAGAACTAAAAAATAAATATTAAAAATTCTCTCTCTCTCTCTCTCCTTTCTCACTCTCTCTTTAAAAAAAAAGAATTTTTAAATTTTTAAAGTGTTCGACTCTACAATCACAAGTCTATTTCAAAAACATACTGACAAGCCAATTTAGGTTTTCTATTTTTTTCAGAAAATGAATTTAAGGAAAAAACAAAATTCTTCCGCCTAAGTATAGTTTCTCTATGACATACATTAACATAGGGAACAGTTGTAGTAAGAGCAGTACATTTTATAGTACCAACTCAAAATGGAAATGGTGAGGTCGCTATACATTTCTTTAAGATGTTCATGATTAACACACTCAGCTAGCTTAACAAGTGGCAGTTACAGGCTAGGCGTGGTGGCACAGGCCTGTAATCCCAGAGGCTTGGGAGGCGGAGGCAGGAAGATCATGTATTCAAAGCCAGCCTTGGCAATTAAGCAAGATACTAAGCAACTCAGTGAGATCCTGCCTCTAATAAAATACAAAATAGGACTAGGGATGTGATTCAGTGGTGAAGTGCTCCTGAGTTCAACCCCTGGTACACCCCCTACCCACTCCCAAAAAAGTGGCAGTTACTAGAGTACGTAACAGAATTGACAATCATCACTCTCTCCCTGTGAAAAATGACCAATCTTTATTCTGAAGTTGGACTTTGCAGGGGATATTTTTATTTTTTGCAGTGTTGAAGTCAAACTCAGGTTTGTGCTCCTCTTCCACTGAGCTATCTTCCCAACCAGACAGTAGGGTGTATTTTTTAATTTGGAGACTAATTTCAATTTAACCAAATTTCTGTCTTTAGATAAAGCTTATTTTGCCCAGGCCTGGGGTACAGACCTATAATACCAGCTACTTAGGAGGCTGAGGCAAGAGGTCTAAGTTCAAGGCCTGCCTGGGCAAGGCAGAGAGACTCAAAATAAAAATTAAAAAGGGTAGTGGATCTAGCTCTGTGATAGAACACTTGCCTAATATTCATGAGGTCTTGAGTTCAACCCCTAGTATGGCAAAAAGTAAAAATGAAAAGAAACACACAAAACAAAAATTTTGTGACATTATTATTATTATTATTTTGAGAAGAAGAAACATTTTCTAACAGGGAAACATGAAAAAGAATGAGAAAATCTACCTGCAGTACAATTGAAAGGCACATAAGACTTTGTTCAATAGCTTAGAAGTTTAGATGACTGAATTAGGTAATAAAGAAAAAGGAGGAAAACGTGAGAACATTATCCTCAATAAGCAAAGGGGGCCCTCACCTGATAAAGCATACCTACAAAATCATGACCAAGAAACAAAACACAATCTATGCAACTACAAAAAAGTCAATAAAGGCTGAGGTTGTAGCTTAGTGGTAGAGTGCTTGCCTTGCACATTTGAGGCCCTGGGTTCAATCTTCAGCACCACATAAAAATAAATAAGTAAAAATAAAGATATTGTGTCCACCTACAACTAAAAAATATTTAAAAAAAAAAAGAAAAGTCAATAAGAACCTAAAAATGGTTGATATGGGGAAGTAGGGTGATTTAGGTGAACTAAATCCTCTACAAGGCAGAAAGCCAGTGTCTACAATGGAAAACCTGCAGGGGGCAACGAAACACCTCAAAATTATCCCCACTGCTGGCAAAAGCAAGGTTTTCTTTTCTCCATACAAGGCTTTCTGTATTCACTAATTTTTTTAACAACTACGTGCAATTATTTTCATTAAAAATTTTAATATTTGTTTTTCAAATAGAGATGCTTAAAATACAGCTCAAATGGATACAAAGCATGGGTGGCGAGCTACAACCCTGGCTAGTTCAAAGGGCTACTTCACAGAACCCTCCTTAGCTCCAGGGAGAAATTGAAAACTTGGGGGACTCCAGCTCGGATCCTATACTTCCCCACTATCCAGAGAATATTGGGAAACAGCTCTGACTCTAAGATTAAAATCCTGATTATATGTAAACCCAAGTCAAAGATTTTCAAATGAACCAGAAAAAAAAATTACGCAAGGGGTGGGGACGTGGCTCAAGCGGTAATGCACTCGCTGGCATGCGCGGAGCGCTGGGTTTGATCCTCAGCACCACATAAAATAAAACAAAGATGTTGTGTCCGCCGAAAACTGAAAAATAAATATTAAAGAAAATCTCTCTCTCTTCTCTCTCTCTCTTCAAAAAATTATGCAGAATACAGAACTAAATGCCACTGCTATGATAATCAAAAGAAAAAAACCCGTTATTACTGTAATAGCATAACTAATGTAATTTCAAATACATCACCAAAACATATTTGGAACAATTTATCTAAGAAAAGGAATTGAATTATCCTAAAACAACATTTTGTATATTCATCTTGAAGGATTTAAAAAACTTCATCAGAAGGGAATGGTTAACAACTATGTAAAGTCTTTGGTTTTACTCTTCCTCTGGATCAAACGGCTTCAAATCATGTCAATGCACTGGGGCCAGGAAAAGAAATCAAAGGTGAGCTAAGTCTGGCAAACTGATAACTTGAAGGCAGTTCTCAATAAAGAGTAACCCCAAACATCTACTTTCCTAAGCCATTTCTCAGATGACTATCATAACTTTTTTTCCCTGCTAGTTTGACTATTTCTTTATAAACTTCAATTCTTCAGGGAAAAGAAAACTAATCTTACATGCCAATAAATATACTGCTTGGGGGCAGAATTTCTCAAGGAAAAGCTATCCTCATAAAGATAAAAAGACTTCTTAAAAAACCAAATCACAGGACAGTAGTGAAGATTCTAGATGGAAAATGCAGATAAAAATGCAAACAGTTAATTCAACTAAGGTTTGAAAAAGACCACTTCCAATCAGCCACTAGGAAAATAAAGGGTTATCAACTAAATTTATTTCAGTGCTCAAAACCTTGTTCCCACTTTCAGGTAGAAGTTCAAAGCTAGAATTCCTCTATTTTAGTCTGGATAAAAGACAACAACAATTGAGGTCTTCCACAGCAGAAGGACCACTGGGAACCTTCTTGAGTAAGGACAAACCACTCTGCTACAATCACAGAATATCAACCTGTCATTTTCTGAAAAAGCACCACTGACCAGGACTCTACTTCCTGCAGCGTCTTAAGGGCCAAGATGGGAATGGCTTGGTCTGCTCTGTAGGCACCAACCACAGCACCTATTAAAGCGTTTATAATGCCTTCTGGTTTTTAAAGGAGTGGCTGTCAACTAATCCTTCTCATACTTAATTGAACATAATCTTTAATATCTCTATTTCAAAAAGGAGAAAATTGCAGTCATAATTACAGGCACTACTGTTGAATGCCTTGACTTCTACTGGCACTTCTTCTTTGTAATTAAACTATTAAGTAGGTAGGTGGGTCAGTTCATTTAAAAGAATCAAATAATGAAACCATCCAAAGTTAGTTTACTTACAGCAAGCCCTGGAAGGTTGAGGATGAACATGCCATGTTAGCGTTCACTCAGACAACCCGGACAGCAGGGACAGGGAGGGTGATCCCCATCCCAAACCGGTACACACTTGCTTGGTCCCATGCGCCCCCCCCCCCCCCCCCCCCCCGTCAGTGTACTCATTTCCTCTGATATTTTTTTAAAAAGTGCTCAGCAATGAAACATGACTCAGCCATAAAGAACGAAATTATGGCATTTGCCGATAAATGGATGAAACTAGAGACTATCATGCTAAATAAAATAAGTCAATCCCAACACACTAAAGGCTGAAAGTTCTGATTTGCAGATGCTTACACAGAATAGGGGCGGGCGGGGGTGGAGTTCACTGGATTACACAGCGAGAAAGGAGGAAAGGGAGGAGGTGGAATAGGAAAACTTTCCTCTGGTCATGTAGAAACACGCCACTAGGGTAACTCCACATCACCTACAGCCACAATATTGGAAGTTGCACCACATGTATGTATGATATGCCAAAATACGTTTCACTGTCATTTAAACTAAAAAGAACAAAACAACAAAAAAACAAAACGGTGCTCAACGGCCGCCGCACCAAACCTAAAATAAAGGTTCCTAACTGCCAAGGTCTCCCGGAGGACACGCACAGGAGGGCCAGCAGCGGCCCGTGGAGCCTAGTGAGCCCAGATCCCACGACCGCCGGGCCCCGTAGCGACCTCCCCACAGCGCCGGCGAGGTGACCTTGGAGGACGCGGCTCCAGGCCTGACTCCGGCGACGGTCGTGACCTTCACCGGGACGCTGCGGGCTGCCGCCACAGGAGGAGCCCTGCCAACCCGGGCAAGGGAGCGGGCGACTCGGCATGCGCTGCACTCTGCCGGCCGGGCCCCGGCCCGCCCGGGTCCCGCCCTCCCGCGATGCCGACTCACCGCCTGGGTCAGCACCAGGCGCCTCGCACCGAGAAGTCGCGACACCGCCCCGACCCCCGCCATGTTTACGCCGTCCCGCCAGGCCCCGCGCCAGACCGCGCCTGCGCACCCCGCCGCGCCCAGAGTGCCGCAGGGAAGATCCCGCGCCTGCGCATCCCGCCGCTCCCGGGGTCCCGCGTGGGGACATCTCGCGCTTGCGCACTTCGCCTCGCCCGAGGCGTCGGGGTTGGATCTCGCGCCTGCGCAGAGCAGACCCGCGGACCTGGGCGCGGGGTGCTCGGCTCCCCGAGTGGTCCGGCACCGGTGGGTCTGTATGGCATTTGGTGGCCGGGCGGGCTGGGCAGTGTTCAGGGGAAGGGGTCGACCACCGATATTTTTAAAAGTACTCTGTGGTTCCCCGATCATGCCAGCACTGAGAGGGTCTGAGGATCTCGACCCTGGGGAATGGGGTCTGAGGGGCGGCGACCGCGGCTTGGTAACCGCCGGTGTTTGGGGACACGGCCCGTCGGGCCTCAGGAGACGCGGGGAGGTGCCCCCACTTCCACCTGCGGGGCTGGGGAGGGGGCTGCCCCCTGCGCTGAGCCTGAGCAGCCGCGGAGCGCACTGGACAGGGGACAAGATGGGAAGCTTTCCTGTGCTCCAGCTGCGGGGAAGCCCAGGGCCGCCCTGAAAGCTGCCGAGGTCGTGGCTGGTGAGCCTGTGGCTAGCTTGCTCCGATGGTATTGTAGTTTTCTAGTGTGTTTATTTGCTAAGAGCCGGGATCTTGCATGGAAAATAAATCAGTAATCCTAAGTAATTTAGCTTCCTGCTTTTTTCACTTAAGGTTGTATTATTAAAATCTTCCTCTTGTACACAACTTTATGAATATAATTTCGAATTATTAAATTTACAGTGAATCATTGTCATTTTATTGATTTTTTTCCAATTTTTGCTATAAGAGCATAAAAAATATATTTGTGCTTAAAATTTTGCCTTTAGGATTACTTCCGTAGGACATATGCCCCAGAATTATGCTTTATTGATGTGCAGGGAACAAACATTATATATTGAGCCCTACTTATGAGTGGGTCCTCTATCAGTGGATTCAGTCACTTGCAGATCAAAAATATTTGGGAAAAGATTGCTTTGCACAGTGCATGTACAAACTTTTTTCCTTGTCATTATGGCTTTAACAATACAGCATAACAACTATTTACATAGCCTTTGCATTACATTAGGTATTATGGGTGATCTAGAGATGATTTAAAGGATACAGGAGGATGAGTGAACGTTATATGCAAATATTTCATCATTTTATATAAGGGATTTGGGCATCTGTGATTTTTGGTGTCTTCTGGGGGGCCTGGAATCAATCTCCCATAGATGCCAGAAATGATTATACTTCCTAGATGTCTTTTTGAAAGTATAACAGTTTTAGTATTTTCTAAATTAGGTGTCTACCTAATTGTTTAAAAAATTCTGTGGTTACCAAGAACCCCCAGATATTAAGTTCTGAGCCATGTGTTTGGGTATATCTTTATCATCTATCATAATTTTATGTCTTTAGGTGTTAAGTATTTATTTAAAACCCTATTAAAACTTTTCAAAAATTGGGTTGAATTCCTTGTTTCTTACATACAACATGACTAAATATTTTGTGATCAGTGTATTTGTGGTGGGCACATAAACAAGGTGAAAACCTCCATGACTCTACTTTGTGGACATGCCCACTTAGCATGGGTACTTAAAAAACTTGTAGACTGTTAACCTAGCTTGGAGAGTACAACCTACACCTGAAGCAGGGGCCTCTCTAATCATGTTGGTGACCACCATGTCAGGAGGCATGAAAAGACCCACACTGTCCCCATTTTCCTCTCATGCAAGGCCCAGCACTTACCCAAAGTCTCCTGCCTGCATTATTCTTTCTGCTTGGAAGACCTTTTTCCTTTGATCGCTGTCTGTTAGACAACTGCTCATTCTTCCAAACTAAGCTCGCACAAACCAGTATGTCCAGTGTGAGCCGTCATTTATTCAGTTGATTGTATGTCTTTATTTACAATGGTGTTAAGGTCCTGCAGAAATGGAATCGATAAGAGACATACATACGTGCACAGCCAGGCATTGAATAACAGTGGAGATAATATCCTGAGAAATGTGTTGATGGGGTTTTGACCTATAACACCCTGGAGTGCACTTATACAGGCTGAGCGGCCGATGATGTTACTATATGATAAGATCTTACAGAGCTACCATCTTCTATGTGATTCATCAATGAATAGAATGCTATGAAATTTATGACTATGTATGTGTGTGTGTGTATCTATATACATACACATAGATGTATATCTCACAGAATGCAAGCACATGCATTCAATTTAGTATATGAATTGGTATTAAGGATGCGCAGCTTATCCATCCAGAAACAACCCTGAAACACCCAAAGTGGGGTGCAGCCAAGCATCTGGGCATGCCACGGCTCGGTCAAGGTGACTCAGGCCATTAGCCATCATGACAATCACCGTTTAAACACACTAAAAAGCAGGACGTTCTGCCAGTGCCTGGCTGATTTGAGATGTGTTTTTCCCCACTAGGTTGCAAGTCGTCGTTTCCTTCTTGAAATCCCATAAAGCTCCATGTGCATGCACTGAAAAAAGGTATTTTTTAAAAAAAAATTATTTTAGTTGTAGATGGACACAATACCTTTATTTTGTTTATTTATTTTTATGTGGTGCTGAGGATCAAACCCAGTGCCTCACACTTGCCAGGCAATCGCTCTACCACTGAATTACAACACCAGCCTGAAAAAAGGTTGTTGAATAAAATCATGATTCTTGAGATTCAAATAGATGACATAATAGTGACTGTTGTTTTATTCCTTTCATACAATGATTTGTCCTTTCCTTTCAAGGTATATCTCCATGAATAACTTAAATGATCCTCCAAATTGGAATATCCGGCCTGATTCCAGGGCTGATGGGGGTGGTGGAAGCCGGTGGAATTATGCCCTATTGGTGCCAATGCTGGGATTGGCAGCTTTCCGTAAGTTGTGGTTTTTCTGATGTTTGTGTTTTCTGGGCTGAAAGCATGGAGTGGTATCTTAAGACCTAGCTTTGGGACCTGACAGGTGCAGCCCAATTTCATCCCATTCTGTGACTTCTGGGCAAATTACTTAATTCTTCTAAGCCTCAGTTTACCTGACCCTGGGAGGTGGCAGTCACAATCAGCTCAACACATGAAATGAGAGTAAGATCAATGTTTAGAAATGTTTTGTGTGGGCTGGTTTAATAACTGGTTTCATGGCAGTGACTCCTTGCTTTTGTGTCCTAGTCAAGACTGATAGGGAAGAACAGGCCTGGAGGAAAACAAGTTTGATGTGTGCTTCATGTCTGGAAGTCAGCCCAGAGACTTGGCCTGTGTAAGTTCCGCTCAGCATAGCCAGAAGCCCTGTATGTAGTTTGAGTTGCCTGGGCACCACTAGATACTCACCCCCAGATGTGAGAAACTGATAAAGAATGGAAGAAAAAAGCCAGGTGTGGTGGCGCATACCTGTAATCATAGCAGTTTGGGAGGCTGAGGCAGGAGAATCGCAAGTTCACGCCAGTCTCAGCAATTTAGCAGGGACCTAAGCAATTTAGCAAGACCCTGTCTCTAAAAAAAAATATAAGAAGGGGCTGAGGATGTGGCTCAGTGGTTAAGCGCCCCTGGATTTAATCCCTGGTACCAAATAAATAAGTTAATTAATGTTAGAAAAGAAAAGAATGGAAGAAAAGCAAAAGTGCCCTCTGTGCGTATGGACTTTTGTACACAGTGACTTTTTTGTGCTTGAATTTTCCATGTCAGCAGGTGTGTAGTGAGGGAGATAAGGCTGGCAGGAGCAGGTGGAATTCACAGTTCAGGGATCTGAGTGGTACCTGCTGGTGCTCCAGCTACAGCCCTGAGGATTCTATATTGAAGGCTCACTCAACTTGGTCTTGCAGGGCAGTGCCAGCATTGCTAAAGGCTACTGTTGCTGAGGCTGGGGTGGTGAACTTCCACTCAGAGAGTGGCCTGGGTGGTTTAAAATGATGCTTATTGATGTCATCTTTTTTGGCTTTGAGGCTGGGAGAGGCCCTTTGATTTTCCAATACTCATCTGTGACTTTTATAGCCACTCATGTTAACTTTCAGATTCTTATCTTCTCTTCTTGGGCCTTTGAAATGATGCTTTCTGTAGTTCAGGAATGTTTTATTTTTCCTCATGGTTATCTTGTTTAGGTAACGTATTCAAGGATAACATTTAGTTTTGCATTCTTATATAAAGATTCTTCAAAATCGTTTCTGTGTTTGAGAAGCTGTGTTGCAACTTTGAGTGTTAACCAGCCCCTGGCATGGTTTGGAAGTAAAGGCAGATGGATGAATGCTGTATGGGATCAATGCTGTTGATGTATTGATGAGATGCTGAATTTATCCTGATCATTTAAACTGCATTATGTGTACATTCGAGATGCTGAGAATTGAACCCAGAGGCGCTTTACCACTGAGCTGCGTCCCCAGCTTTTTTATTTTATTTTGAGTCAGAGTCTCACTGAGTTGCCCAGGCTGGCGTTGAACATAGGATCCTTTTGCCTCAGCCTCCTGAGTAGCTGGGATTATAGGTGTGTACCATCATGCCCAACTACACCTTTATGACTTTCAACACAGCATAGAGACTAGTATAATTATGTCCACCTGAAAGATTAGTCCCTGGCCACATTCTTCTCTGGGTAACTGCCCTGGAAAAGTGTCTGGCATTTCTTAGGACAGCGCCTCCTGTCAGCCTCGGTGGCCACATCTCCTATAACCCCGTAATCACTCCGTCCAGATGTCGCCTAAGTAGTACCGTGTAGTGTGTGGCCTCTTTGGCTGGTGTTTTCACCCAGTGTGGTCCTTCAGACCTATTCGGGCTGTTGCCACCTCTGTAGCCAGTGGATCACTCAGTGCTGAGCAGGGTCCCTGATGTGGGTGCGCCACAGTTCAGTTGACCATCCACCAACAAGACTGCTGTGTTCTAGTTTGGGCTGTGATGAATAAAGCTACTACCAACATTCTTTTACAGGTTTTTATGTGAACATAAGTTCCATTTCTTCAGGATGAATGTCCAGAAGTGCAGTTGCTGGGTTTCATGGCAGTTGCATGTGAAGTGTTCTAAGAAAGTGCCACATTGTTTTCCAAAGTGGCTGTGCTGTTAACGTCATGTCCTCAGCAGTGATGCACAAGTGGTCCAGGATCCCGCCCCACAAGTGTTCGTATTTCATGTTCTTACAGGTGTGGAAGCATCTCAAGTGTTTTCACTGTGCTTCCCCTGGCAGCTGGTGAGATTGACCATGTTTTCACATGCTCGGGGTGTATCTTCTGTGAAATATCTGTTCATGTCTTTGGCCGTTCACTAGTTGGGTTGTTTTTAAATGTTGAATTTTGGGAGTTTTTAGTATGTCCTAGATTCAAGCCCTTTTCTAGATTTGTGGCTTACAGATATCTTCATCAGATCTAGTTAGTCCTTTTATTCTCCTAACAGTCTTTGACAGAGCAAAGGTTTAATTCTCAAAAGCAAGTTTAACATGCTTTTTTCTGTGCAGATCTAAGAGATCTCTGCCTGCCCTGATCCTGAAGATCCTCTTCTGTGTTTCTTCTGAAGTTTTTTTTTTTTGGGGGGGGGGGGTTCTTTTACATGGTACACTGTGAGTCCTGGTTTGGTCTCCTCCTTGCCATTTCTCTGCCTTTGTCTTGCCTTCTGGTGCCTGGAGCAGACTGGGTGGTCTTTGGGCTTCAGGGAGAGCACCGTTTCACCACTGGTGGTGGTGTTTGTGGGTTTTTGTAGCCACCCTTCATTAAGTCAAGAATGTTCCCACCTTGGGACTGGGGTTGTGGCTCAGGGGTAGAGCCTAGTATGTGTGAGGACTGGGTTTGATCCTCAGCACCACATAAAAATACATAAAATAGTGGTATTGTGTCCATCTACAATGCAAAAAAAAAAAAAAAGATTAAAAAAAAAGATTGTTCCCCTCTGTTTCTGTTTTTCATGAATAGGTATTGAATTTTGTTAATTTTTTTTTAAATTTTTATCAGTTGTAGGGTTGTGTGATTATACCTCTGTAACCTGTTAATGTGTTGGATTACTTCTAGTGACTTTCTCATATTGATCCAGTCTTTATCTCTGGAGCAATCCCCCCTTGGTCATGCTGTATATTTCTTTTTACATATTGTAGAATTGTACTTGCTAATGTTAAGGACTTTTGTGTCTGTGTTCCTAAGGAAAATACTGAACTTTGGGAGGTTCTCTCTCTTCTCTTCAACTGTTGTGCTATTAAAAAAAAAAAAAATTAGTAGTTGTATTTTTCTTCTAAAATTTCCATTTGTTTGCTCTGTATATCTTCTGTTTCTTTGCTTAGACTTTATTCTGATGATGCTTTAAAGTGTTTGTCCAATGACACTGACGTCTCCATCCTGGCAGTGATAGGCATCTGTTGATTAGTTTTTCATTCAGCTTTAGATCTCTCTACACCTTGGTGGGATGAGTGACTTCATTTGAAACCCCAGAAGTTTGGTATTGTGCCATGAGGCTGTGGATTTTACATTCACCTGTCTTAGCCTTGCTCTTGCCGGGGATGGGAGGCTGCCTCTTTATTGCTGGCCACAGGCCCTGTGGCCCCCCGGGGCCCATTGTCTGGGAGTGGCTCCTAGCTCCTGCTCTATCTAGCCTTGGGCTGTGGGTGGGATACATCCAGGTGTGCATTTGAGAAGATGGTTTTAACTTTTATGCTTATAGAATTGAGGTGCAACAGCACAGCCAAGTAAGAATGGCTTTCAGGTATATGGAAATAATGCCAGTTCTTTCATGGAGTAGGTCCTGCAGCGTGATCACTGATGTCATGGAGAAAGAATCAGATGGCACAGGCACCTTTTATTTATTTTATTCGTCCTTTTACTCTCCTAACAGGCCTGTGATCTCAGCTACTTGGAGACTGAAGCAGGAGGATCACAAAAGTTCAAGGCCAGCCCTAACAACTTAGCAAGACCCTGTCTCAAAATAAAAAGGCTGGGGATGTAGTGCACCCTTGGGTTCAATCTCCAGTCCAAAAAATAAAATTGAATGGCAAGAATACCAGCTGGAGGGGGCAGCTGCAAAAGTGGAGCAGGACCAGGAAAGTTGGTAGAAACCCTGGTGTTGCAGGGAGTTAAAGCAGGGGCAGGGGAAGAGCAGAACTTGTGAGAGCCAGAACTCCTGCTTTTGGTGGCTTTGGGCCTTGGGATTTGAACATGTGTGGGACATTCCTTTTGTTTTCCAAAGACTCAAATCCATGCTGGCCCGTTTTTTTCTAACTTTTTAAAATTCTTATTTTTGATACTGGGGATTGAACCCAGGGGTGCTTTACCACCAAGCAACATCCCAGTCCTTTTTTTTTTTTTTTTTTTTTTTTTTAGTCAGAGTTTGCTAAATTACTTAGGTCCTCACTAAATTGCTGAGGACGGCCTTGAACTTGCAATCCTCCTGCCTCAGCCTCCCAGTGGCTGGGATCACAGGTGTGACCTCCATGCCCTTCTCCTCCACACTGCTTTTTGGAGTGTGAACATATCATTTTGAAAAGCTAGAAATTAGCATATCATTGTCCAGCATTTGTGAAATGATCAGCACCAGTGTTTGCTCAGGAGGTGGTGGGCATCCTGTGCCACCACCCTGCCTCGCCTCATTATCCACGTGACAAACTCCTCTTGTGAGTGGGATGGGAAACAAGCTGGGGACTCCATTCAGACCTGAGGCCCCTGCCCACTGGCAGGTGCTGTGCCACCAGGTCCTGGGCCTTCTTCCTTCCTGTAGCAGAGAATGGAAGCCAGCTTTTCCACAGTGTGAGGTAGTGCAGTCAGTGCCCAGCCTGGCCTCCCCACTCTCCTAGGCCCACATTTGTGAGTCCAGTGGCTCTGGCATGGGGATAAAGGCCAGAGCACGTCTTGAGGTTGGCATCCTTGCTGTGTGTCTGATAGAACGTAAGCAAATGCCTTGGATATAAGCTGTTCACCAGTGATGCCTGGACAGAGCTGACACAACTGTTTCGTGGCACACTGGGGATTGAACCCAGGGGCACTCGACCACTGAGCCACATCCCCAGCCCTTTTTTGTATTTATTTAGAGACAGGGACTCAACTGAGTTGCTTAGCATCTTGCTTTTTGCTGAGGCTGGCTTCAAACTTGCAATCTTCCTGCCTCCCTTTCCCGAGCTGCTGGGATTACAGGTTTGTGCCACCATACCCGGCCTCCCATGTTAACTTTTTATATCTTACTGATAGTCTGTGGGACACTGAGACCAGAGCTGGCAGACAGTGGTGGGGTTGGTGGCAAGAGAAGCAGTGGTAGATTTTCTTGGCCATAGGAGTTAGATGTGTGGACCCTGCATGCTCAGCCTTCAGTCCTGGTCTGATTTGGGGGTAAGAGCTTTGCCATTCCTACAGAATGTACAGTCTTGGGTCTTAGGCTGTAAATCAAGGGCTATCTTTATATGTTGTTTCCTTTGAGTAAAGATCATTCATTGAACCTCTGCTGTGACTCTTCACTATGTATCTTTTTCTCCTTCAATTTATTCATGTCAGGTTGGATTTGGTCCCGAGAGTCCCAAAAAGAAATAGCAAAAGAGAGAGAAGCATATCGCCAGAGAACAGTTGCCTTCCAGCAGGATCTTGAAGCCAAGTACCATGCTGTGATCTCGGAAAATCGACGTGCTGTTGCTCAGCTGTCTCTGGAACTTGAAAAGGAGCAAAACAGAACAACTAGTTACCGAGAAGCCCTTATCTCTCAGGGGCGGAAGTTGGTGGAAGAAAAGAAACTTCTGGAACGGGAATGGGCTAAGGTAATGCAAGAAAGAAGCCAGCTGCAGCCTCTGAGAAGTGTGTACCTGAGCCGTCTGGAGGAGGAGGAGGACTGGCAGAGGAAAGCCCGGCTCATGCTGAAGGAGGTTGGAGAGGCCCTTGCAGAAAGACAGAACATTTACTGCAGCCTCGTCACCCCCCGCCGCTCACGGCTGGAGCTGGAGAAGAACTTACTGGTGCGTGCCGCTGTCGACCCAGTGGCTGCTGACCTAGAGATGGCAGCTGGCTTGACTGACATATTCAAACATGACACCTACTGTGGTGACATCTGGAATAGCAACAAACGCCAGAATGGGAGGCTCATGTGGCTATATCTCAAGTATTGGGAGCTAGTCGTGGAGCTGAAGAAGTTCAAGAGAGTAGAGAAGGCCATACTAGAGAAGTGAGAGGAGTGAGGTGTCCATGGCCACCGGTTGCTTCTCATGGCGTTCTCCCTGCTGAGCTCCCACACTTCCTCTGCTTGCTACCCGCATCCCACCACATGCAGCTGCCCTCAGTGGCATTCCAGCTCTGCCACCCTCAGCAGCAGTGAGGATTCGGCACATAAAGGTTTTCCCTGTGATGCTCAGCAGCTGTGAAGGGTTGCCTTTCTCTGAAGCATTTTGTGAGCTGCTAATATTTAGCAGAACAGTATAATGTCATTTTAGTTCGAGGGTAAAAATTGTTTTTAAAGGTCAAATATAATATTGATCCTCACTGTAGGTAATTTTCTGTGACTTTTCCTATCTTCCTAAATAAATTCTGTCTTCTAGGATTATTTTTTTTCCTCCCCAGCTTCCATTTAGCAGTCGTCAGGCAGTGGTGATGAGGGGTGTTATAAGACCACGGAGGCTGTAAAACATTTGGAAGCTCTCATGCTCACAACAGGAAAAGCACCCAAGTGGTTCTCCTAGCCAGCAGGTGCCCCAGTATTTTGATAGCCACAGAGGCTATCAAAGCGCGAGGCAGGCCCACAGAGCCCATGTTCTGGAAGAGGCTGGGTGGACAGGTCCCAGCTCCTGGGGGATGGGAGGATCACTTCAGACTGTTTTCTGTTGATCTGGGGTGTTGAAGGTACATGAGGTTGCAGGGCTTAAAATGGAAGGAGTTGGTTGGGGGCTGGGTATTAGGATCTTGCTTCTCATTTTGCTTACTGCAGGCTGCTTTGCCTTGGAACAAAGTTAGAAGGTAATGATTGGCCTGGACCTTCTGAATCCTAAATGCACAGTCACAAGACTTTTGTACTTTCATCAAGTTAACTTATTTGGTGGAGAGGCCTTCCCCTTTTTAAAGCTCCTAGATAAAGAGGTATCTCAGTCACATATTCCATGTATGCATGTGTGTTATGCACCACTGACACAGTGTCAATTTCATGGTGACAAGAAAATCTTTCTGCAGACATTGCAGCAGCAGAGACAAGTGGCAGGGGAAAGCCTCCCCAGAGAACCTGCATGTTCTTTGGAACTGCATGTCTAGTTGGAGAGTGTAACTGTTTCTGGGTCAGCTTAAAGTAGGGGGAGGCTTTCTAGCTGCAGCCTAAGTTGCACCAGTGTTTGATGTGATGAACACACTGAGCCCCAACATGCTCCAGCAAGCAGCTGCCTTCATTCTCTGGGTGGCCCTTAGCTGTACTATGACCAGGACGGATTGCTGGGCAGAGCTGGGGTCACTCCCTCTGCCTGCTCCTTGAGAGGTCCTGTCTCTGTTCTGGGCTCGATGAAGTAGTCCCTGTATTTCTCAGTTAGGATTCTGGTTGTAAGCAATAGCTTAATTCAAGCTGGCTTAGAGGATTTGCTTTAAGGGTGTCTCAGACCCAGGGCAAGAATGGAGAGTGCAGTTCAGACCTGGGAGGAGCTAGAAATGGCACCTGAGCAACTCTCAGGGACCTGCCTACTTCAGTCTGTTCCCTGCAAAAGGCTCCTAAGGCCACACCCCATCCTGGACTGGCATACTGCCTGTCCCACTCAGGCCTTCAGAGAAGTTTGGGAGCCCTGGGTTATACAATGCTGTGGCACTTGGATGGAGTGGGGACAGTGAAAGCCAGGGATTACAGAGTATGTGGCTTTTGTTAACAGGAAGTCTATGGTGACTCAAGGCATGGTGTAGAAGTCCTAGAGCTCTGCAGCAATGAAGGAAGCTCATCTCCCTTGCCCACCTCTGGTAGGAAAGGGTCTCGCTGTTGGGGTGACTGGATAGCAAAGGCATTAGGGCGGCTCCCAGGCCCAAGGTGGCCTGAGGTCTGGGTAGGGTGTTTGGTCCCTTAGCCTGAATTGAAATCCCAGACTCAAGAGCCCTCATGTCAGCTCAGGCAGCCCTGCCCCAGTCAGGAAAGCACCTCCTTTACCTGGGAATCCTGCAGAGTGAGCCCCCAGTATGCCTTGTTGGGCCTGCCTGGCTCATGTGGGTAACAGAACTGGTCAGCCAGAGAGGTACTGTGTTGGGGTGCTCATGCACAACTCTACATCAGTGTTCTTCAAGTTCCTGGTTCTGAGCCCAACCCTGCTGGGATGGCCCCTTGAGGCTGGTCAGTGGCCAGCAGCTGAGTGGGGTGCTGGAGTCTCCTGGCTGCAGAAGCTTGCTTGTTGAACATGGGGTGTTGGCCCTACTGGTGAGGCCTCTGGCACGTGGCTGGGCCAGGGGGCTGCTCTCTGGGGCCAGGGCTGACTCTGCTTGGTGGTGCCATAGGATGGGGCTCCAGACCGGCAGAAGCAGATTGGTAGGGGTGGCTATGGTAAGCATCAGGACCAAGTGGTAACCAGTGCCTTTATCCTGGAGCTGCTGCCAAGACTGGTAATCATGGGAGTTCAGGGTTGAGTGACTGCCAAGTAGAGCTCTCTCCACTCCTCATAATAGAGTTAGCTGGCCATGACAGAGGTCCATTGGTCTGTGGATATCTCCTCTGTCTCTGTATACTCAAGAAAGAACCCTTGCAGGTATCCCAACATGTGGAACCAGCCATTAAGGTAGGAAGGGCCAAGTTGGAGTTCCCAGAACTGTTCCTCTGCCCTGCAGGATGATCATCAAGAAGCCCTGCTGCACTCCTAGGGGAAAAGCAATGACCAATCCCCCAGTGAGACCTAGGAATACAAGGAGGTGAGCCCCACGCTGACCTCATTGGTGTCCCTGTTCCATTCGCCCATCTCGTCCTGGAGAGGCTGGCTGGATCTTGGTGGGTGATAGTGGCCCCCCAGAGCTTCACCAGGAGCTACACCAGCTACAGCTGCCATGTGTATGCACTGACTCCAATTTACACACTTACCTTGCAAACAGTAGATGCTGCTGGCCCTGGTAGATACCAGCTATGTGACCGTAGATGCCGGGTGGCCGCAGGCAGAGTCCCAATGTGAGGAAGGTGTGACCCAAGTCCATGGGTGCTGAGAGCACTGTCAGGCTGGGGTGGAGTTGGTCTAGAGGAGCAGGTGAGTCTCGCACTTGGGGACAGGTATGTACGGTTTAGAGCATTTGGACTGCTGCCTAGGAATGGATTTGGACCAGCATAGAGGGGGTGCTGTCCTGAATGTTTGCTGCCAGCAACTTCACCCGCAGAGGCAGACTTCTGTGTGCCTGCCCCTACCCAGGTAATGGGCCACACCCTGGGCCCTTCTCCATACAGCCACACAAATGCAGGGCTCTCCTGGTCCAGCTAGCCATTGCACATGATTGGTTACAGTGCCACTAGAGGCTGAGTCTGTAGTCACGAAAATTCAGACACTCAAAATAATGAAAATTACTCTGCTTTTTAGAGTCTGAATTTTTAAGTAATTTAAAAATTTTGCGTGGTGCCTACTCTTTCTAAGAGCTTGTTGCAATTCAAACTCTATGTGCCCGAAACTTGATTGCAAAGAGACTGCCAGCGTGAACCTTTGCTGGTAAGGCACAGCCAAGCAGGCAGAGAACGATTACAGTAGGGTGGGGTGAACACTTGGTGTCAGCTCACACTGAGACCCTGAGGAGGGACGCCTTTAGCAGGCAACCCTGCGAGGCTCTCCTGCTGGGTCCCACCAGAAAGAACAGCCTGGGATACACCTGGAGCTCCAGGCTGCAGAGCACCTGAGATGGAGATGCCCCTGGGGGAAGTGCTGCCAGGAGTGGTGCTCAGGTGGTACTGGGTCCAAGCTCTTGTCTGTGCCTCAAGGAAATATCTTATTTCCAAACTCTTAAATCCTTTTAAAAGTCTTGAATTGCGGTGAAATAAGGACCATGGCTTGGTAACCACACTTATTTTATTAGCACTTATCATTCTAATTCTCAACTTTTGGTACAGAGTCAAGCTTAGTGGAAACCAACTCCACCTCTGGTGACAATCAGCCCCTTAGGGGCAAGGAGCCAAGGGCCATGGGCTTGGAGCCTGGCTGTTCAGGGAAAGTTAGGACTGGAGAAACCACAGGACATCCATAAATGCCACACTCTGTGTCCTGACCTACTGCTGAGGCCAGCACTCACTCAGATACAAAGCAAAGCAAGGACAGAGTTACTGGTAACAGCTGGAAGCCGCTGCGTGCTCCTGGCCCTGTTTTGAGCAAACAAGCCTGGCTTGTCAACATGCTAGCCCCACAGACACATCTAGCATGCCATATGAGCCTCCTGCCGGGCACGCAGATTTGGTTTACCTTTGCTTTTCATCTCTTCCTCAGCTGTTTTAGGGGCTGCTTCCTTCTTTACACATGTTGTGTGACAAGTCCTCGTTTCCTTCTTCTTGCTGGCTCAGAGTCCAGTCGACCCTGCTCCTACGGTAGCCTGCCCTGGCACCCATTGCACCTCCACTCACTACCACATGTGCCTGCGTGGGGTCTTCACCAGGCTATAGGGTCTGCTGCCTGACCCAGGAGCACCCATGACACATCTTGAAGGCAGGGCTTCCTCTCCTAGGGCACCTAGCAGGCTTGTTTACCATTTTCACTAAGAACTGCTTTTGGTGGTGATGCTGGTGATGAATGTGCAGCCCAAGCCTCTGGCAATAGGACTGGCCCTGGGCACCCTGCAGGCTGAAATGCAAGACCGCCCTTGCCCTGGTGGAGCACCTACTCCACTTGTTTCAGTGCTCTGGAAAAGTTTTCTAAAGCAGTTTTGAAAGCTTGCAGCAAGAAGGTGCCGAGCTCATTGCTTGTTTCCTGGATGTCTGGGTCGAAACTTCCGAAGACAGGCGTGGAGGCCTCGATGTCCTCACGGTTGGCCCGCAGCAGCACCGCATGCAGCTCCTCAGCAATCTCATTGTACTTCTGCTGGTCGAATTTGGACACGGCCAGCTCGTCCTGGGGGTAGGCAGTGCCTTCGGGGTAGCAGTCCTTGGGCACTGGGAACTCAATACGCCGCAGCTCAGGCAGCTCGCAGAGCGCGGTGAAGAGGCGCTGGAGGGCCCGAGCAGATAGCGGGTTCCCTAGGAACCGGAACTCCTGTAGCTGGCGGCAGGGGCTCAGGCCCAGGATCAGCATGCCCACGTGGCTGTCTGTGATGCTGCATTCCTCCAGGGTCAGTGCCCTCAGTGTCTGGGAGGCCCGGCGGAGCAGTCTGAAGAAGGTTGAGGGGTACATGTGCACCAGGTTGTGTCCACTGAGGTCCAGCACTTCCAGGTGGGCAGCATGTGCGCAGTCTGCCAAGAAAGCCATGTCGGCGTGGTTCAGGGCACAGTTAGCCAGGTCCAGTGCTCGCAGTGGGGTTCTGAGGGGGCTGAGGGACAGGCAGAAAGCAACACAGGTAACAGCAGTGTTTCAGGTGAGCTGGGGTTTAAGTGTAGGTGACAATCCACTTGTTTCTCTATCACAAATTGCCTCCCATGGATAAATCCAGCTGCTGCCTGATTTCATACAGTCTGCCATTTGAGAATAACTGGTGATTTTAATTAAATACTTGAAAAAATTCAAAGAGTTTGTGATAAGGGGAATTACATGAAGTTCAAGTGTCTGTGTCCACAGCGATTTAGGTTTACTGGAACACTGCCATTCTCCCTCACTCACCTAGCCTATAGCTGCCATTTGGCTTTGTGGCAAAGAATAGGCTTTAGGATTGGGGTGTGGTTCAGTGGTAAGTGCCAAACCAGCATGCAGGAGGCCCTAGGTTCATCCCCAGCGCACACAGTTACGCAGGGGGCCTTCTTCCACACCCATACCCAGACATTGCAGCAACCCCTTTCATGTTGTGAGGGAAGTCCTGTCGGGAATGGCAGCTCAGAGAGCTGGCATCAGGGGTGGCAAAAGAGCAAAAATGAGCCAGCAGGAAAGCACCCTTTCACTGAGGAGCCAGATCCACATGGTGTTAGAACTGGGAAGGGAAGCCAGAGACCCCGACAGTCTCTGCATTCCTAAACCACCAGTTTCGATTTAGTTGGAGTAGGTGGCAGCAAACGAGCAGCTGCAGGAGTGTCTCTGGAACAGCGTCCATACCTGGGACTTGTGAAAACACACATTCTCAGCCTGCTCACCCTTTTGGGACCCTGACCTGTCAATACCCGATTCCCGCTCTTTGTTCCCTCCTATCCTCCTGCCACAGCTACCTCTCACTGCCCAGCCACGCCTGGTGGATCTGCTGCCAAGAGCCTGCCCCTGGGACAGCACATGAAGCCACCCCAACTGTGTCTCTCCCTGGCTGCTTTCCTGCACCCCTGTCTATAGCAGAGCTGCCCAGAAGGAGGCACCCTGACCCCTCTACCTGAGGGCTGCCCATGCAGTCCTCCTGTGAGCCATCCAGGAGGAGCATTGCCCCTGTAGACCTTCGGATGAGACTGCAGCACCAACGGCTGACAGCCCAGCTCAGCCTCACTCCCACTCCTGATCTGGTATGACATCGGTGGGTTCGGGCAATTTGTCCCACAACAGGTAAGTTGTTAGGTGGGGGTGTACTTATGCTTTGTTTACTTGCTACTTAGTATGAGCTCTCTTGCTAACTGGAAGCAGTGTCCCAGGTCCCCCCAGAGCACTGTTCTTTTCTGGTGGCTCTAACTCATAGTTACCTCAACCCTGTCCCTCTCCTACAGCTCTGGCCAAAGCAACCCCAAAGAGATGAACCAGTAGCCTTATAAGTTAGCAGGTCCCATCCCTGTTCCTCAGCTCCTCTCCAGCCTTCCTTGCCAGGGCCCAGAGTGCTCACCTGGCCTCTCCTCTACTCACCTGAGCAGCGTCTGGATCTTCCCGGTCAGCGTGGAGAAGGCCACACTTAGCTCTGTGAGCCGGGTCATCTGGCTGAGCTCCCAGGCGATGGAGGAAAGGAGAGAGTCCTCACCCTCGGGAATCGGCGTGTAGGTGGGGGGTACGTCGAAGGCCCTGGTGGGCAGGGTGAGTGAGACCAGCTGAGGGAAGCCCACCTGGGCCAGCAGCTGCTGTACGTGCCCAGCATTCAGCCGCACATTGTGAACCACCTCCAGCTTGCGCAGTGCACCTGGCTTGGCCAGGCCCAGCACATGCAGGAGCTGCCCAGGGCTTAGGCTGTCCGCCCGGAAGGACAGGCATCGCACCTGCAGAGGGGCTGGGCCTGATGGCTGCAGGGCCTGCACCACCACCTCAAAGTTACCTTCAGTGACAAAAAGGTCAGCAAAGACCTCAGTGGAGCGCCTGCCCATGCAGGGCTCTGCTTGAAGCTCACAGCAGGTCCTGGCCAGCAGCTCGGTGCGTCCCCACCTTCCCAGTGCCCTCCTGCAGGGGCACCGCTGCACCTGCACATCTCGAATGCCAGTGAGGTCTGCCACCCGCAGCCAGCGGCTCCCACCCTGCAGCACGTGGTCGGCAAGGCCCCGCACGCAGGCCTCCAGGCAGGTCCTGCAGGCTCGGTCACGCAGGTCCTCTGGGTGGTCAGTGCTCGGACCCAACAACGCAGCCAGCCGGAACTCCTCCAGTGGCCAGCATCCCAGCACAGCACGGGTCACTTCTGCCTGCTCCAGCAGGTAGCTGGCCTTGAACAGAAGTGGGTAGAGGTTATGGGCCACACTGTCCAGGCTCCCCTGGGCCAGCAGGGGGTGGGACACCAGGGCTTCAGCAGAAATGAAACGGAGCGACCTCATGGCGCCCTCAGACCAAGGCAGGACAGCATTCTTCTCTCTGGTTCTGATCGAGGTGTGTGCCCTTCATGCCTATTTTTAGCTGCTGCTGCTGCTGCTGGGAGTGCTTGGCTTTGGGCAGAAAGTGGCGAGCTTGCCCTTCAGTCATCTGACTGCTATTTTGGTCCTGGGGAGCCTGTTTGGTGTGACCATTAGAGGCGGCTGTCCACCTTGTGGCACCCAGCTTGTGAAATCAGAGCTGCTTGGCTCCAGGTGCCCTATGCGGGAAGCCTAGGACATATAAAAAGGCAAAACACCTTCACTTCTGGGGATACCAGGATACCAGCAATGGCCCCTTTTTCCCTCCTGGGAGAAGTCTCTGTTACCCCTTTTTAAATAAACCCTGCTTTATATGCTTGTCTTGGCATGCTTCTCTAATGTTATACTTCAACATGTGAAGAAGCAGAACTCGTCACTGGTAAATGGCAGTATCATGACCACTTGGGAAGAGGAGCACATTAGAAATGGCCACAGCTGCCCACCTGGCCAGTACCCCCACCCAACAACCTCTGCTTCCTTTAGTGCTGGCTGCATGCAGTATCACAGAGGAAGATGGAGTGAACCCAAGGTACATGAAAGCTGCTCTGTCCCCTCACCAGTGCCTGGCCTCAGCCCACACCTCATAAGGCAAGGGGAGGTGTTTCTTGAAAATGCACAAACTCATAGTGCAGTCCTCGAGGCCGGGCACCATCGGGGGACAGCATGATGGGTCAGAAGCACTGCTTTCCTTGTGAACAGGTTCTCCTAACCTGCCTTCTCTGAACCCAGAGCCAGACCCAGTGTGCACGGAAGATCTGCTTCCTGCCACTAGGCCCCACCTCCTGAAGGCTCCACCACCTCCCAGTAGTGTCCCTGCTGGGGACCAGTCTTAAGCACTTGGCCTTGGGGGGCATTTGAGATGCTGCTCACAGCTGTAAAGAGCTTCCCTTCATAGCTGACTCCACTCAGCTTGGTTAGGATGAGGACTCAGTGCTGGCGTGGTTCATGTCCATCAAATTGGGAGGATACTCAGCTGCTGTTTCCTCAGATGTCCTTTGCCCCTGCTGTGGGAACTCTAACTACAGCTCACGAGTCCCTATCCTCCAATTCACTGATGTTCTGCTCTTTTTTGTTTTGGTGGGGGAGGGAGGGGCAGGGGCAGTTCTTTTAGCGTGTTTCCTTTTGGACAGGGACAAGTTAATTTAGGTGTCAACTTGACTGGATTAAGGACTTTCCAGAGGGTTGGTAAAGCATCCCTTCTAGCTGTGTCTGAGGGTGCTTCCAGAGTAGACTGGTGTGCAAGTCAGGGCTGGGTGGGGATGAGCGGCCCTCCGTGGATGAGCACCATCAGGCAGCTGGGCCCCAGCACAGCATGAAGGCCAAGGAAAGGGGGATCTGCCCTCTCTGGAGCAGGGCAGCCTCTCCTCCTGTCCCTGGACTCAGAGCTTCAGGTGCTCTGGCCTTTGAGCTAGCACTGAGCCTCCAGAGTCTCCAGGTACAGGTGAATTTAAGCTCATTCCCTACTTCTTTATCTCAGGTAGAGGTGGAAAGTATTTTTTTGATTAATAAAACATTTTTTAAAAATTTGAAAAATTTTGCAGTAATGTCAGCCCCTCATAATCACTGTTTCCAAATCCAGTGATTTAACCAACCAAGGATGGAAAGTACTTGGACACTGCTTCTCTACTGAGCACATGCTGACTCCTCGGGGTCATCGTCTTTGTCAGGCATGAGTGATCTGGAGATGATTGAGCACATGGCAGGACTGTCTGGTGGGGTAAGGACTCCTCAGAGCCCCGGAAAGCTTGTTTTCCCTGGGAAGAGAGACCAGAAGGACTCTAAAGAACATGATCAGGAAGGAAGCGGAGAGGGGAGCTGGCCACATGTCTGTCTCAAACCTTCAGGTGAGGATCAAAGCAGAGCGGCCTTAGTTGTAAAGCAGAAGAGTGTGCTCTGAAGAGGAGCTCTACCATGCAGTGAGCATGCACCCTGTCCCACTCAGCCTGTTCCCTGAGGGGCACAAGAGCTCGGTGAGGACAGAGACAGTACCCTTCCTGGGCCCTCTGTGACCCCTGGGAGGGCTTTGGTACTGGGCTCCTGTGGCTGGACAAGTTTGTAGCAGGGTGCTATGCTGCAGATGTGGTTTGGGGGTCTCTGGCAGCAGGTGAAATTTTATATCTGAGCTCACAGATGTGTCCTCCAGGCTGGTCCCTCTGGCACAGAAATCAAACCCTTAAGGTCTATGGAGGGCCTAGGGCTCCAACCTGGCTGGCTGGCCATCCTGTTCAGACCTGCAAGGTAAGGCTCTTGACAAGTGTCTGCAGCACCAAGAAACAAAGTCTCCAGGAAGGCATGGTCAACCCCACTGGCCTCTTACCGACTGAGGGACTGAGACAGACAGGCCACTAGGTCAGCTCTCCGTTCGACCGGGCCAACAGCAGCACTCAAATGCCTTCCAAAGCCCTGGGCTGTTTCTTTGTACCCTGTGTGTGCTCCAGCCCTCATCCTGTGTGCCGGTTCTGCTGTAGCCAAAGAATAGTGCATTCATACAGCCGGGGCCCTTGGACTGGTAGTCAAAAGGATATACTTTTGACCTCTCCCTGAGTCCAATAATCGTGCATTAATACAGCCGGGGTGGGTCTGGGCCCTCACCCCTGGTGAGGCACACAAGGCCTGCTACTCCCCACCCCACTGCCCCAGGTCTTTTAGGAGGGTAGCTGCCAGAGGCTTCCCAGCTTCCCGAGTTCTCTTTCAAACAACCATAGCACCTACTCAGGAGAAAATTCCACATTCACAAGTGAAGTGGAAGTAACTGAGCTCTGGAGCCACGCAGCATGCTTCTCATAACAGCTTCTTCTTACATAACAGCTGGGCACCTAGATCCCGGCTCAACTACATGGCAAATGGAAGTTAGGCCTGGCCCCAAGGACACGGATGAAGGGAGGAGGGTCCTCCGCTCCTGCCTGCCCTGAGGATGTGACCTGGGTGCCCCTCCTCTGGCAGCCTCCGGTCCCAGATCTCATTCAAGGTGAGAACCAGCCTGGAAAGATAAAATGGCTCCCTTCTCCACTTGGTTGCACAGCCCAGAGAAAAGGCAGCTCTTAGGTAGGGCTGGGCTGACCAGGTGGTCATATGAGCTCTCAGGCCCTGGGAGAACATGCTGTTGGTGACATCCCTGTCAGCCTTGGTGGGACAGCTGACTGGACTGGCTCCTGGGAGCTGAAGTGTGAATGCAGCTTCCAGGGAGCATCAGGCAGGACTAGTGCTGCTTGTGGCCAGTGCCCTTCCAAAGTGCATCCCACTTGATGACAAACTTGTTTCCCTCGAGGGTCCCCAGAAACTGCCAGCTGTCCTTGGGCAAACCTATGAAAAGGAACAGGGGTGAGCCAGTGCAGAGGGGGCCCCTGGAGCAGAGTGCCACAGTCCTGGCTGTAGAGTCCCTCGCTGGCCAGGTTCAGGTGCTGCCTGGCATAAGTACTCACTGGAAGTCTTCACCTGTGCCAGGGGGTGCTGCCCTCCAGCCTGAGGGACACAAGCAGCGGGCCTTCCAGGACATGCGTCATCACTGTCTCCTGCTGGCTGAGTAGCTCAGGGATTTCCTGCAGGGGTGGGAGGAATGTACCTTTGACCTCTCCCTGAGTCCCACAGGAGCACTGCAAAGTGGGGCAGCAGGCCAGTCCTGGAGTCTTGGTGCCCGCTGTACCCCCACCCCCACCCAGGTCAGACCCTTCATGCCAGAGCAGGTGAATCTCAGACATCTCTGTGGTCTGGAGGACCCAGAATGGAACACAGTGTCTTGGCCTTTGGAAAGAGAAAGTGGATCCCAAGCAGGGGGAGCCGAGAAGCTGAAGCCCAGGGCTGGTAAACTGTGCCTGGGTCCCTGACCCTACACCAAGCTTGCTAAACCCTGAGTAGGAAAGGGTGAAAGAGTGAAAAAGATCCCACTCCAGGTCAGAATCCACGACCCCACAGCAGAACGTTCTCCACTTCCAAAGTGCATCCCACTTGATGTATGAAGAGTTAGGAAAAGTGGCCTGCAGTCAAGGGAAAGGACCCGGATGTTGTCATTACCAGATGAGGATGTCAAAGAGTCTGTTCTGCCTGCACTCAGCCAGGGCAGGGGAGCCTGCCCTGGCTGAAGACATGTCCTATGACAGCACAGGACATCTCAGGAGACACGGGGTTGCACTCCAGAACCACGGGAAATCTGGTAGCTGCAAAATATAGTATCTTTAAAAAGCTGTTGTATGGGCTTAATATGTGAACACAGTTGAAGAAATAAAACAGCCATCTGATCTGAAGGGCACAGAGGAAAAATGTGAAGAGAATGAGGGCTCCTGGGGACCAGGGACAATGTCAGTCTTGAAGCTTCAGTCCTGGAGAAGGGAAGAGAGGACAAGGCAGATGGAGCAGCTCCAAAAGCTGGCTCAGAGAGTCCTGCACTTGGTGATTGATGTGAATTTGCACATTCAACAACTCCACCCAAACCCAATCAGGAATGTCTACTCACATTATAGTCAATTTGGCGAAAAGAAGAGAGAATCTGGGCGTCACAGAGGAGAACAGCCCTTGAACAAGGATCTGAATCACTGTGGACCTTGTGCCAGGTGCAGGGGAGGCCAGAGCACCCGTGCTGGGGAAGCTGCAGCCGCTCCCCAGCTAGAGCAGCATACTCCGCAAGAGGATCCTACGTCTCCAGGGTGAGCAAAGGTGCTGGCAGGTGCAGGAGAAAGAGGCGGAGGCGAGAGGGGAAAGCACACAAATGAGGACAGCAGTGTCTTGAGGGCCAGCTTGGCAGGGCTCCTGAAGAAGCAGGTTCCAGTGCTGCCCTGTGGCCATCTCTCCAGGGCACATGCTGGCGGCTTTTCTCTCCAGTTCAGTCATGTCTAGGCCAAGTGTCTGAAACCATGCCTGAATTGTTACATCCTGGTCAGACCTGAACGCAGACTCTTTATCTACCAACATCAAAATTCTAGAAATTGTGGGGGCAGATGTGTTCTGAAATAAATGAAATAGACATTATTGAGTACCCTTCTAAGTTTTGCCTTTGCTGAGTTGATGGAGCTGTCCAATATTGATCATCCCTTCCTATTTTATCATCCCTTCCCCCCACATGTAGAGACTTGGCTCTGAAGGTAAATTATTTGTTTTATGAGCTTTTCATGTCATCAGGTTCATTGAGGCATAGTTTACACAACATAAAATTCACACCTTCAAATACATGGCTCTGTGGGTCACGACAAAAGCAGCTGTGTGATCACCACCCCACCCAGGTCCTCCGTGCCCTGGGGCAGCCAAGCCCTGCCCCCCCCACCAGTGCCATGGCCAAGTGTCACTCAGACTCTGGCTTCCAACCGCAGTCCTGGCTTCCGACCCTGGGCTTTGCGCCCTGGGAGCCTCAGTGTCCTCAGGTGCAGGCCTCACCCCTTCCGACTGCGCTGGAGTCCCACAGTTGGCACCCACCACAGGGCCTTGGCCAGGTTCCCCATCGCCACGGAGTCATGGTGACAACCAGCCTGTGTTCAAGTCCTCTGCTGGAGGGTGAGTCCTCCTCGACTGAGCCCTGAGTGAAACCTCCTCCTCTGGCCCCAAGAGGAGGTGACCTGACCCAGCGCCTCTGGCACTGTTGCAGGGGTGTGTCCTCTCAGGCTCTGGGACTCACTCAGGTCCTTCCCACTCTGGACCCTGGGCCTACCTCAGATTGTCACTAGATTCGGACCTGGGGGGGTCCCTCAAAAGAAGAAGAGAACCTCACCTCAGCCCGGGCAGGCTCTTGTCATCAACCTCAGAAAAGAATCCCAGGACCAGATAGAAAGAGGTGCAACAGCGATTTCTCCGGGAAGCCAGGAGCACTTGCTTAAAGAGACAGAGTCCGGGCTATCTCAAGAGCAAGTGTGCTTTCATCTCAGGCTCTGATTGTTTTTTGAAAGTCTGTGAAGCACCTCAAATTTAGGATGTTTCTCTGAAGCTAGCTTCATTCATTTCTTAGATTTTTCTGTTTAGTGAGACAGCTGTATATAAATATGGAGACAAGCATGATTTGTGGGATGTGATTCCCAGACAATGTAAGCTATTTCCAGTGTCACTCTGAATTTATTCTGTGGGACTAACTCTTCAATTGCTCTAGGTAAAATTCAGGGCGAGTCCCGTGATTTTTCTTATCACTTTCAGTTAATAAAAGATTCTTTGAAAAAGCCATTAGTACCTTTGGCCCATAGAGTCAACAAGACTTCAACTTCAACTCAGGGCTAAAACTTCTTCCTCTCGCCCTGCTCAGGCCTGCTGCAGACCAAAGGGGGGAGGAGGGGGCACACTGGAGTGGCAGGAGGGTAGAGAAGACATGCAGGCCACAGGCAGGTTCTGATTGACCCACGCTGTCACCAGCGGCCCTGAGTGGACTGCCCCGGCAGCTGCCAAAGCTCTCTCTGGCTCTCCTGGGGCCCTGCGGGGGATTCCCTGGAGACTCCCTTTCCACCAGTTACTAGGGAGTGCTAGTAGGTAGCTTCTCTTTTTGTATGTGTGTAGGGGAAGGAATGATTTTTATTTTGACACTTAGAATAGATTAGGAGACAGTGAGATGGCCCTGATAGGGAAGTATTATAGTTTTCCTTTAGATAATAAGTCTTAGAAAGATTTAAAGTAAGTTCTTCCCACTTTTTTAAAAAAAGGTTGATTCTCGTAGTGAAGGGTTCTGATCTCTTTTTCCTCTTTCCACATTTTTAAAGTTGGTGTGTTGTAGTTGTGCATGATGGTGGAATTTGTTGTTACATGTTCACACTCCACTCAGTAGAACAATACCATTGGCCAGCATCACTCCCCAGCACTTCCCCTCCCCTACCCCACCCGGCCTCTTTCCTCTGCTGATCTCCCTTTGGTTTTTATGAGATCCTTGCCCCACCTGTCTTTCCCCCTTTCCTCTCTAGCTTCAGGGTCTTATTTTAAGGGGAGCTTTGTAAATAGTGGCTGTGAGAGGCATGCAGGGTGGTGCCAGCCTGGTGTGACTCTCTTAATTACGGAGCACAGGGCAGGCCATGGTGGTGTGGTTCTTTCCAGGGTCTCCAGGTCCATATTATCTAGTCAAGACACATTTTATTTGTTTGTCTTATTTTTTGTTAACAATGTTATTTTCATAGACTAGACATAACAACTGGAGAGGCTGAGGCAGGAGGATTGCAAGTTTGAGACCAGCCTTGACAACTTAGTAAGACCATGACTCAAAACAAAACATAAAATGAAAGGGTTGGGGATAGAGTGCCACTGGGTTCAATTCCCACTACCAAAAAAGAAGAGGAGGAGAAGACTTATATTTAAGGATTTAACTATTTTGGGGGGGTAGGCTATTGTAAATGACTAATGCTTTTTAAAAATTTCTTTTTCCATTTTCAAACTCCACTGTTTGCTGTATATTATTGTTGACATAGGAAATCAATGAACTTGTCAGTTGGCTGTGCACTTTGCTTCTCATTATCCCATTCACTCCTATCAAGACGTGGCACGGTGGAATTTATTTTTGTTGGATTTCCAAAATCATGGCCTGGAATAATCAGAATCTCAGAGCTCCACCAGGACCACCACCTTGATCATGGGGAGTCCTGCACTACCAGGAGTGGTCAGCAGGGGCTGCTCAGAACCACTTTCTCGGACTCCCCAGGCGCATCAGCCTTCTGTTTTATGAGTTTCTGTGTCTACAGTGACTTTCTTCTGGTCGGACCAACTTGGGGACACCTGGGGCCATATCGACCATGAAGACCAGAGTTTCCTCCTTGGCACCTACCCTTGGAGATGCCACTGCAGTCTGGGTTGACTGAAGTCTGTGTGATCAGAAGGTGAGGAAGAGTGAGGGAAAAGCCTCCGGTCCACAGCCCCAAGTCCTGAGGAGAAAGCCCTGCCATGTGCTTACCTTCTCAGGTGCTGTTTAGTAGGGCTTCACTTTACAACAGGGTGCCTTCTTAGGCTCTGACGGCTCACCACCACCATGGCATGCCGAACTATTTTTTATGATTCTATTTTTTATATTTCTGGGGAAGATCCTTAATTGTGGAGGACTAAGGGAAAGGGGTGATGTGCATTTCATGGCTTGCTTTTATTTGTGTTTTAATGGTTTATTTTTCTTATAGTGATAAAGTATTTGAAAAATACTGAGAAGGTGATGTATTAAACCTCAAAATTACTTTAAGTGTAAATAATTGTCATTCCGCCTGTTACAGGGAGAACTTTACAGGTGGGTTGTAGCTCAGCAGTGGAGTGGTGCCTAGCCTGTGTGAGGGCCTGTTCAACCAGGCGCTGCAAGATCAGTAAGTAGGTAACAGAAAAAGAAAAGGGAGGAGGACTTAAGATGTGTTACTCAAATGTAAAGGAGGCTCCTATTTTGAACCTGATTTGTTTATACTAACTGTGAAATTTATTTTAATAATTGGAGATGTCTGTTTATTGATGGGGCATTTGATATTTAGGAATTAGTTTTGATTATTTTCAATGTGATGAAAATAATGCTGTGGCTGTATTAGAGTTCTTTCCACACTACATGACTTAAAAATTTTTATATAAGAAACTAGATGATGCTGGGTTTGCTAGGTGAGTCAGTTCACAGTGGGGTGGGTCATCTGGCAACCCCTGGGGGTCACTGTGGTGTTGGTTGTGTGGGAAGCCTGCAGCTAGGGACCCAACAAGGAGGGGTGCATAGGGAGAATGCTGGACTGCACTACCCAGGATCCTTGGGGCCCCCAGAGCCTGTGTGGTCAGGGCTGCACAGGCAGAAAAACTGTACTACTCAGAATTTCTGCGGATTCCTTGGCAAATGTGTGGCTCACAGTTTCCAGAGGCCTTTCTGGGGAAGTCTGGAAAGTCAGCTGCTGGGCTGCACTACCCAGGATTCTCAGGCTATCAGGAAAATCGCGTGGCCTGAAGCTTCAAGGAGCCTTTACAGTGAAGGCTGAGTGGCAGAATGGCAGACCACACTGCTCGGAGCCTTCCTGTGTGGCTTTTAAGCATGGGGCATGCCACTCCCATTAGCCTCTGGGGTGAGGGTGGTAAGGTAGGATGGACTGCACTACCTAGAATCCTCCAGGGATGTAGTTCCAAGAGGCCTCTGCAGTGGGGGCTGTGTGGGGAGATGGATAGACTGACCATCTAACTTGGAGACCTGAAGCTCCCAGAGACTTCTGCAGTGAGAAGGGCATAAAGGACAGAAAGCCAGGCTGTGCTGCCCAGAATCCCCGGGGAGGCCTAGGAAAATGAGCAGCCTGTAATTCCCAGAGGTTTCTGTTGTGAGACTGCATTGGTAGAGCAGGGGACTACCCTACCTAGGACCCTCAAGGTCCCAGGGCAAGCCTGTGGTCTGCAGCTCCCAGGATCCTCCGTGGTGAGGACTGTGGGGCAGAGAACCGAACTCCACGACCCAGAATCATTGGGGTGGGGGGGATTCCCAGGCAAGTGTGCAGACTACAATTCCCAGAAGCTTCCATGGTGAGGTCTGTGCAGGCTGAAGGTTAGAGTACTTGACCTGCAACTCCTGGAAGGCCAGACTGTGGTGTCCAGAAACCCTGTGGGCCTATAGCTCCCAGGCAGCTTCCTGTTGAGGGCTGCATGGCTGGAACTTTGGACTGCACTACCCAGGCTCCTCAGGGACACCCAGGCAGACAAGAGACGAGTAGCTGCCTGGAGCCATGACAGTGAGGTCCACTTAGGTAGGATGAACTATACTGCCCAGAACAATCGATGGTCCGCAGCTCCCAGAAGCTTCTGAGGGCAGGGCTGCCTAAGTAGAACTGACTACAATACCTAGAGTTGTTCACAGTCAAGGAGCACTGTGGTGTGGGCTGTACAGCCTAATGCAAGGCACTGCTAAGAGGCCTGCAGCTCCCAGAGGCCTTTGCATTGAGGACTGCATTAAACCCACTGGTCGTGGAGACCAGCATTGGCACTGGTGGTCCACCTCAGCTTTCAATAGAGAGCACTTGCTGCTCTGCCACTGAGGGCCTTTTTTTTTTTTTTTTTTTTTTTTGGTAACAAGAACTGAACCCAGGGTTGCTCAATCACTGAGCCACATCATCAGCAATTTTTTATTTTGAGACTCACTAAGTTGCCTAGGGCCTCCCTGAATTTCTGAGGTTGGCTGAGGCTTAGTAGACATGTTTTTTTCCCCTCTTATCCTTCTCCCAAATTACGATGTGAATGACGCCCCTGCCATCCCAGGTTAGGACATGCCTGGAATGTACCACTTTAAAAACACTTTATTCCCTCTGATGGGCAGAATTACAGCCTCTAGGATAAGAGTACCATGTGTTTCTTCTTTACCAGCAAAGTGGTAGTACTTCCCCCCCTCCCCCGGCTTTTTCTCAAAACTCTGTCCTTGTTATTGGATTGACATCTAGGACCAGGACTGAGCTTTTGATATCACTGGGGGTATCAGGGTGAGCATGCTGCTTGCAGACCCCATGGGCCTCTGGGCTGAGGGCTGCATGAGAGAATTCCAGAGTATGTTGCCAGGAGACCAGGGAAGCCTTCCTCTCCTGGAGGCCTCCTCAGTGAGGCTGGGAGCACTGAAGTGCACTTCTGGCCTACTGCCCTGAGAGGCATCTGGGGTGAGGTCTGCCTGGGCAGAATGCCAGGCGTTGCTGCCAGAGTCCTCCAGCCTGTGGTGTGCAGTCCCGGGGTCCTGCCTGGTGAGGGCTGTGTGGGCAGGGTTCCAGATGGCACTGTCCCGAACCTCTGCATCTCCCAGAGGCCTCCATGGTGAGAGCTGGGAAGGCAGGAGGGACTAAACTCTCTAGAATACCCCTGGGTGGGGTGTGCAGCCTGCAGCTCCCAGAGGTGCTGGCGGATTTGCTTCTAAGCTGCAGGTGGTCGCCTTGACAGTAGTCTGGGATTTAACTTTCTCTTGAAATCCATGATCCTAAAATGGAGGGGTCCCTGGCTATGTCCCTCCATCTTAAAGACTACACTCCCAGATGCCTCTGTGGTAGCCTGTTTCTGGCCTTCTACCCTTGGGCGAAGGAGTGCCGTGTTTGGGCTCTGTCCACTGTCCTGTCTGCACCTCTGCCCTCCTGGCCTGGGCTGCAGCAGTGCTAGGCCTGGTGGAGTGCAGGACGGGGTTCAGGAAGGCGGTCTCCTGGATTCCCTTTTCTCCTTTCCAGAGAGTCCACTCTTCATGATGCCATAAACACAGCCAGACCTAGTTACAGCAGTGGGAAGAGATCCTACCCAGGTACAGGTGAGGGAGGAGGAGGGGCCCAGATCCATCCTGAAGCCAGGAGCTGCCGGCCTCCCAGGAGGGATCCTCCCTCACTGGGCGTGGCCAGCAGGGGCGGGGCCCTGCAGCTTCGCCTCCCAGCCAATCCTGCCTCCTGTGGGCGGGGCTTCCTACTCAGGACCAGTGCCAGAGAGCCCTGGCTCTGGGGACGGCTGGTGCCCCCAACAGGGACAGCCAGAGCTTCCTCCTGAGGGCAGTCTTAGGGGGATGCCCAGGCTTCCGGAGCCTCTGGGTTGGGTCTATGGGACTCCGCAGCTCACTTCTCCTCAGAGCAGCCTGAGGGGACGCCCAGGTTGGGGACCTCGTGGGTTGTGACTGTGGGATGCTGCAGGTCCCTTCTCCTCAGAGCAGCCTGAGGGGACGCCCAGGTTGGGGACCTCGTGGGTTGTGACTGTGGGATCCTGCAGGTCCCTTCTCCTCAGAGCAGCCTGAGGGGACGCCCAGGTTGGGGACCTCGTGGGTTGTGACTGTGGGATGCTGCAGGTCCCTCTCAGAGCAGCCTGAGGGGACGCCCAGGTTGGGGACCTCGTGGGTTGTGACTGTGGGATGCTGCAGGTCCCTCTCAGAGCAGCCTCAGGGTGAGGCCCAGGTTGGGGACCTCGTGGGTTGTGACTGTGGGGTGCTGCAGGTCCCTCTCAGAGCAGCCTGAGGGGACGCCCAGGTTGGGGACCTCGTGGGTTGTGACTGTGGGATCCTGCAGGTCCCTTCTCCTCAGAGCAGCCTGAGGGGACGCCCAGGTTGGGGACCTCGTGGGTTGTGACTGTGGGGTGCTGCAGGTCCCTTCTCCTCAGAGCAGCCTGAGGGGACACCAGGTTGGAGGACCCTCTGGGTTGAGTCTATAGGCCGTCAGAGCTCCCTTCTCAGAGCAGCTTGAGGGGCACACCCAGGCATGGGGATTCTCGTGGGTTGTGTCTATAGGATGCTGTAGCTCCCTTCTCAGAGCAGTCTCAGGGGGACACCAGGTTTGGGAACCCTCATGGATTGGGTCTATAGGACGCTGCAGCTCCCTTCTCAGAGCAGCTTGAGGGGGATGCCAGGCTTGGGGACCCTCATTGGTGTGTCTATGGGACATCGGAGCTCCCTTCTCCTTAGAGCACCCTGAGTGGAATGCCCAGGTTTGGGGCCATTGTGGGTTGTGTCTATGGGATCTCGGAGCTCCCTCCTCAGAGCATCCTTAGGGGGATGCCCAGGTCTGGGGACCCTTGTGGGTTGTGTCTCTAGGATGCTGGAGCTCTCTTCTTCTCAGAGCATCCTGAGGGGGACACCAGGTTTGGGGACCCTTTGGGGTTGTGTCTGTAGGACATCAGATCTTCCTTCTTCTCAGAGCTGCCTGAGGGACACACCTGCCTTTGGGACCCTTTTGGGTTTGTCCAAAGGACACCAGAGCTCCCTTCTTTTCAGAACAGCCTGAAGGAAATGCTTGGCTTGGGGACCTCGTGGGTTGTGTCTATAGGACACTGGAGCTCCCTTCTCTTCAAAGCAGCCAGAGGGACATGCCTGGCTGGGGTACCATTACGGGTTGTTGCTCTTAGGATGCCTGAGTTTCTCAGAGCAGTCTCAGGGAGACACCTGCCAGGGGGCCCTTGTGGGTTTGTCTATAGGACCACCCAGAATTCTTTTCTAGGCAGAGCAGCCTTAGGGAGATATGTGGCTTGGGGACACTGGGTCGTGTCTATAGAGATGCCCAGAATTTCCTTCCCCTCGGAACAGCTCCAGGCAGACTCCTTTTGGGTCTTGTCTGTAGGGATGCCTGGAGCTTCCTTTTTCTCAGACCAGCCTCAGGGAGATACCTCAGAATCTTCTGTGTGAAGAGGCATTATATAATGAATACCTGCCACTTCTACAGCTGTTATAGTTTGGATGTGAGGTGTCCTCCAAAAGCTCATGTGGGAGACAAGGCAAGAAGATTTGGAGGAGAAATGATTGGGTTAGAGAGCCTTAACCTAATCAGCGAACCTAATTCCTGATGGGATTACCTAGTGGTGACTGGAGGCAGGTGGTGTGTGCCTGGAGGAAGTGGTTCATTGGGGGTGTGGCTGTGGAGTTTATATTTTGTATCTGGAGAGTGGATTTTCTCTCTGCTCTCTGAGCATGATGTGAGCTGGTTCTCATTGCCACACTCTTTCACTTAGGATGTTCTGCTTCACCTTGAGCCCTGAGGAATGGAGCTGTCCTTCTATGAATTAATACCTCTGAAACTGTGAGCCCTCAAATAAACTTCTCCTCCTCTACAGTTGTTCTGACTGGATCCTTTAGTTACAGCAGAAAAAAAGCACTAAAACATCAGCATTTTAAGGCAGCTGGTACAGAGCAGGTAGTGGTGGTGGGTGGCCCGGGGTCTACCGCCCCAGGATTCAGGGTGGCTCCTGGTGCTTAGTGTGCTGGCGGGTGGTGGGTTAGGCAGTCTGTCTACCTCCACTGAGCTCCAGCCTTGGTGGGATGTGTGGATGGAAGCCTGGAGTTTTAGGGGCTCTGAGCTAGTGACCACTAAGGTGGCTGCTCCTCACCACCTGTGGTCCCTTTGACCCTCCTTCAGACACCGTTCCTCCAGACCCTGCCCCCCATTCTGACCTCACCCTTCTCACCCCATCCATCCTCCTGTCCCCACCCCTACTCCAGGTTCTGTCCCCATTGGGCTAGGTCAAGCAGCTGACCTGATCTGAGCCTCAGCTCACTAATTGGCAGTACGTGTTTAATGGTGCACAGAATGGAGTTGTATAAACATTGACATCCTGCATTGGATAAAATATCTTGACCTTATCAGTCTTTGATATACCATAAAATAAATTTAAAAAGTTATCTCTCTCTCTTTTCTCTAGATTGTGAACATTTTAAATAAAATTAGAATTTGTTAAAGGTCAGGTAATACTCTGCTGTGAGCCCCATGATCCTGGGTCTTTTCCAGTGGGAGATCTCTTAGCACCAGGCCAGCTTTCCTATGCTATTTGATCAATTTACAGTTTCCTTATTTTAGGGTCATGTTGTACTATCTGTATTTACTAGGAAATCCCCCATGTTCTCCAAGTTTCCAGTTTTGTGATGTAGCTTTCTCCTATTCAACTTTTAATTTCTTCTTATTCCAACTTTCTACAGAATTCTTAATCCTATGAACTTCCACTAGTTTTCATCAGCAATATGTAAAGAATATACTTTTAGCTTACTTTGTTTTTGAGAGAATTGTCTTGTTTGAAAATTCTTGTGATAATCTTAAATAATTCTAATTAATTTCCGTTTATTAAGATGTCTTTGGGGTCTGGATGTTCAGCCTGGTGGCAGAGCACTTGCCTAACATGTGAGAGGCCCTGGGTTGGATGCCAGCACCCTCCCACCCCAATATGGAACATGTTTTTGACAGGACTTATGCATCAGAGGTACCCAGAGGTACCTATTGTTTAAAAAGATTATGTATTTAGACATACACAAATCTACCAAATGACCACTTCCAAATTTGAGTGAAATTATTTTAAGCAGAAATTTCAAATAGTTTTAGAAGATAAAAGCAAGAAGGTGATATTTTCAGTGCCAACTATTGGTATGCATGATGCTTAAAAACTCTATAGATAAAATTTCCTCAGGACTCAAATCATTACAATATGTAAGAGACAAGTCAATAGCTGCTTTTTGTAGTTCAACACATTTACTAAAAATAAACTTTAAAAAAACCCAGACATTTTCTTCTTTACTTTTTAAATTTAGAAAGTATATCTGCATGTCTTATTAAAGTTGTACATTCATCAGAAAGTTAATTTCTCTTATTCCTTGCAAACAATAGTATGGGCCTTCTAAAGAGCATGATACTTCATATATTGTCAAGAATTATTGTTGGAGAACTCTATGAAGTGTTTCTGTTCAAAATATCATGTAATGGGCTGGGGATGTGGCTCAACAGGTAGCACGCTCGCCTGGCATGAGCGGGGCACTGGGTTCGATCCTCAGCACCACATAAAAATAAAATAAAGATGTTGTGTCCACAGAAAACTGAAAAATAAATATTAAAATATTCTCTCTCTCTTTAAAAAAATCATTTAAAACTGTACCATTGTAGGTTGATCTGTGGCTAGCACCTGTGAGGTGTGGTAGAGTACATGCCTAGCACCTGTGAAGCACTGGGTTTGAACCTCAGCACCACATACAAATAAATAAATTAAATAAAGGTATTGTGTTCATCTATGAGTAAAAAAAATGTAGCATTGTGCTTTTGATTTCATAAATTTGAATTTCTTTTTTTGAGATTATGTATTTATTAGTACTTAATGAATTTCATGTGGGAAATGCCATGATTACATTTTATCCTAATGTTGGTATCCCTGTATACTTATAGGGTGACTTTGAGAGCAGAGTTGAATATATCTCTCTCATATCTGTTGGATTCCTTAGGAAAATACATACACTTTTTATCATATTTCAAGGGTTGTCATATTTAAATTACTAGGAGCAGAGGTTGGATATGTTAGTATCATGAGCTGAACAAAGTGCAGGTTTAGTTTAATCATTTGTAGGAGGTTGACATAATGGTCTGTTCTGTTCTACTCTTGCTATGGTTGTCTAGGATGAGACATCTGGCCTGGAGAATTTTTTGACAATGGAGTTTGAACCCAAAGCCTCACATGTGCTAGGCAAGCACTGAGCCACCTATACCCCCAGCCCTTTATAAATATTATTTTGAGACAGGTTCTTGCTAATTTTCCCAGGTGATCTACCTGCCTTAGCCTCCCAAATAGTTGGGATGACAGACATGTGTCAAAGTGCCTGGTGTGTTCTGGAGGATTTGGATGTCAATATCATACATTTTCAATGTATAATAATTTCCTAAGCTATACTATGTCCATTTTCCCACTTCTCAAGACTCAATAAAGTTTTTTTTGCATGCTTTATGTGACATTGCTGTTCATGAGAGTCTAGTTATGCAACACTTTTATTCTGATAGTCTCAACTGTGTTTCAGGTCCTACGTGTTTTCCTAGGAGCAGTGATTATTCATTTTCTATTTGGTTACACAATTAAGACACAAATTCTGTTTTTTTTCCTTCTGTGGTGCTGAGGATTGAACCCAGAGCCTCCTGCATGCTTTTCTTTTTCCATAACAAAGTACCTAAGTCACCCGTGGACTGTGCTGCCCCTTGTGTTACTCTATTTTCACCACTTCCTGCATTGTGTCATGGGGGAGATAGATGCTGGTGTCCTTTTAAAAAATCTTCTGCTCAGAAGGCATCACTGATTGTGTCTGCCAATCCTGTTTATCTTTTTCATTTCTTTGACTATTTGTGGCAAATATTTTATTCTATTACTGCTAAAGGGTATGCATAGAAACAAAGTAAAGACAAAGATTCTTTGGAATAAGTCATCCAGTTGGTGAGTCAATTTGCCGTTGGGATACACACACACACACACACACACACACACACACACTCACACACCTTTTTTTTTCTTTTAACGAAGTCACTCTTTTGTGAAAGTTCAACCATGAATTGAAATAGTCTCAAAAATGTTATTTTTTCTCTAGACTAAAATGATCAGGTTTTTAGAAGGCACACGCAGGACTTAGTGACAACATAGAAATACAATAAGTTTACATATATGTTATTACTTCCACATAAAAACCTGTAAAAGAAGCACTTATTTTGAGTTAAATTTTAGATTGAATTATTTAAATTTTGTTATAATAAATTTTTGTGTTAATAATAAACTATAGAAATAGCTGAGTGTCAATTACCAGTAACCAACTGTATAAATAAATAAGCAGATATATGAAAAAATAAAAACCATATCTTAAAGATTTATTTTAGAGTAGTTTTTATCTTTATACAGAAATTGCAAAGAAAGTGCAGAGATTTTCCAGGTAGCCCTAACCTGGTTTTTCCCTTTGTTATGACTTATGTGCACTATCTTGGATGTGTTAACATTTTAGACCAGTTGTCATGAAGAAAAAATACAGGTATGCTATAACTAACTAAGTTGTATCTCCTTTGGATTCTCAGTTCTGCCTCTTCCTGTTCTAGGACCTCATCCAGAATTCTACATGCCATTCATCATGTCTCCATAGATTCCTCTGGGGGTGACAGTTTCTCTGACCTTCCTTATCCTGATGACCTTGACAATGTTGAGGAGGACCTGTCAGGTATTTTTTAGATTATTCTCCATTAGTGGGAAATCTAGCTCCTAGTTTCTGCCATGTAATTAATTAATTGTTCTACTATGAGCAGTGAATTAATCATTGTTCCAAATTACATATTGTGACATAAGAAACACACATTTGTCCTCTGCCCTAAGATCCTGGTACAGAGATCCCCAAATCCTCATATTTCCTGAATGATAGTAGTGTTAGGAGCTATTAAGAGCATCTTTTGTTCTAACATTGGTCCTTTGACCTTGGTTCCTTGCACAGAGCTCCTAAATCCTGCTTGAGCTCCTGGGTGGTATGAGGGTGTTTTGCTCTAATAAGGACACTTGGTTGGCTCTAGGGCAGCTTCAGGATGGAAGTCATGGGGAAGACCAAGCAATGACTAAAAGCTTGGAATTTTCAGTGCCCACCACATCCTCCTGGGAAAGGAGCTGGAGATTGAGCTAACAATCCATCATGCCTACATAATTAAGTCCCGACAGAGGTCCCTTAGAGAAGTGATCTAGAAGTTTCTCAGTTGCTGAATACATTCATGCATAGGGACTCCATGTGGACAGAGTCTCCTGCACTGGGCTCCCTCCTGGGCCTCATCCTGTGCATCTCCTAATCTTACTGAAATTTTGTCTTTTCTAGAATGTCATAAAAGGTGAGCCGTACATCATGTAGCCTCTTCAGCCTGGCTTGTTTCACTTAGCAGCACACCAGATAGGATGCATCTGTGTCTTTGTATAGATGGATAGTTCATTCCCTTCTATTTTGTGTTGGTTGTGAATTCAGCTATGGAAGTGCATTCTAACTATGATCTGATTGGCATCGGTAGAGCTGCTCTGCATACTTCCTGCTGATTTTATTTTGACAAAGCACTTGTTTTTTATGGTTTTTCAAAGCACTTGTCTAAATGGAGATAATTTATAGGTAGCATATTGGGTTATAGATTAGACTTGTTTTGCTTTGAGAAGAACTGTCTTCCAAAGTGTCTGTGTCTCATATTCTCCCAACAATGCCTGAGAGTGCTGGTGTCCGACATCTTGCTGCTGTTGGTGCACTGTCATTTCTTAAGAGTTTAACATTTCTAATAGCAGTGCCATGCTATCTCAGTATTGTTTTAATATGCAATTACCTAATGATATGTGATGCTGAGAATCATTTTGTCTGTTCAGATATTTACTCATTTTAACTGGGTTTTTAGTTGTTGGTTTTTAAGAATTTTTAAGAATTCTTTGTGTATTTTGAATAAAACTTTCTTTTCAGAAATGTGTTTGTAAATATACCAATCTGTGGCTTGTCTTTTTGTTCTCTCTTTCACAGAATAGAAAATTTAATTTTTGTGTGTGTAGTGCTGGGGATTGAAGTCAGGGTCTCACAAAAACTAGGCAAGTGCTCTACCACTGAGCTATTTCCTATCCTTTTTAAAATTTCCCAGGCTGGCCTCAAATTTGCAATTCTCCTGCCAATTTTTCAGTGATTGGAATTGTAGGCATATAATACTACACTTGGCAAAAGTTTGGTTTTATAAAGTCCACATTATCAGTATTTTTCTTGAGTCAATTGGCTATTGGGATTGTGAGTTAAAACTCATCACCAAGGGCTGTGAAAGTCACTCAGTATTAAAGAGCTTGTCCAGCATGTATGCAGAACTGCATTTGATACCATTACCAGAACACACACACACACACACACACACACACACACACACCCTCATCATTAAGTCTAAGATTACATAGATTTTCTTCTGTTTCCTTCTAGAATTTTTTTAGTTTTCTCACATTTATTTATAACAACTATGAAGTAATTTTTGTAGGAGTTTCGGTTTGTATCTACATTCATTTCACTCAATATAATTTTCAAAAACTTGTTCAATCACTATTTTCTAAAAATCATGGATAATGGATTTCCTTTCAGTTTGAATTTCCAAAATCATGGCTTTGAATAATTTGGAGACAGTACTGAATTTTGTCATTTCTCAGGAATGCCAGGAAGGGGCAAGTGTGCAAGGCTGATCCTGTACTGGGTCCCAGTGGCCACTAGAGGGCACCCACCTTCCAGGACCAGGTGGTAAAATACTACTGATATGGTAGTGTGATAATGCTAAGGTGTCATCCATGTGCAGTCTCTAGTGCAAATGAATTGTCCATAGTGACCTTTGATGCTAATGTGTCCCCATGTGGCCTCTGATACTAATCCAGTATCCATAGAGTGAGCTTGAACACTAATGCAACAGCGGCCATATGGCCTCTAATCCTAAGATAATATTCACAACATAACATCTAAAACTATATAGTAGCTGCCTGTGGCCTCTCATGTTACTATTCATACTCATTAGTGGAATATCTATATTGTAGCATCTAAGACTAATCTAATGTCTGCCCCATAGACTTTGGTATTAATATAATTTCCATAGTATACCATCAAAACTTAACATAATAGCTGCCCTGTAGCATTTAATTATATTAATTATATTAGTTTTATATTATAATACATAATATAAAACTAATATAATAGCTGATCTTTGGTCTTTAATACTAAAATAATATGCATACTATAACATCTAAAACAAGTACAATGGTTGCCCTGTGACAATTAATACTAATCTGATATCCTTACTATAGCATTTAAAATTGGTATGACACCTGCTCTGTGACCTTTAATGTTCATAATGTATCCACTCTATTTATCTAAAACTAATAAAATATTAGTTTATTATTTTATTCATTTTTATTATATTATAAAACTGATATAATGCAAGTATAATTTACATACTGTAACATCTAAAACAAATCTAGTATCTCCCTGTGGCCTTTGATACTAATATTATATCCATAATGTAGTATGTAATGCTAATATAATAACTGCCTGTGTCCTTTCATGTTCTTGTGGTATCCATACCTAATATGGTTTGATATGAGTCGTCCCCAAAAAACTCATATGTGAGACCATGAAAGAAATTTAGATGTGTAATGACTGGGTCATGAGAGCATTAACCCAATAGTGCATTAATCCACTGACAGAGCTTAACTGGGTGGTAACTATAGTGTGCACCTGGAGGAGGCGTGTAAATGGGGGCATTTCATTGGGGTTAATATTTTGTCCCTGGTGACATGTTTGCCATGTTTTTGCTTCTTGTTACTTTTCTCTTCTATACCTTTTGGCCATGATATTCTGCTTCATCTTGGACAGAGAGTAATTGAGTTGTCTGTCTTTGGAATGAGACCTCTGAAACCATGTGCACCAAATAAGCTTTTTCTCCACTAAAATTGTTCTTATCTGGTCTTTTGGTCACAGTGTTTAAAAAGCTGATGATGGTACTGAGAGTGGGTTTTTTGTTATGATTAGTCTGACTGAGTGTTTCAGAAGTCTTTGGAACTGGTTTCCTGGGGCAGGGGTGGGGTGGTGGGGGTTGAAATGTTTACAGATGTTGTATTTGGCACTTAATGGGTGATTCTGTTGGGACCCCAGAAGACCAGAACACCAATAGGATTGTAGAAAGCAAAGACTGGGCTTGTAGAGTTTCAGAGCAGAGGACTATTGAAATTGGGCTAGAGGCCATTCATGTTACATTCTGGCTATGCAGTTGGCTACATTTTGCCTGTGTCCTGAGATATTCTGAGAGGCTGTATTTAAATGTAATGGAATAATTAATCTGGCAGAGAAAATTTCAAGGCAACAGCATTTGAACAGTGACATGAATATTTCTGGAAGCTTTTAGTCAAGTTCACTGTGATAATAAGGATCAGAAAGCAGAGCAGATATATTTGAACAATTTCCAATTTGGCAAGAAAAATATAAAACTGGGGCTAAGGAAGTTGTGGTTGTTGTGGTTGTTAAAGACCACTACAACCACTAAAGAGATGTTAAATCCTTTACCAGGAGACAATAGGAAAGATGGCTTGAGGGCATTTTAGGAACTGGCAAGACCACATCCATCTCAGGCTCAAGGTTGTAAAAGTAAAAATTCCTTTGAGAAGAGGCCATTTGTGCACCCTGCTTGCAAAAGAGGAGTTAAGAAGTTGTTTCACTCATCTGCCCAGACACACAGAGGCTACTGCAGCCTTGATCTTGGCTTAAATTGGTAGCAGCCTTCGCATCAACCACATGATGTTGGTTCTTTAGGATTGCAGGATTCTGGAGTTAGAGGGTCATGGAGACTTCCACTGAGATTTCAAAGGAAAACCTAGGAGGCCAGGCAAGGTATTGGAATCCCTGTGGGCAGCCCCTGAGATGTTGATGCATGAAGAAGTAAGAAGGAAGCTGCAGCTGCAGTGGAGACCCCTGAGATTCAGAGATGCCAGTACCATGGAAAGCCTGCCAAGGAAGGCTGTGGGAATCTAACAGAGATAAGCTGAGAGAGGCTTGTGGGTTGCAACCAGCAAAGCCATAGAGCACAGCAGCACAAGCCCTTTGGAGAGAACATCACAATGCCATATGCCTCAGATGCTGAATGTGGATCTACAGGTCTTCTTTGCCTAGCTGAATTTCAGTGTTGCTTTGGTCCTATTCCTTCTTGATATGTCCCTGTGCCATTCTATATTGGATTGTGTGTAACTTGCTTTCGATTTTCATGGGGGCTCATGCTGAGAGTTTGCCTTGAATCTCAGAAGAGACTTTGGACTTGGACTTTTGGGTAATGCTATTAACAATATATGGACTTTTGGAAGTAGATTCAATGTATTTTGCATTGTGAGATGGCCATGAGCTTTTGGGGGCCAGGGTCAGGATATTATGGTTTAGATATGAAAGCTCATGCATGAGAAAATTCAGGAACATTTACAGGTAAAACTACTGGGTTATGAAAGTCTTAAACTAATCAGTGTATTAATTCACTGATAAGGATTAACTTGATGTTAATTGCAGGCAGGAAGGATGTGGCTGGAAAAGTTGGTCATTGGGGGCATTCCTTTGGTGTTTATATTTTGTTCCTGGTGAGTAGAGCTCTTTGCTTCCTGTTTGCTATGTCCTGAGCTACTTTTCTCCTCTACACTCTTTGTTCATCAGTTCTGCCTCATTTCAGGCCAAGAACAGTGGAGCTGGTCCTCTATGACTGAGAATTTGGAAACTGTGAGTGCCAAATTACATGTTCATTCTCTAAATTGTTCTTGTCAGGATTTTTTAGACAGTGGCAAAGATGATGACTGAAATAATAGTGTCATATCTAAAAATAATATAATGGTGGCACTTGGGCCTTTCATACTAATGTAGTATTTATTGTATAATATCAAAAAGTAATTCAGTAGCCCTCATATGTCATTTAATACTAACATTATATCAACACTATAGATCCCAAACTAACATAATACCTGCATGATGGCTCTTAATGCTACTACAATATCCATAATATAGCAACTATACTGAAAGTTGTCCTGTGGCCTTTAATATTAATGTAATATTAATAATGTGGCCTCTAAAACTGAAATAACAGTTGCCTTGTGGCCTTTTAATGCTAATATGACATTCATACTATGGTATCAAAACTAATATTATAACTCCCTTGAGAACTTTACAATTAATATGACATCCATATTATGTCATCTACAACTGATTTGTAATAGTTGAAATGTGAAAATTAATATTAATATTATATCCATAATGTGAACCTAAAACCAATATAATAGCTCCCCCAAGGCCTTTAAAATTAATACAATATCCATACTGTAGCTTCTAAAATTAATATAATAGTTGTCCTATGGTTTTGGTACTAACATGATATCCATAGTATAGTATCTAAAACTGATACAAGAGCTGCCATGTAGCCATCAATACTAATAAAATATCCATGCTATAGCAATTAAGGTGACATCATAGTTACCTTGTGGCTTGTAATACTAATATGATATTTATGCTGGAGCACCCAAAACTGATATAAGAGCTGTCCTGTGTGGCTTTAATGCTAATATAATATTCTTACTACTAATGTTTAAAATTGATATAATATCTGCCCTGTGCCCTTTGATATTAATATATTATCCACATTATTAAATCTAACATTGATAAAATAGCTGCACTGTGGCCTTTAACAATATTATGATATTCATATTATAGCATGTAAAAATTATTGCTTTAGTCAGCTTTTTCATTGCTTTGACCAAAAGACCCAACAAGAACAATTTTAAGAAGGAAAGGTTAATTTAGGGGCTCATAGTCTCAGAGATCTCAGTTCATAGACAGCTGGCTCCATCTCTTGGAGTCTGGGATGAGAAAAAACATCATGGCAGAATTGCGTGGTGAAGGAAAGTCGCTCAGAACATTACACCAAGAGGCAAAAAGAGAGCTTTACTCAACAAGGACAAAATATATACCCCCAAAACATGCCCCCTACCTGCTGTTACCACCCCATTAATTCCTATCAGGGATTAACACATGGATTAGTTTATGGCTCTCATAAACCCCTCATTTTACCTCTAAACTTTTTTTTTAATTTTCTCACATGCTAGGAGCCACAGCAAAAATATTGATACAGGCACCTTTGGATTTAGTGACTGCCAGCCAGCCATTCAAATTATGATTATGTTAAGTTACATTCATATGCTAATTGGACTCCTGCTGTTTACCTGGGCCCATTTCAGGACTCAGGTTACTCATGTCACTCTTGTAATGGGAGAGTTCCCATTGGTTGGGAAAGGATGGTAGGAGGGTGTTCCGGGGGAAGTGGAGCCCCCCCCCCGCTCAGGTAGGAGACACGTGGATGGACCCACTTGTTAGGGGACGCACACGGCCTCTCACAAAATAAAACTTTGTCTCAGTTTGACTGGCTTGTGTTTTTGTGCCCAACCGGGTTGCAAGATTGCAAGCCTGCATGCACTGACGGCCCAGCAGGGAAGCGCTCAGCAGGGGTGCGGCAGGCAGTGCTCGGCGACAGCAGCGGTAGGAGTGGAGCTCAGCCAGCCCGCTCGACCCGGGGCCAAGCAGCCTGCAGCATTTTGGTGGCCCTGTACGGGGAACGCCCAAAATTTAAAGGTGAGTAATATCGCTCGCCCCTAAGGAAAGGCGACAGAATGGGTATTCCTGTTTTGATTTATTCTGCTTTTATTTCAGGCTCTCTAGCCTTACAATTTTTTCAGGCGAATTGGGAAAAATGGTTGGCTCAAGGTTTGAAGTTATTCGGCCCTGAGAGAGAGAAAATTGATATAATCATTTTCCTCCTCTCCGTTTCTGTTTCATTCTGTTTTGGCTTTCTTCTATCCTATCTTATTGGGTTACGTTACCTTTATAGTAGATTAGAATCTAGTAAAAAACAAACCGAAAAACTGTTAAGTAAATTGTTAGAGGTCCAAGCCATGGCAGAAAACATATTAGGTCAAGCAAAACAAAAGGTCTCTCAAGCTAGTCAGACAGAAGAAAATTTGAAGAAAGCAAGCTCAGGGAAAAAACGGTCGTCAGATAGGGAGGCTGCTACTAACTCCGTTCCACCACCAGAGGGCGTAATTCAACCAACAGCTTTACCTGCCTCCATAGATGATGAACAGAATCCTGAGGCAGGACCCCAAAAATTAGCATGCCCTGTAGTTGAGCGGGGAGAAGAAAGAGAACGAGTTTACCGTGCCTTAGATTTCAAAATAGTAAAGCAATTAAAGGAAGCTGTAGCAACCTACGGCCCGGCCGCTCCCTTCACAGTCAGTATGGTCGAATCTATTACCAGCTGGGACTTAACACCAGCAGATTGGGCTAACGTGTGTCACTCTGTGCTAAATGGAGGACAATATTTATTATGGAAAATTGCCAATGAGGAATTTTGCAAGGAGACAGCTATGCGAAATGCAGCAGCAGGTTACCCTGAAAGAAATCTACAAATGCTTCTAGGGAGAGGAGATTTTGAAGGTCAGAGGCAACAGATCGGATATGATCCTGGCGTATACGCTCAGGTCGCTATAAATGCAATTAGGGCATGGAAAACTTTGAAGGGACAAGGGGATTTACAAGGTCAACTATCTAAGATAATACAAGGAGTTAATGAGCCCTACGCTGACTTTGTAGCTAGACTTATTGAAGCAGCCTCTGAGACATTTGAAAATACAGAACAGGCAATGCCATTTATAAAACAACTGGCTTAAGATCAAGCAAATCGTTGCTGCAAAGAGGTCATTAGACCATGGAAACAGGAAGATTTAAACACATATATTAAATTATGTAGAGACATTAATGAACAAGGACAAGTCATGGCAGCTGAAGTAAAACAGGCTTTAGGTACCAAGCCAAAAACATGCTATAATTGCAATCAAGAAGGACATTTTAAAAGAAATTGCCCCATAGGAGGAGGGTTTAACAAAGCTAGGTATCAAAAGAGTAGAATCCTGGGTATTTGCCCACGATGCCATAGAGGGAGACATTGGGCTAATGAATGCCGTTCTCAAACCACCATAGAGGGTATTCCGTTATCAAAAAATGGACAAAGACCAAGTGTCTACCCACGATATCGTGGAGAAAGGTATCAGGCCCCGTTGCCAAAAAACGAATTGGAGGGCCCAATGCCCCGGGGCCCAAAACCACAAATATACGGGGCAATGGAGGAACCCAACAGCACCATCAAGGTGGTACCCAGGACGCATTATCCATTAGATCCCTCATCAGACAGACTAGAGGGAGCGCAGGGTTGGACATCTGTGCCTCTGCCAGAGCAGTATTAACTCCAGAGATGGGAGTTCAAATCATTCCCACAGGAGTAAAAGGACCTCTTCCCCAGGGAACAGTAGGCTTATTATTAGGACGCAGTTCTCCTACACTTAAAGGACTTATGATAAGTCCTGGGGTAATTGATCCCGATTATGAGGGAGAAATAAAAATCATAGCTAGTTCTCCAAGAGGTATATCAGTAATTTCATCAGGAGATAGAATAGCACAGTTATTAATAATACCAAGCCTACATGATAAATTTTCCAGTTGTAATGTAGAAAGAGGTTCCAAGGGATTAGGCTCCACAGGTGTAGATTGGGCTATGCTATCTTTAAATTTAGATTCTCGCCCTATGCTAAAATTAAATATTCAAGGACATGATTTTAATGGACTGCTGGACACAGGCGCTGACCTCAGCATCATAACTCGCCAGGAATGGCCTAAGCACTGGCCATTGCAACAAGCCACACAAACGCTTAGAGGCCTAGGAGTGGCGACTAATCCCCATAGAAGTGCAATGGTATTAGATTGGAAAGATCCTGAAGGATGTGAAGGAACTATACAGCCCTATGTATTGGACCATCTCCCCATAAATTTATGGGGACGAGACGTCCTAGATCAATTAGGATTGACATTAACAAATAACGTCAATCCTAACACGCCCACTACTAGGGCAAAACAAGGCTTTAGAAAAGAAAAGAGATTAAGAGATCAAGAACAAGATATAACAGCACCAATTCAAATAGGTCAAGAAATAAATAAACATGGATTGGGTTTTCAAAAAGGGCCACTGAGACAATCAAAATTACTTGGAAATCAGAAAGACCAGTGTGGGTTCCTCAGTGGCCCCTAACTAAAAAAAAAGATACAAGTAGCCCATGATCTGGTCAAACAGCAATTAGCGGAAGGACATATACAACCTTCCATATCTCCCCATAATACTCCCATTTTTGTCATTAAAAAGAAATCTGGTAAATGGAGATTATTACAAGATTTAAGAGCCATTAATAATGAGATAGTTATTATGGGACCTGCTCAATCAGGGATTCCCCAATTGTCTGCTCTACCAAAAAACCTGGCATGTTCTAGCTATAGATATTAAGGATTGTTTCTTCTCAATTCCAATTCATCCCGAGGATAGTCCACATTTTGCATTTACTATCCCTGCACTGAATCATGAAGGTCCTGATCAGAGATATGAATGGAAAGTACTCCCTCAAGGGATGGCTAACAGCCCAACTTTGTGCCAAATTTATGTTGATAAAGCAATCCAGCCACTTAGAAATCAAAATCCTGAACTACAGATATTTCACTATATGGATGATGTATTAATGGCACATAAAGATAAAAACACATTGCTAGAATGTTATGCCACGCTTACAAACTTATTAAAAAATTATAATCTAGAGATAGCAATAGATAAAGTACAATTAAATCTTCCAATTAATTTTTTAGGAGTTCTATTATCCTCAACCATGGTCCGTCCACCAAAAATTCAAATACGAGTAGATCAACTCAAATCGCTTAATGACTTTCAAAAGTTATTGGGAGATATAAATTGGATAAGGCCTTATCTAGGCATACCAACAGGAGAATTAGGACCTTTATTTGATATTCTAAAAGGTCCGTCAGATCCAAATTCACCCCGCATGTTAACGCCTGAAGCTAGAAAGGCATTAAAAATCATTGAAACATATATGGAAAATATGCATTTGGATAGAATTGATATAAGTTTGCCTTTATTATTTATTGTACTACTGACAAAAAAATATTCCTACAGGGGTATTTTGGCAAGAAGGTCCATTATTATGGATACATTTATCTTATTCTCCTAATACTATTCTTACTAGATATCCTGAGGCTGTAGGGCAATTAATAAAATAAAAAAAATAAAAGCAGCAAAAGGAGTGTTTGGGATTTCTCCCAATAAAATTATTACTCCATATACTATGGATCAAATTGATGAGTTAGCTAATGAGTTAAATACTTGGGCAATAATCATGTGTAAATCTAGTGTTGCATTTGATAATCACTTGCCATCTAATCCTTTGTTGTCTTTTTGGTCTAAGCATCCTGTAGTTTTTCCAAAAATGACAAGAAAAACCCCTATCATAAATGCTCCAAATATATTCACTGATGGGTCAAACAATGGTACAGCAGCAGTAGTTACTCCTGATCAAACTTTTACATTTTTAGTACCCAAACAATCAGCTCAAAAGGTAGAGCTCAATGCAGTATTGCAAGCTTTTATGATGTTCAAAGATTCTACATTTAATTTATTTTTTGATAGTCAGTATGTAGTTAATGCTATTGTATCTCTTGAAGATGCTGGTAGGATTTCTCCTTCCTCTACTGTTTTCTCTTTGTTTTCTGCTATACAAAGTCTAATCTGGGATAGAAAGGATCCATTCTTTATAGGACATATCAGAGCACATACAGGATTGCCTGGAGCCCTTAGTTTGGGTAATGAACTAGCAGATAAATCTACACATGACATACATATTTTCTCCACAATAGAAGAAGCTATAAATTTTCATAAAAGGTTCCATGTCAATGCTAATACTTTACAAAAACGTTTTAAAATAACTAAAGAACAAGCCAGACATATAATAAAACAATGTCAAAATTGTGTGACATTTTTGCCACAAGTTAATCTTGGAGTCAATCCTAGAGGACTGATACCTAACCATATTTGGCAGATGGACGTCACACACTTGCCAGAATTTGGAAAATTAAAATATTTACATGTTACAGTTGATACTTCTTCTGGATTTTTGATGGGCTCCCTTCATCCCGGAGAAAAAACTAAAGATGTTATAGCTCATTGCTTACAAAATTTTGCCACTGTGGGTGTTCCTAAACAGTTAAAAACTGATAACGGTCCTGGTTACACCTCCAAGTCTTTTAAACAATTTTGCTCATCATTTGGCATTACTCATATAACAGGAATCCCATACAACCCACAGGGACAAGGCATAGTTGAAAGAGCTCATCAAACTATTAAAATGTACTTATTAAAACAAAAGGAGGGAATTAGTAAGCAGTATATATCCCCCAAAGATAAACTTAAAATAACCCTTTTTACTCTAAACTTTCTAAATTTGGATTCATCAGGACTTAGTGCTGCGGAAAGACATATGTATCCGAAAAATGTACATAAGCCTAAGGTACTTTGGAAAGATATTCTAACAGGACAATGGAAAGGTCCGGATCCAGTAATAGTCTGGAGTCGGGGCTCCATCTGTGTTTTTCCACAGGAGGAACAGCAACCAATTTGGATTCCAGAGAGATTAACTAAAACAATTTCTACAGAAAAAGAAGATGATTTGACTCAAATCCATAACAGCTGATATCCAGAGTTCCAGCCTGGCTATTCTTACATCTGCGACAGTGATTTACCACGGTGCCTTTTTCAATATCTATTTTATTATTTGCATTTTTCCCACATCATAAAGTTCTATTTTATTTTATTTTATTTTATTTTACCTTATTTTTTAAGCTCATACAAACCTAGGTTAATGTTTTTCTGACCAGTTTTATTTTTTGACTGTGTTTTATTTTTTTTTAACTGTAAAGTTTTTAAACATTGCAATGGAGATTTCACCTAGCTATAGCTACAAGGCCTTTATTTACTCTTGTCTTATATGTTCTATGTTATGTATGCACTGTTTTGTGTTGTATGTCTGTATGTGTGTATGTCCATATTTCATTTATAAGGAGTGCTCATGTATAAATAGATATAAAGGATCCAAAAAAAAAAAATTTTAAGTCACGTGACTTATATGGTTTAATTTACATTAGGTAAACAGCTGTTATAAATTTTCTTTTTAAGGTGGTTAACAGATCTGTTTGTTTACTTTCACCTTTCCTTTTCATTATATTTAATAATTCTGTTCAGGATAATGTCTCTTTAGCAACATGGCCATAATTCCCATCTCCATCCCATTGCTGGTGAAGACTAAGATAAAACCAAACTACAACTTTTATGATAGCTATCACAGTAAACTGTATAAACTGATACATCAATCAATATAACTCAATAAGACTGCTCAATCAAGGACTTAATTTACTTTGGGAGGAAATGGACATATTGATAGACTCCTCCACTTTGAACTGCTCAATCAAGGACTTAGTTTACTTTGGGAGGAAATGGACATATTGATAGACTCCTCCACTTTGAACTGCTTACACAACTTGCCTGGACTATGTATCACCTGTATGCATTGTGCTCTATTTGTTGATACAGCGAACTGGTAGTGCTAAATATCTTAGCCGATGTGTCACCAGTGTTTCCAAGGAGCCGTCAATTGGCTTGGTGTCGTGGCAATTCTGTGTCTTTCTCCCTTCTGCTAGTGATGGTCTAAATTTGGGGGCCAACAGAGGTGAGGCAAGAACCTCACCCCCCCACTGGTGCTTAGGCCTATCCACAAGCATGGCTATGCTGGACCGGTAGTCAGTGACGGGTTCATCTGGTTACAGTGGATTCAACCTAAGACAGGAAACTGACGTGTAAAGGTCAGTTCTCCCATGACGGGTAAGAACCACATGTTAATTTGGACAACCTAACAGGCACGGTCCCTAGCCACATTTGCCTGTTGTTTAATTAAACAGAAGGGGGCAGATGCTAGGAGCCACAGCAAAAATATTGATACAGGCACCTTTGGATTTAGTGACTGCCAGCCAGCCATTCAAATTATGATTATGTTAAGTTAAATTCATATGCTAATTGGACTCCTGCTGTTTACCTGGGCCCATTTCAGGACTCAGGTTACTCATGTCACTCTTGTAATGGGAGAGTTCCCATTGGTTGGGAAAGGATGGTAGGAGGGTGTTCCGGGGGAAGTGGAGCCCCCCCCCCGCTCAGGTAGGAGACACGTGGATGGACCCACTTGTTAGGGGACGCACACGGCCTCTCACAAAATAAAACTTTGTCTCAGTTTGACTGGCTTGTGTTTTTGTGCCCAACCGGGTTGCAAGATTGCAAGCCTGCGTGCACTGACGGCCCAGCAGGGAAGCGCTCAGCAGGGGTGCGGCAGGCAGTGCTCGGCAACAGCAGCAGTAGGAGTGGAGCTCAGCCAGCCCGCTCAACCCGGGGCCAAGCAGCCTGCAGCACTCACACATGAACTTTGGGGGCTGACACATAATATCTAAACCTTAACAGTCTGCCTTTGGTGCCTAAAAGCCCATGTCCATCTCACAATGCATGATACATTTAGTCCATTTTAAAGAGTCCCCATAGTCTTTCAAAAAAATATTTTATTTTATTTTGTTAGACCAAGATGCAAGAAAAGACCACTGATTCCAATTAAAATCAAATTAAAGCAAGCTTATTATTTCGACTGGCCAGGCTGCTTCTCCCACCCAAAACCGCAGGAACAAGACAGCAGCTGCAGTTTCCTGCAGCCCAGTTTTATATCCCAGAAAGTCACACAAAGGGGGTTACAGATAACAAAACTCTAACGAGCATAACACTAATAATGGTAGTTTACATTTTTGCTGGCCCCAACATCAGAATTTATGAGGGTCATTAGAGCCTCAGAAAGAGTCGTTATCTGGCCAGGGAAGGCCAATATTTACGAGGTGTCACTAAAGTCTCATAGAGGGCTGCTATCTGGTCAGAGAGCCAGACATGGGTGAGTTCAAGGCACGGGCAGGCATTCCAAGCTAGTTTAGAATTTGCAGTAATTTATAGTCAAGCCAAAATTAGCTTTTCATGGCTTTGTGGCAAGATGGCACAATTTTAAGAGAAAATCAGGTTGGGTCTATCAATTTATTCATTTATCTTTATGTGGTGCTAAGAATTGAACTCAGTGCCTCACACGTTAGGCAGCCATCTACCACTGAGCCACAACCCCAGCCCCCAGAGTCCCTATTGTCTTAACAGTTCAAGCATTGTCTAAAAGTCAAAGTTCAAAGTCTCCACTGAGACTCAAGGCTAACTCTAAGTGTGAGCTGCTGTAAAAATCAAAAGCAAGTCACGTAAAGGTGCAGAATAAATATTTCCATTCCACAGGGAGAAATAGGGGCACAGAAGGAAGGGATGGGACCAGAACAAGCCCAAAATCCATCTGGAAAATAAATCCTATAGCTCCATGTCCAGCATCTGGGGCACATGGCATCATGATGTTCTCTCCAAAGGGCTGGTGTAGCTCCGTCCCTATGGCTTTGCTGGTTGCAGCCCATATAGCCTCTTTGTTGACTTGTTTCTGCTCCATTCCTGTGGGTTTCCCTGGAAGATGTTCCACATTACTGGCAATTTTAAATCTTGGGGTTCTCCATTGCAGCTTTGGCTTTCTCCTCAAAACTCCACACATTGCCTTCTCAGGGGCAACCCACAGGGTCTCTGGCCCTGTAGCACTTTGCTTGGTCTCCTAGGCCTTCCTTTGTAATTTTAGTAGAAGCCTCCATGATCCCCTAATTCCAGCATCTGCATTCATGCTGAGCCATCTCCACATGGTTGACATCAAGGTCTGCTGCCATCTCAAGCAGTAGCTAAGCCTCCAAGGACCAAGACTTCAGTAGCCTCTGAATGCCTAGGTGGCTGAGCACAGTGAAACAACTTCCTAGGCCTCTTTGAGCAGGCAGGGTACCCCAATAGTCTCTTCTCAAAGTAATTTTTCCTTTTACACCCTTGGGCCTGAGGTGGATGTGGTCTTGCCAATTCCCAAGATGCCCTCAAGCCTTCTTTCCAATTGTCTTTATTCAAAGTCTCTTTAGTGACTGTAATATCTTTGAAAACCACAACTTCCTTAGCTTCAGTTTTATTTGCAGTTTTCTGGCCAAACTGCAGGTTTTTAAGAATTTTCTGCTCTGTATTCTGCTCCTGATTATCACAATAAACTTTGCTAAAACATGCCAGCAATATCCATGCCATTACCTAAATGCTATGCAGCCTAGAATTAAGTCCATTACCTGTAAATTCAGCCTCACAGAAAGCCTCAGGACATGGGCAAAATATAGACAGCTTCTTATCTAGAACAAAACATGAATGACCTATAGTACAATTTCTAAGAGTCTTCCTTCTCTGAAATCTCATGAGTCCTGTTTCTAATGCCTGAAGTCCTATCAGCATTCTGGTTCTGAGTTCCCACAAGAATCACCCCCATTAAGCTGTGTTTACAATATTTCAAAGGTTTTCCAACTTGCATCACTAAAATTTTTGAGATTGCTCCCACACATTCTAAAATGCCCCCAAAGCTTCTGAACAACATGGTCAAGTTAGTCACAGCCATGATACCACTTCTTGGTGCCAGTTTATGTTTTAGTCAGCTGTTTCATTTGAAAGAAAAAGACCCAACAAGAACAATTTTAAGGAGAAAATTTTATTTAGAACTAATACTTTCAGAGGTCTCAGTCCATACATAGCTGGCTTCATTCCTCGGGGCCTGGGATGAGGCTGAACATTTTGGCAGAAGTGTGTGGTGGAGGAAAATGGCTCAGAACATTTTACCAAGAAGGAAAGGGGTGAGGGGGAGGGAGCTAGAGTGAGAGAAAGAGAGAATGCTCTGCTTAACTAGGACAAAATATACCCTAAAGGCACACCCCCAGGAACCTACCTCCTCTAGCCACATTCTACCTGCCTACAGTTATAATCCAGTTAATCTGAATCAGGGATTATATTAAAGCTCTCATAACCCAATAATTTCACCTTTAAACTATCTTGCACTGTCTCATATATGAGCTTTTTGGGGATACCTAACATTTAAACCACAGCTGTCCTGTGGCCTTTCATGTTTATACCCATACACTGGCTTATAAAATTAATGTTATAGCTGCCCTGTGACTTTTAATACTGACATATTATCTGTATGATATCATTGGAAATATGTTAACCACCTGTGGATTTGATACTAAATCCTCACTATAGCATCTAAAACTAATGTAATAGCTTTCCTGTGGCTTTTAGTTTTGATATAATATCCCTATTATGGCATCTAAAACTAATATAATATGGGGCTGGGATTGTAGCTCAGTGGCAAAGAGCTTCCCTAGTATGTGTGAGGCACTGGATTAAATTCTCAGCTCTGCATATAAATAAGCAAAATAAAGGTCCATTGACAACTAAAAAAAATTTTTTTTTAACCACAACTATTAAAAAAACCCTAAGATATAATATCTATCTTATGATTTCTGAAACTAATAAGATATCCATAATATACTCTAAAATTAATATAGTAGATGCTTGGTGGCCTAAAATACTAATATGATATTCTTACTATAGGATCAAAAACTAATATAATATCAGCCTTGTTGTCTTTAATACTAATATGTTGTGCATATTATACCATCAAAAGTTAAATAATAGGTGATGAGAGGTTTTAATAACATATTCATTATAGCATCTAAAATGAATATAATAGATGCCCTGTATCCTTTAATACTTGCATGATAAACATAATTACTAGCATTTAAAACTGACCTATTGGCCTTAAATAATAGGTATCCATAAAAGAGCATCTAAAATTAATGTAATAGCTGCAATATAGCCTTTATTATTAATGTAAATTTTATACTATAACAACTTAAATTAGTATAATATCTTCCTTTAATATTAATATAATATATAAATGGCATCTAATAGTTATATAATAGTTGACCTGTGGACTTTATTATTATTATTATTTTAGGGGTGGTACCAGGGATTGAAATCAGGGGCACTTAACCACTGAGCCACATCCCCAGGCTTATTTTGTATTTTACTTAGACACAGGGTCTCACTGAGTTTCTTAGCGCCTCACTTTTGCTGAGGTTGGCTTTGAACTTGCAATCCTCCTGTTTCAGCCTCTCAAGCTGCTGGGATTACAGGCATGCACCACCATGCCTGGTGATCTGTGGACTCTAATATTTTTAAAATATCCATACTGTGACCTATACCTCAAATAAAATAGTTGCCTTATAACCATCAATATTAATATACCCATAGTATAGCATCTAAAACTAATGTAATACCTGTCCTCTAGAGTTTAAAATTAATATTGTAGCTATATGTAGTATCTGAAACTAATATAAACCCTTTTATGTGACCTTTAATCTTAATATAACATTCATGCCATAGCATCTGAAAATAATGTAAAAGCTCCCCTGTGGAATTTAGTACTAATATAATATCCATGTTATACAATCTAATGCTAATATAATAGCTGCCATGTGGCATTTAGTACTAATATGATATTTATAACATAGCATCTAAAATTAATAAAATTGCTCCCTGTGGATTTTAATACTCATATGATATCCATACAATACCATCTAAAATAATAGAATAACTGCCCTGTGGATTTTAATTCTATCATTTTATCTGTACTGTGTCATCTAAAAATAACATAATAATGACCCTATAGGCAGCCTTTAGTACTAAAGTAGAATACTCTATCATCTTAGAGTGATATAGCTGCTCTGCAGCCTTTAGTACTAATATAATATTCATATTATAACATCTAAAACTAATATTATACTTGCTCTGTGGTCTTTGATCCTTATATGATATCCATACTTTCAAACTCAATACTAGAATAACAGCTGTCCTGTGATCTTTAATTGTAATAGCTACACTGTAGCCTTTAAATTTATGTAATATCCATTATATAGTATCTAAAAATAAAATATCTGTCCTGTGGCTTTAATACTACAATAATTTCCATACTGTAGCATTTAAAATTAATATAATAGATTCCAACATGGTGGCGGGCGCGGAGAGATCAAGTCTCTGACCTCTTCAGCTGTGCAGGCATAGGGAGTCGTAAACAGCCTAAATCTGTTTGCTCAGGATCACTAGGCAATGCTGAGCTGACGTGGATCTGGGGTGAACAGTCTGGGCCTCTCAGAACTCACACCGAGCCCGGATCGGCTGAATTCAAGCTCCCGTTCCCCTGCTTCCCGCAAACAAACAGCTGCGACTCAGCACTAATCCATCCAGCTGAAACAACTGGTCAGCCCTTCTGATCCTACGGAGGTAATGCCAACCGAGCCTTCATAGGTAGTGGCCACAGGTTTGAAACGGGGCTTGGGAGAGACAGTAAGGACCCACCCGTTGCATTGGTCACCCGGCAAAGGGAAACGAACTGTCGCCATTTGCAAGAGATACCACCATGGCAGAGAACTGACATCATCAGACTATGGCGGAGGAGATAACTTCATTGAATCCTGCGGCTACAGGTGTGTAATCCCCTAGCCTTCCCTCTCCACACATCGGGGAAACCTTAAGGGCCCCTCCCACCTCTCCCGTAAGGGCCCCTCCCAGCTCTCCGGTGAGCGCGGTAGCCAGACCGAGGGAATTAGAGGTGGCGTGGGACCCGCGACGCCGAACTACCGCTCCCACCAGTGCTGACAGCTGAGGTCTCCTGCACCAGCTACCGGGGGCATGGCTACCGAAGAGGCAGTAAAATTCGCTGAGGATTCTGAGCCCCAAGCTCTGCAAACTTAGAGTCTGAGGGAATGGCAAACTGGAAGAGTGTGCCCAGTCATTCATGAAAACAGGGCTCCCGGGAGCAGCAGACCTGGCGTGTACCCAGTATTGTGGTGAGTGTCACCGGTGAGAGGGGCCTGGCTAGATGAAAAGTGCGGAAGTGACTAGACACAAGAGGAGGCCCTAGGCACTCAGGATTGGAGACTTGCCCAGACTGGGAGGAGGAGCTGCTGCACAGTGATTGGTTCCCGCGTATTGACAGGAGAAACTTGGCCTGGTGGGCACAGCGCCACCTACTGGAAGAGAAGTTAATCAAACTCTAAGACTGCATTTATTAGTTTTTTTTTCTTTTTTCTTTTCTCTTTTTTTATTTTGATTTGGGTTTTTCTTTCATTTTCATTTTTCTTTCTTGTTTTTTAAATTTTTTTTTACAATTTTTTTAAAAATTTTTTTTCTGGGCTGGGGATGTGGCTCAAGCGGTAGCGCGCTCGTCTGGCATGCGTGCGGCCCGGGTTCGATCCCCAGCACCACATACCAACAAAGATGTTGTGTCCGCCGAGAACTAAAAAATAAATATTAAAAATTCTCTCTCTCTCTCTCTCTCTCTCTCTCTCCTCTCTCACTCTCTCTTTAAAAAAATTTTTTTTTCTTCCAATTTTAATTTTAATTTTTTTATTATTTTTTTTTAAAAATTTTTTTCCTATTTTTTTTCTTCTTTTGTCTTTTCATTTCTTTTCAATTATCTTATCCCCCCTTCCTTGAATTCTACCTGCTTACTCTCATTCTCTTTAGTGACTTCTTCCCTTCCCTTCTAATACCTTTCCTCCCAAGCATCAAATAAATTTATAGGAATAAACAGTAACTCAGCAGTCAAACAGAACAAGAAGTAACATGAGCAGCTTCAAAAAGCAAGGAAGAAAAGGAGTACAAATAATGCAGGACAGCCTAAATATTCAGGAGGACCTAGAGTCATCAGAAAAATGGTCATATAAAGAACTCATGGAACACCTTAGACAGATGGAATGGAACCTTAAAGAGGATACGAGACAGCAAATTCAAGCAACGAAAGAACACATTGAGAATGAATTACATAAACAGATAAAAGAAGAAGTTAAGCATCTTTATCAGGAGATAGAGATTATAAAAAATAATCAAACAATAATTCTAGAAATGAAGGAAACGATAAACCAAATTAAAAACTCAATTGAGAGTATCACTAACAGAGTGGAGCAAGTAGAAGCCAGAACATCAGATAATGAAGACAAAATATATCATCTTGAAAAGAGTCTAGCCAACTCAGAAAGACTGGTAAAAAATCACGAGAAAAACATCCAAGAGTTATGGGATAACATAAAAAAACCAAACTTACGAGTCATCGGGATAGAAGAAGGTACAGAGATTCAAACCAAGGGAATGAGAAACCTGCTGAATGAAATAATTACAGAAAACTTTCCAGAAATAAAAAAGGAAACAGATATACAAATTGAAGATGCATACAGGACACCGAGCACACAAAATCACAGTAGACCAATGCCAAGACACATTGTTATGAAGATATCCAATATACAGAACAAAGAGAAAATATTAAAAGCTACAAGAGAAAGGAGATAGATTACATTCAGGGGTAAACCAATAAGGTTAACAACGGATTTTTCATCACAGACGCTGAAAGCAAGAAGGTCCTGGAACAATGTATTTCAAACACTGAAAGACAATGGATGCCAACCGAGAAATCTGTATCCAGCAAAATTAAGCTTCAGGTATGACAACGAAATAAAAATCTTTCATGATAAACAAAAGTTAAAAGAATTTGCAGCCCGAAAACCAGCATTGCAAAGCATCTTGAGCAAAACACTACACGAAGAAGAAATGAAAAACAATAACCAAAACCATCAGTGGGAAGTGCCTCAGTAAAGACAGAGGGCGAGGGGAAAGATAATCATGGAGAAACAAACTAAATTTTTTTAAAAAAGGATAAATAATCAAACATGGATGGAAGTACAAACCATATATCAATAGTAACTCTGAATATTAATGGCTTAAACTCTCCAATAAAGCGACATAGGCTGGTATCATGGATTAAAAAGACAAATCCAACAATATGCTGCCTCCAGGAGACACATCTAATTGGAAAAGACATACACAGGCTAAAGGTGAAAGGATGGGAAAAAATATACCACGCATACGGTCCTCGTAAGCAAGCAGGGGTGGCCATCCTCATATCGAATAAAATCGACTTGAAGACTAAGTTAATCAAAAAGGATAAGGAAGGACATTATATACTGTGAAAAGGAACCAGTCACCAACAAGACATAACAATTATCAATATTTATGAACCAAATAATGGTGCTGCGACATTCATAAAACAAATTCTCCTCAAGTTCAAGAATCAAATAGACCACAATACAATAATTATGGGTGACTTCAACACACCTCTCTCACCATTGGACAGATCCTCCAAACAAAAGTTGAATAAAGAAACTATAGAACTCAATACCACAATCAATAACATAGACTTAACTGACATATATAGAATATATCAACCATCATCAAATGGATATATTTTTTTCTCAGCAGCACATGGATCCTTCTCAAAAATAGACCATATATAATGCCATAGGGCAACCCTCAGTAAATATAAAGGGGTGGAGATAATACAATGCATTTTATCTGATCATAATGGAATGAAACTGGAAATCAATGATAAAAGAAGGAAGGAAAATCCTACATCACATGGAAAATGAACAATATGTTACTGAATGATCAATGGGTTACAGAAGACATAAAGGAGGAAATCAAAAAATTCTTAGAGATAAATGAAAATACAGACACAACATATCAGAATCTATGGGACACAATGAAAGCAGTTTTAAGAGGGAAATTCATTGCCTGGAGGTCATTCCTCAAAAAAAAAAAAAGAAAAAACCAACAAATAAATGAGTTCACACTTCATCTCAAAGCCCTAGAAAAGGAAGAGCAAAACAACAGCAAATGTAGCAGAAGGCAAGAAATAATTAAAATCAGAGCAGAAATCAATGAAATTGAAACAAAAGAAACTATTGAAAAAATTAACAAAACTAAAAGTTGGTTCTTCAAAAAAATAAATAAGATCCACAGACCTTTAGCCATGCTAACAAAGAGAGAGAACTCAAATTACTAGCATATGAGATGAAAAAGGCAATATCACAACAGATGCTACAGAAATACAGAAGACAATTAGAAATTATTTTGAAAACCTATATTCCAATAAAATAGAAGATAGTGAAGACATCCATAAATTTCTTAAGTCATATGATTTGCCCAGACTGAGTCAGGAGGATACACACAATTTGAACAGACCAATATCAATGGATGAAATTGAAGAAGCAATCAAAAGACTACCAACCAAGAAAAGCCCAGGACCAGATGGGTATCCAAATTCCTTTCACCTGCACTCAACTACATGTCTTAGTTGTATCTTCTACCTTTAACCATAAGGAAACATTGTTATGTATTTGGAACATGGAGAGAATTTTGCTCTTTTTCCTTATAAACCTTATGTTGCAAATATTAGTTTCCTACCTCAGATTAATAGTAAACATGAATCTGGATTATGCATGTAATCACTGAACTATAGGTTACTTGATCTTTTTCAAATTGTAAAAGATTTATTTTTTGTTTCTAGTTGTTGCTTTCTATTACATATCTTTGTGCATGAAACATTTATGTTTTCAAATTATTTTTCTTTTTTTTTAGTTACACATGGCAGTACAATGATCTTGACAATTCATACATTTGAATCAAATGGGGTATAATTCTCATTTTTCTGAGTGTACAGTTTGCAGAATCACATTGGTCATGCAGTCACATATATACATATAGCAATAATAATGTCTATTTTATTCTGCTGCCCTTCCTATCCCCCCTTCCCTTTCCCTCCCCTCCCATCTCATCTCTGTACCAAATGGATTTCCCAGAATAAAACTAAAAAATATTTTAAAGCTGACTTAAAATATTGCCCTGGTGGAGGACTGAATCCATCAATAGTGTTACTTCTATGGTGTGAGGTAGCTTTCTTTAAGATTCATCAGCTGCCCCTGGATGTGGGCTAATTCCCAGGTATGTAACTGACCATACAACTAATTTCTATATCTTCGTTTATAAATAATGTTAGAGATTTTTTTCTTTTGGATGAGTGATTTCTGGGTAGATGTGTGTGTGTGTGTGTATGTGTGTGTGTGTATTGGAGATTTGGTGACAATTTTTGAAATTTTATAAGCTCTATGTGTATTTTATATACTAAACCTCATTCTGCTATATTAAATTTGAAAACTATCAGAAACTCTAAAGAATACTTAACATTATCCTCCGATGCTTAGACCTCTTGCAGTAACTTAAAATATTTTGCTACTATTTTCTCCTTGTTTTATTGTAATTTTGAAGATACTTGAATTTTCTTTAGACACTTTTGCCCATTTTTTCTTCACAACTTCTCCAATAATCTAAACTGCTTTTCCTCTTTGGTTAAATAACCAAACTCTCTTTGTAAATGAGTTTATTTTTTAAATTACACTTCTTTGAGGGAAAATTTGTTTTTGTACCTTACTGAAATAAAGTTACTCCCAGAAGAATGTACAAGAAAATTATATTCTTTATAATTCCATTACTTTCATTTGCAATGTATTGTGTTTTCATATGTATTTAAAATTATTAATGCATGCTCTGTATTATTTAAAGGTCTGTATTTCTCCTCTTAATGCAGTATTACATCAGATAAGTTATTGTTTTTCAAAACAGTCTATTTTTGAGCTAATTATTATTCCTTCATTAGCCCTCTAGTATGCTTGTCTATCTCACTATTTTTACTGTAAAATCAATTACTTTGAATTCTATACAATGCCAATGACATCATTGGAATTCAGCTGAAGTTACATAAAAACCACAGATTAAGCCATCAAAAGTTACCGCTTCCATTTGATCTTCCAAGCCAGGAATAGGACATATTTCTCTATTTTTTTCATCTTTAAAATTTGTAGAATTTTTTAGAGATACATATCCTCACACAAGCTTAATTAACACATAATTCAATTTTGTGGCTATCATTAATTTGAAGTCTTTCACTATTATATTTTTAGCTTCCTAGTAAAGGTATTTGAGTATCAGACTGAATTGTGTCATTGTATCTTTTGACCTGCAGTTTTTCTTCTGTTCTATTATCTCTAATAGCTCTAGGTTGATTACTTTCCCTCTTCAGGGTGTATAATTATAAAGTCTTCTACATAGAACCTTGTAAATCTCAATTCTTTCCTACTCTTTATTATGCAGACAAGAGAAGAGAAATTTCTGAAAATCCTGCATAGTCCCTGTTGCCCATGCCAAAAAGAATCTCACATCCCTCATTTGGTTGGGCACCAAAACCAGCCGGCTCACCTTTCAAAACAGCTCAAGTTCCACCCTTCTCACCATCTCCATTGCACCACCTATTCTCACATGGATCACTGCAAAGAACTTCTACTTACAATCCTAAAGTATAGCCAGAACAAACTTTAGAACTGGGTTCAAATGTCACACTTTTGCCAGAAACCCTTCTCAGTCCTTACAAATTCCCACACGATCTGTTTCCTCCACCTGTCTAACTCCATCTCTTACTATTCTGCCCCATCCACATCTTTCCCGCCATGGAAGACTCCTTGCTATTCTCAAAACAGGCCAGATATGCTCCTGCTTCACAGCCTTTGGGCTTCCTGCTCTCATTGCTAGGAAAGTCTTTTCCCACGTATGGTCCACTCCTTGTCTCCTCAGGTGTTGCTCACATGTCAGATTTTCAGCACGCTCTTCCCAGACTACCCTATTTAAATTTGCATCTTTTTCTTCTATGTTCCTTAAGCCCTTCCGGTCCTGTTTTTCTGTACTGCACATTTTACCGGCTGACATTTTATAAACATATTTATTTCTCCTCTATCTTCTTCTCTCTCTCTCTCTCTCTCTCTCTCTCTCTCTCTCTCTCTCTCTCTCTCACACACACACACACACACACACACACACACACTCCACCAACCTGAAACATTCTCTTCAGAGAGCAAGGACTCCTGCCTGCTTTTCTTATAACTATATCCTCAGCATTGTAAAATAGATGCTTAAAAAAAGTGTTGAATAAAAGTGCAACTATTTTTACATCAGATTGAAGATAAGTCATTCTGAAATAACTAAATTCAGCATCAATTAATCTATAATTTTAAGTGGACTTTGCTGTTCTGTTGAGGGAGAGTACTTATTCCTAATTTTCAGATTCTGTTATGTGCCAAATTTTATTAAATACTTCACCAGACAGATGTAATTTTATGTGCTATGTCATCCTATAGAGGGTTGATACATTTCTCTAAAGAATTTCTATCTTGAGTGATTAAATAAGGCCAATCTTCAGGAATATCCTTAAAAATTTTGGATCTATTGTTCAAATGGACTTTCTACTTTATCATGGATGGAAACCCATGGCTGATACTCTAGAAAACAAAGAGGGGGAATTCAAATGAATTAGCCAGCATGAAAAATAAGACAGATGAGGAGTAAATTCTTTGCTGACATATTTCTAAACATGTCCTATGTATTTGTGTAAATATCACTGATTAAGGATCATGTCTAGATCAGTTTATGGGAGTTCCAGTTATCAACAACTAATTCTATGCAAATAATTTATCATAATAATATGATTATTATATGCATATAAAGTATAAATATGATTATTATACACCTTATGAATTATCACTTCTTTTAACTTCCTTGATAATCTGTTTTACCAACATTTGGAAGTTTCTCTCTTTCCTATGATTTCCTACAAATAATAGGCATACAGGTCATGGGTAAGAAGGAATAAAAGGTAAACTTGTTCACTTATGTTTTAAAGCCAACATATGTATGTGTGAGTCCAGAAAGGTAAGGTGTTCAAATATTTTAATGAACACATTACACTAGCCTTTGTGTTGCATTGGCAAAAGTCTGATATATTTTGGAGTATAAGCTTCTTAATACTTAAAGGAAATTTTCAGGTTGATTTTGTGCTTTCAACTTCTTATCATCTTTTAAATATTCAGTGGAAATTTGTGATTAAAATTAAAAAAATAATAAAAAAGTGAAATTTTAACTTGGACAGAAAATTCAAACATCTTATCAATTTTAGCTAGTTTTAGGTGGATTTATTTCAATGCAATCTCTTCCTACTCAAAATTAACATTATGATTCTAATTTGTAACTTTTGATTCTAATTGTTCCTATGAGGAGGCACATAAATCAATTTTTTATCATCTTTTAAATATTCAGTGAAAATTTGTGATAAAAAAAAGCTAAGCCTGACAGATACTCCCTTGGCCAGGTGATCAAGATCAACACCAATAATTTCCATTTGAAGCAGTACCATTGCTATGTCATGGTGAAACTACACTTTGTTTCTAGGTCTTTCTCTCCCAACCATGACCCCAGTCTAAGAATATGACTTCTTCTGGAATTACCAAATAATTTATTATATAAATTATTAAATGATAATTATATTAATAACCATATATTTATATTCTCATATAAAGAGAAATATTTAAGAGAGAAAGTCACTTTTCCAATCAATAACATAAAGATAATAGTGTTCTTTAGAGGACTGTTGTGAAATTCAGATGAGAAAATGCATATTCGAAGTCCAAAGATACATGCCTTGATGTAATTGAGTTTTTAATTACTGCTAGCTATTCTTATAAAATTATTATTATATTTTCCTTTACAATAAAATTAGAAATAGGTAGTCAAATATAAAATTGTCTTTGAATAAGTTAAGGCAGGGAACAGAAAACTTACAAACTAAGTTAGAATTCAATAATAAACTTTAGTTTTGGAAAATAAGTGAAAAGAATTTAAACATTGAAAATCAGAATGATCTTGCATGGTTAAAATATAAGAAATCTCTTCCTTCAAGTACAGAAGAGGAGAAGACTGATAATAATCTCTCAATCTAGTCTTCTGAAAAAAAATCATAATTTAAATGATTGCCCTTTCTAGTGATATTATTTAAAAGACACACCATTTTCAGAAGACATTACTTTCACAAACTCAAAAAAATATTACCTATCAGAGAACTTTGAGATCACATAATTTGTCCTTTGTTTTCAAGGATAAGCAAACAGAGAACAACACTTTGGAACAACAAATAGCTGCTCTGTAGTCTGAATAGCAAATTAAAACTGAAGAAATTAATTGTAATTGCGAACAAATTTTTAAAGGATTTTTGAACTATCCTTAAATCCCACCACATGAAAACATGTTCCTCCAACTCACTGAAGCCCCGTTCATCTGCACTCATACAGGGTGACCATTGATGGCTCCTAATCCACTGTCTAATGTTCATGCAAATAAACTTGCAGTTAATTTAACTTGACGATTTGGTTTGATTAAGCCATATACAAACAACAACACTAATCCTATATCATACAACATCTACTGATTTCTGTTTATTCTGCTAAAGTATGTCTTCTTTCCATTTTTTGAAACTTTCTACACTGAGTAATACTCCTTCAAGCTATGTAAGGAACATTTACAGGAAAAAGTGGCTTGATGACAAAGAAACATGTTTATTTTATGCATTCAGATAAACATATATTCAAAGCATACCTGCTATGCTCATGTCCACCTCCCCCAAAATAAAGAAGAAATATTTCATTAAAAAATATCGTGTCAATCATGGAAATTGATTCTGTCACTTTGGGAATTAATTCAAGAAAAGGTACAAAAAAAGAAGTCCAATACATTTCTACACATTACCTCTTTGGAGATGAAGCCACCTGCCTACATTTCCTCTGATGGGGAAAGCGTGTACAAGTTCAGAGAAGAGTAGGACAGAAGTGTGTCCAGATGATTTTTAGCAAGTTCACATGTAACTTGTCATATTTTACGATGAAGAACTGGTCAAGAAACTTGTGCTCAATATCATTAATAGGGACTCACTAATAAAATCACTAGCAGCTATCCTGCATCTACAAGGAAAAGTTGGTCCCAGTATTGTGCCTCTGAGAAGTACAGCCCCATGCCAGATTTCTCAGAAGTTCTTCGACTATGTTCCTTTTCAGAGAGAAACAGAGGTTATAGATAGATGTTATCCTTTATTCAGCTCAACTCTTACTCTACAGATGAGAAAATGGAGGCCTAGAAAAATTTACTTGCCCAGCCTAACAAAATAATTCTACTTCACTACACATTTCTGGGCCACCTAGGGCTAGTCACTGAGCTTTCTGAATTAGTAAAGATGTTCAAAGATGGCAGAGGTCTGAGGACTTCATAGGTACCTTCTACAACTAAGCCTTATCCTATATTTCATATGATAAAACTCCAGGAGGAATTAGAAAATAGAACTAGATCATGGACATTCATGTGCACATAAAGACACTGGTCAACCCACTCCTGTTTATGCCTAAAATCTCTGTGAACTACTGGGCCCCACCACATTGTCCATTTGTCAAAGCCAAGAATGATTTGGTATCTGTGCCTTACTGAGTTGAAGGGTGTCAGCTCTTAGTGACAGCTTTCAGGCTCTAAGTGATAGCCTTAAGATCCCAGCCCTGACCCCAGAGCCCTGGGAAAGCACAGGGGTGGCACCTGTCATGTCCCCACACTGTGTGGGTCCTTCTAAATCAGTATTTATATTAGGGCCCTTTAAGGACTGCCCTTCTTGTCTCTAGTTCTGAAGTCTTGAGATTTTTCATGATTTACCCGAATATTTTCAGCACATGTAGGTAGATGCTATGAGATGCACCTAGGTATCCCTGTCACTCATCAGCTGTCTTCTGCAAAGACACTTTAAAAGCTTTCTGTTCAGTACAGCCTCATTTCCATGGACATTCAAAGGGTAGTCATTCCACTTTAAAAAAAATTACGAGGCTCTACTCATTCATACATGTGGTTGTTTATTATAGTGCTTAGAAGAATTTCTGCTTTCTTGATATTACAAAAGAAATATATATATATATATATATAGGCAAGGGCCTAATGTGTCAAATCAGAGAACTCCAAATCAAGAGTCCAACTAATACCATCTCCAACTGATGGAAGTACAGAAAACATGGATCCTTCCCCATCATGCTTGAATTGGCCACTTAGATTCTATGAATAAACAAACATGCTAATAACCACCTAGGAAAATAGCCCAGAGTGATGCATGCACGCATTTGGACTGGGGTTCAAATTTCCTACAAGAACAAAGGGAGAGGAAGAATGATTGGGAAAAAAATTAATCTAAATGGGAATGTATGTACGCATTAATTTTACACTTCGAACTACAATCCTTGTCCTGTACTCCACCAAAGAATAACGGCCCCATGATCACTTGGTTTTAATTTGGCATTATCCAAGTTTATTTTGGAATACCATTAGAAGAATCACAATAAAATTGAATCAGTTAACAAACCAAACCATGGGCCATAGGGGGAAGATCCTTCACATTTATCAGTCAAGTTTATTTTTCCTCAGTGTTACATGGAATTATGTTTAGATCAGCTACTGAAACAAACACATTTAGTAGGTATCTGCTTTGTCTAAGACACTTTTCTACTGTGATGGGAGAGGTTGTGAGTAAAAGAAACTATCTCAGTTCTAACTCTGTGACTGTGGCCACATTTTTAGCACAAAGTTTCTGAGATCAGATTTCCAGTCCCTTTTAAGTGAGGATTTCCTTATCGAATTCTTAACCAGCAAAGTAAAAGTGGACATACAAATGAAACTGATCACTGGATATGTAAAGTTCACCTTCTTTTGCGTCTCCATGGAACTCCCACATCTGGAACCTAGGGGTGTAATTCCAAACTGACACTAGATCCCTGGGATTCATTTCCTACAAAGTTAGATTCATGACAATTCACTCTCTGCATTACGTCTCACAGTTTATATGGGAATAGAATTCATTCATATGGAATAGTTGGGTTTCTCCCACGAGTCCTGGGTATTAAACCCAGGCCCTTACACATACTAGAAAAGTGTTCCACCACTAAGCTATATCCCCAGTCCTGTATAGTTTTTATTTTGAGACAAGTTCTCATTAATTTGCTGCGGCTCTTGTTCAGTTGAACTTACTGTCATCTTGTCTCATTTTCTCACAGGTATGGACTAATGCACCAGGTCCATGGAAGGGTTTTTAATGGTACAATGGTGGTATTCCCCCAGCAGGAGGGACTGAATAAGGCAGTCTTGAAATGTCTTGCTCTCCTCTAAAGACCAAGGAAAAGGGAAAGTGCTGTGGAGACAGGACTCCAAACATCAGGAGTGATACACAAATTTAAAACAAAGAAATAAGCAAAAATTCTAAAATGAACAGAAATAAAAGTTAATAATTAGAAAAACATGAGAATTTCAGGGGCTCTGTCATATGCTTCTAGAAGCTAATAATTAGTGGTCAATAAAGTTAGCTTGAAAACTGACAGAATAATTCTTGAGTAAGAAGATGGGTGCAGTTAACAGTCCTGGCTCCAGGCTCAGAGCTGTGAGTCACTGTCAATCTCCTCAGCCTCCTTCCTCCCTCATGTGCAAAGTATAGGTAATAATGACTTTACCTCCTGTGCTTGTTTTGAGAATTCAAGGAGTTAAAATATGCAGAGAACTAAAATTGGGCAGGCATATGGTAAATTCTGAATATGTGTTAATACTTTCCATCTCCTTCGCCATCAAACAAGAGCAAGACTGGACAGGACCTGAAAGTTTATCTGTTTTCTCTTCATCATTGAGAGTTACTGCCACATTTGCACCCTATCTGGTACTTCTGAGGTGTTCCTCATTCAACTTCATGTTGACATCCTGGCCACACCTTGTCTTTGGAAGACAAGAATTGAGAGCTATATGTGTGCTCAGATTGAGGAACAAAACAAGATACCACACTGTGTTTTCTGGTTGCAGTTTATTTATTTTTAACTTACCGTTATATTTTATTTTACTACACTTATTTTCCATTTACTGGTTCTTTTTTTCACTTTTTTCCCTATGCTGTTGTATTTGATACTATTAATTTTTAAAGCTACTTTAAAATCATTGGGAAATAAAATTGATCAAAATTAAACCAGCCAAAAATGTGTTTGTGAAAGACTATTGCTTCTCATTTTCTGGTACATAGGTGCACAGACACAAACACATATGCACCAAATAATGAATGGGATATCAGAACAGAAAGGAGAGGCAGTGGTTCCCACATAACCAATGTGAGTTCAGGTGCAAGAGAAAGTGTCCCAAGACTGGGAACATTTACCCCCGTGTTCACAGTAGCTGGGCAAACACCTAAAGAAGTATAGACACACTTCTGTTTCCACATTCAGTCATAATAAAATGTCCATCTCACACTAGTATAGTAAAGGAAAAGATGAAGGACAACAGTTAACAGAAACATTTCAACAGGACCAATGACTGTGGAGTCTATTCTCAAAGTCAACTAACTTTCCAGCACAAGTCAGTAAGTGCAGTACATGCTACCAATTCTCATGCATTTGTGACAGGTACATTTTCAATGCTTCTCTTTTTCAGAAAAATTTTTTGCTTCTCACAAAATCATAAGATTAATTTCATACATGACCAGGATATAAGCTGCTCACAATGACCATAGACAAATACACATTTCCACTCCATCCTTTCAAACCCTTGTGATGTGACACTGCAGATCTTTCCATACACAGGCACAGACTACATCTCGGCCTTGAATCTGAGTTGAGCATGTGACCAACTTTGGCCAAAGGACATTTTAACAACAACACAATATTTAGTAATCAGGCACAAAAAAAGGAAGTTCTCTTTTGTAAACCTCAAATATGTTTCTGGTATATATTAAATATGAAGGTTTTTTTTGCCTAAAAGCACAATAATGCAAATCAAGAATACGTGGGACAGAGTAAAACTATAAAGCTTCTTCTCAGCAAAGGAAACAATGAATAATATGAAGACAAAGCCCACAGAGTGGGAGAAAGTCTCTGCCACACAGACGAGATAGAGCACTAATCTCCAGGTTATAGAAAGATATATAAAGAACTCAACAACAAAAAATAAATAAATAAATAATCCGATAATAAATGGGCTAAGGAGCTGATATACAGTCGATCAACAAATATATGAAATAATATTCAACATCTGTAGTAACTAGAGAAATGCAAATCAAAACTAAGATTTCATCTCACTCTAGTCAGAATGGTAGTTATCAAGAATACAAACAATAAGTTTTGGTGAGGATGTGGGGGAAAAGGTACACTCATATATTGCTGGTGGGACTGACTGCAAATTGGTGCAACCACTTTGGAAAGCAATATGGAAACTCTTTAGAAAATTTGGAATGAAACCACCATTTGACCCAGCTATCCCACTCCTTGATTAAAGTTTTATAAGGATAGAAACAGAAGTTATTTATCTTTTATTTTTTTATTTTTGGGGACAGGGAGTTAGGGATTGACTCAGGGGCACTCAACCACTGAGCCACATCCCAGCCTTATTTTGCATTATTTTTATTTAGAGTTATGCTCTCATTGAGTTGCTTAGCACTTTACTTTTGCTGAAACTGGCTTTGAATTCATGTCCCCCTACCTCAGCCTCCCAAGTTGCTAGGATTATGGCCATGCACCACAGTGCCCAGCCAGAAGTCATTTAGTAGGCCAGTGGAGACATAATCTACACATAAAATATGGTCTTACTTCCTGTTGAAGTTCAGTTTACATCTAATTATCATATTTTGGTATTTGTTGTCCAATGAGCACATAAAGCCCTACAAGTGATTTTCAAACCAGTTTTCTCCTTTCTGCTTGATCTCTCACTAGTGACTTGGTTTGGGGGACTCACAATTCTCTTATGTAGGTCATATTTCTAATGTGACCTCCCAAAATCATAGATCCTGGTCTAGAGAGTTAGAAGAGCTAAAACAAGAATAAGAGTATTTAGGTTAGATGCTTAAAATATTTGATGACATTAACTCTGAAATAGAGTTCAGAAAGAAACTGTGTAACCATAGAGCTAGGAGAACAACTCTAAATGAAAAAAAAATCTCTTGTAGTCTTTCCATGTAATGCTTCTAACTTAAAAATTGTGGTAAAAAAATGTAATCAGTCTTATTTTTCATCTATATCAAACTTAAGCATCAAATATCAGGAAAAAAATTACCTTTATTTTGTTTAAGGCAAGAAAATAGTACATATTGCATTGTAGAAGCTTAAAAAGCCATTCAACCTGGATAGAAGTGTAGCTCAGTACAGAGCACTTGCTTGGCATGTGCAAGGCCCTGGGTTCACAGTCTACAGCATCACGCTCCCAAAAATAAAGAAAAAAAGTGTTTTATAATAATGATGGCTAACAAAAAAGCTCAATTTATATATATGTATGTATGTATGTATATATATATATACATGTACGTATGTATATATATAAAAATGTGTGTATACATATACACATGAGTGTGCGCGTGTGCACGCGCACACACACGTTAACCTGTATCCATGTAAAAACAACTGTAAACAGTTCCAGCTAATATTGCATACAGATTGTAATGCTAAATGAACCAAGGTTTAGGCAAAACACTCACTGAATTAGTTCCCTCAGTTCAGTTAGCAAGGGAACTCAGCATGCTGGTTGTCAAAAACTTTTGGTTTATAAAAGAAAGAAAAAATTTATTTTTACTCCCAGCTTTTCATACCAATAAGCAAGACATTCCTTCCATATTCAACATTCATGGAGTGACTTGCCCTGGTTCAATTGTCATTAATGCTCAAATGCAAAACTGTCCCCAATGTTCAAAGATATCATACTCTACAATTAGAGGAGGTTACATCCAAAACAAGTAGCCTCCATCTGAGGTACTTTCTCTAACATAAGGGGGAGAAATATAACTTAAATTATAGGAATTCCTCAAATTACAATGATATTACCTCCCAATATACCCGTCATAAGTTGAAAATATCACAGTTGAAAATTTGTTTAACAAACCTAATTTATCTACAGAACATTATAACTTACCCTCACCTAAGTTAAGCATGCTCAGAACACCTACCTTAGCCTATAGTATAAAACCCATTTTATAATAAAGCACTGAATATCTCATTTAATTTATCAAATGCCTATATCCAAAAAAACCACTGAACTCACAGAACACCACAAGGTGTTAGTGTTGGTCGTTTCCCCTCCTGATCACAGAGCTGATTAGGAGACAAAGCTGGCTGCTGCTGCTGCCTAATACTAAGAGAGCATCTGCCATAAACCTGCCTGGCAAGGAGAAGGTCAACATTAAAATTCCAAAGTATGATTTCTACCAAATGTATATGGTTTTTGCATTATCATAAAGCTGATAAAAATCATAAGTCAAATTATTCTAAGTCTCAGACTGTCTGTATTTTGATAATCAGTGAGTATGTAGGTTTGAAAGACAGTTAAAAAGAGACACATCTGTTTTCTCAAGACTACCCAGGATTAGGCTAACATCTTCTAGTGTTTCAAGTTTACCTCTGGTTACCAACCCTCAACTTCAGATAAGAGTCACATTTTAAATTCTGTGACAACCATACTTTCATGTAGACAGACTTATGCATGCTGACTCACCACAAGCAACCTAGAACTTCTTATTTAAAAAGAAACAGAATCTATAGTTAGTTCTACTGGTATTATAAATATCTCATTGATTCATTTTTTTATTTATTTCAAAGATGACTGCTTTTAGACTTATGAGTAAGGACACTGATGAGTATACAAAGGCACCTGTGATTTCTCACCTGCTCTGATGGCTCTAACTGGATGACCAGGCGGGCACAGGCTCAGCTTGAGTTTCCCATCAGTAAGAACAAGGACAAGAGCCCCTGCCCAATGTAGAAACTGACTTGTCAGCAACAGCCCTTCTCTGTTCCACATTTGAAATTGGAAACTGATGACCACTGAATCCTCTCTAGAGGTGTTCAGCCAAATAACTCCGGGATATATTTTGGCTCAGCCCATGGTATCGCTTCATTATTTTATTATTTTGTAAGTAATAAAATGTAACTTCATGTTGGATAATATATTCAAGCCATAAAAATATCATCCAACATCATTCTTCCCATTAGCCCATTTTCTGTGCATGCTTACTCTTTAGGAATTTTACTAATTATCAACTTTACAACATCAACTAATGGCCAGGCCATACAGACATCCTGATAATTAGTAACATTCTCAGAGAAGTGAGAGGCAGTGGTGGAGCGCTACACAGTGGCTACACAGTAGTGCTCATAACTTGTGACAAAAATATACTGCTGGGTTTCAAGTGTGTGCACCACCACTCCTGGCCTGGAGCTGCACTATTGTCATGGACACGGTCGGCACCTGTCATACCCCCCCCCACTCACCATGGTGGGCGTGCCCATCTCGTGGCCTCAGGCTGCCAAACCTTGATTTCTGAAGGGTTTTCTCTGGCCACTTGACGTTGTGCACGAGTTGGACCAGAAGTGGGGAAGAGCTGTGCTCCCTGAACAGGCTGCAGCCAGCTGTGTTACCCCTCCAGTGGGATGACCGGTATCTGCTCTGCCCCGTCCTCTCCAGCAGAGAAGAGCACCGCTGTCCCCAGGGCAGAGGAGTATGTCCCCTGCCATGTCTTTCCCCCCTCTTCACCTTGGCAACTTCTTGGATCTGCTTCCTGAGTCTACCTGACCCTTTGTCCAGCCACCTACCTGTCCTTCCTCTAAGTTCTCCTGCCAGTTCCTCAAACATCCTTTGTTACAGGGCGCTGCCAGGTGTACATTACTTGGTATTTTTATTCAGATCAATGTTTTCATTTGATCACACTTTTTTACTGTAGTAAGAAAGATATGACATAAAGTTTACCAGATTAACCATGCGTGTGTGCATGTGTGTGTGCATATGAGTGTGTGTGTGGTGTGTGTGTGTGTGTGTTTCTAGGGGTTGAGCCCAGGGCCTCATGCCCAGCTCTGGGTTTGATCTTCAGTGCTGCAGAAAAGGAAAACAAAACGAGAGTTGAATGGTAAAATACATCTTGGATTCTCATTAAAATAAATATATAACAAAGTAAAAATTAAAAGTGTTCTTGAAACCCCCTAGAGTGACCCTGTCTGCCACTAGAGGTTCACATGGCACCTCTATGCGACAGTCTGCACACTGTATGCATGTACAGGACAAAAATCAAGACTCATAACTGAGTCTCCAGACCTAACTAGTATCTACCTAGTGCCTTATAAATGCTCAAAATTATTTGCTGGCTGGTTTAGCTCTGAAGATTCAGAATCTCTCCTGGCCCAGGAAAATTCAGAGCTTCATTGAACATTGACACAATCCAGGAACTAACAAGCTTATCCTGGGGCTGGAGGTTGTGTGAGGGGCACTTGGGTCTGTTCTGTATCATCCTGGGGATGTCTGTGCCCACCCCCTTTCCCCCACTCTGACCCCTTCAACATGCACCAGCCCAACTTCTGCTGCCCGCGCCTGCCTGCCTTGGTCTGTGGCTTTATCTGGGAACTAGGGCCAATGTTGCCACAATGCAGTGGACTGCCAGGAATTAATGGCCCCTGGAAATAGCTCTTAACCCATGATTGACAGACCCTCCCCTTTCTGGTGATAATTTTGAAGTGGGACATGTCCTATACTGGGTCCCGGAGTTCCCAGCAGGATGGACAGTAAGATACATAATACATCTTTTACTGATGGCCCCTCTCCCCCTTAATTTCCCTCTCCCCTTGGGGACATCCTGGCCCCAAGTAAACAACATACACTGGAACCCTTAGGTCATTCTCTGCTTCTGGAGCAACCCACACGGAGACACTAGAGAACATGAGATTTCAGCTCATTTTCTGTACCTAAGAAATTTATTGTTTTTCCTTTTGGATGTCTTTCAATACAGCGATTTGGGGATGGGGTGAGGAAGGACCAGAAACTGTCTCTCTTTACAGCAATCTCTTTTCCACAGGGGTTACCCCCAACTGGATGCAGCTTCTTGAAGACGTAGAGCATAACATATGACATCCTTACTTCTGATATTATTAAATTTGTTACGATTATACAGTGCAGAATGTATTGAAAAGGCAAATTCAAAAGTTATGTGTTAATAAGCTTGGATTAAATTGTGCTTTGAGGGCTGGGGGTGTGGCTCAAGCGGTAGCGCGCTCGCCTGGCATGCGTGCGGCCCGGGTTCGATCCTCAGCACCACATACCAACAAAGATGTTGTGTCCGCCGAGAACTAAAAAATAAATATTAAAAATTCTCTCTCTCTCTCTCTCTCTCTCTCTCTCTCTCTCCCTCTCTCACTCTCTCTTTAAAAAAAATAAAAAAATAAATTGGGCTTTGAGAACCCAGGGAAGGCAAGTTGATCCCACGTGGATGCTGCGTGGAGTTTTGAAGGAGTCTTCCCTCCCCTTGAAGTTGCCACCACTGAAATTACTCAAGAAGAGGCCGGATCTTAAGAGGAACCCCCCCTCCAACTTGGATCCATAAGTGTGTTTCTGTGGAGAGTATGTTTAGAGGTGGGTTTCTCTAAACTTCATTCCCCAGACAGGAGCGTGGAAAGAGGAAGAGGAAATTGAGAAAGCTCTTTGCCCCCTCCACTGTGGTCTTCTCTGGGGCCCTGCCTCAGCCCTGTGCTCTCTCTGCTCCATGAACTCTTCCCTAAGTTTCTTTTCCCACCTCTCCATCTCCTGGTCTTTCTCTTTTAACCTTCAAACCTTTATACCCTTGGTCCATGGGCCACCTTCACCCAAGACCCCCAAGCTCAATGTCCCCCAAACGGAGACTACCCTCTTCCCCATGACAGTTCCCGGCCTTGAATCTCATCTAACATAACATCCAAACTGGAATTTAGGGATCCATTTCTAATGCTCTATTAGTGACATTTCTCTGTTACAAATGACCCTGGAAGTTAAAAGTGGCATTAAAACAATAAATACATTGAATCCTCTTCCACATAGGCTGCGGGTCAGAAATCAGAGTGGCTCAGCTGGTGCTTCTGGATCAGTCTCATGAGGCTGCAGGACTGCATTTGTCTGAGGGTTGGACGGGGGCTGCAGGATTCGCTGCAACATGGTCTCCAGGCTGTTGGCAGGAGGCCTCAGTTCCTCATTATACTGACTTCTCATTGAGCCTGTCCTGTCTTCCCCACTTCAAGGACCTCCCTGAGCCCTTGAAACAACTGCTGATTTGCCTGCCATCTCTGCCTCTGGCTCCTTCAGTTACCGCTCTGCCCATCCCTGCAGGGCCCATCCTGAGACACAGATCTGCTCATGCTGTTTTCCTGCAGAAGTCCCCTCCACGGCTCCCTACTGTTCTTGGCCTGAAGTCCAGGCTCTTCCATGTGTCTGGCAGGGGTCTTCAGGCCCTGTCCCCCTGCCCCCTCTACAGACTCAGCTCCAGCACTCCCCACTGGCGCCACAAGGTCCAGCCACGCTGGTCTCTGCTGATAGGAGGGAATGTGGTATAATGGCTGGTGCCTGGACATTGAGCCAGCTGCCTGGGTACAAACCCCAGCTCTCCTGCTTGCCCAGTTTTCTGACTTTGTAGAAGTTCCCCATGCCTCAGGATGATGAGGGGACTCCATGAGTTCCTGCATAAAGAGCGCTCAGAATGGTGTTGGCCTGTGTAAGTAAGTGCTCCATGGATACATCAGATGTTTTCATCATCAGCGACACTCCCTGAACACAGTGCAGGGTTCCCCAATCAGAGCCCCTGGAATCTGGGTGGGCTTAGGATGCTTCAGCCAATAGAATGCAGGGGGAGTCCTGCCTGTGACTTCCAAGGCTGTCACACAAGGCAGTGCAGAGCCTCTTCCCCAGTGCAATACTTCCTCTCCAAGGCACCCTGATGGGAAAGAGCCCATGCCACTCCTGTGGGAGAGGGGCTGGCAGTCCCACTCTCTGGGTCACCCTGGAAAGACACAGGAGATATCAGATCATTTCAGCCTCCAGTTTTTAAGTTGCTCCAGTCTCTAGTTTTCCTACTGAGACCTCAGACTCTAAAAAGCAGAGACAAGCTCCCTCACTCTGCCCTGCCCACATTCCTGACCTACTGACTGTTGTTTTGCTTTGTTTTAGTTGTAGATGGACACAATACCTTTATTTCATGTATTTATTTTTATTTGGCGCTGAGGATGGAACCCAGGGCCTCACATGTGCAAGGCAAGCACTCTACCACTGAGCCGCAACTCCTGCCCCTGACCTGTAGACTCTTAAGAACATAATAAGATAGTTCCTTGAAGTTGTAAGTGGTGGGTAACTCGTTAAACAGCAATAGATAACCCTTTTACTCATGGCAAACTCCTACACATTCTTGAAGGCCCATAAAAATATTGCCTCCTCCTCCTCTGTGAAGCCTTCCCTGATTCCTCCTTGCCTTGGTGGTTTCCTGTGTGTGGGTCTTCAGAGGCCCATGCCTCAACATGTGGACCTGTTTCCTCATCCATTTCTCCCCTTGGACCAGGCACCCAGCAGGTCCATCTTTCTATCCTGCCACTGGGGCTGCTTAATGAAAGTTCCATTTAATGAATGAATGAATGAATGACTGTGGCCAGTGCTGGCCGACCTGACCGAAGTATCAGGAAGATATTCACATAATTACATTGTGGGACTTGATGGATGTTGGTATAGTGGAATTCACTTTTAAACAGATTTACTGAGGATTAAACAACATGCAATCAACAATACATATTTTAAAATATTATTTTTATTTGTAGTTGGACATAATACCTTTACTTTTATTTGTTTTCTTATTTTTATGTGGTGCTGAGGATTCATCCCAGCACCTCACACATGCTAGGTGAGTGCTCTACTGCTGAGCCTCAACCTCAGCCCCCAATACACATATTTTTGACAGATAGTCACTACATATTTTTAAGTGAACAATTTATTATATACATCCACAAAACCATCTACACAATCAAGATAGTGAAATTCTCCATCACTTCATCATCCTCAAATTTTCTTTCTTTCTTTTTCTTTTTTGATACCGGGGATTGAACTCAGGGGTACTTTACCATTGCATTACATTCCCAACCCCTTTATTTTTTTTACTTTTTGTTTTGAGATAGGGTCTTTGCTAAGGGGCTCACTAAATTGTCCAGGCTGGCCTCAAACTTGTGATTCTCCTGCCTCATCCTACAAAGTGTCTGGGATAATAGGCGTGCACCACTGTACTCTGCACAAAAATTTCTTTATGCTCCTTGTAATTTCACCCTCTGAGCACAAGTAACCACCAATCTGCTAACACTATAAAATAGTTTACATTTTCTAGAATTATATATAAACAAAATCCTGTAATATGTGCGTTTAACAAAAATCTGGCTTCATCCACTCATAAAAATTTGTCCACCCTGCTGTGATATAGTCATAATCTATTCCTTTTCACTGCTGAGTAGTATTCCATTGTATAGATGTATCACATTATCGTCAATTTTAAAAATGAGGAGAGTGAGGTTTGGAGAAGCGAAGCAACTTCCCAAAGTCACTTTGCTGGTAAACTTGAACTTAGGTGAGTGCCTCTAGGGCCAACTATCTTAACTGCCACCTGTGCCTTCTAACTGGGACATGATGACTTTTTTTTATTCTCTTTTTTTTCTTTTTTTTTTCCAGTGCTGGGAGGCATGGTGTTTTTTCCTGTGGTAGACAAAATAATGGCCCCCCAGAGACATCTATGTCCTAATTCCTGGAGTCCATAAATACGTTATATAAGGTGGCAAGGGGGAATTAAGGTTGCAGATAAAATCAAGGTTGCTCTAAGATGGCCTCAAGATAAAAAGATGCCCTTGGTTTCTTACACTGGGGCCGGGGGCAGCGTAATCACAAGGGTCCTTTGAAGTAGCAGAAGCAGGCAGAAGAGGAGAGGAGGGAAGAGATCTGCAGATGCTGGCCTTGAAAATGGAGGAAGGGGCCACAAGGCAAGGAATGCAAGAGGCCTTTAGGACTTGGAAAGGGCTGGGAATGCTCCAGAAAGAATGGAGCCCTGCCAACACTGGAGGGCAGGAGAGGAGCTTGGGGCCCACTTCTGACTTTTGGCCTTCAGGACTGTAAGATAAGTTTGTGTTGCTTTAAATCCCTCATTTGTGCAATTTCCTTACAGCAGCAACAGGAAACTAATACAATGACTTTGATCATTCCTTCTAGAAAGTATGAACCCTGGGAGGAGAGTATGGGCTACTGTGGTGTCCAGGGAGAGTTAGGGGAAACTGAGCCTATCAGAGGGTGTGGGTCTCTGGGCAGAGTGGTCACACCCCTATTTTCTGCCATAGGCTCAGTCCCAAGTTCTGGCTAAAATATTCCCAAGTAGTGAGTGTGGCTCAATGGTGGGAGACCTTGAAGCTCAGACCTGTCTACGCTGAACAAATCATTCCCTGATTCTCTGAAGTCCTGGGGTGAACACAAAAGATAGGTTTTCTCCACCAACTGAGCCCAACAGACCCAGACCCCAGCTGCAGAGGATGCTGGGAATGTGGGCATGCTGGCCCAAGGTCAGCCTGGCCATTGAGGCACAGAAAACAGAGATGATCAAAGCCCTTGGAGAAGGAGGGCTCGTGGGAGTCTATAGGAGCTGACAGCAAGTGAGAGCACACTTAGTGGTTATATAACAGAAAAAGCAAACTGTTTTTTTCTTCCTGCACTCTCAACGGCCAGCACAGAGGACTTCTGTGGCCAGGTGTGGGGTGGCTTTCCTGCACCACACGTTTCCTTCCAGAGGCAGAGTTTTTCTTTCTTTCTTTCTTTCTTTCTTTTTTTCTTTCTTTCTTTCTTTCTTTCCTTTTTTTTTTTTTTTTTTTTGATGCTGGGGAAGGATCCAAGGGCCTCACACCTGCTAGTTCAGATCTCTACCACTGAGCCGCCCTCTTCCCAAGGGAGGCTTAAGAAAGCACTTCCTGAGGAAGAACAGGAGCCGGAGGAGGCTTCCCGGCCTGTGAGACATGCTCTTGGTCCACCTGTGTGGGAGAAAGCTTGACTAGCAGGGTGGAGCCCGGGTACCCTGTCCGACCCTGGGAACACTCGAGGACTAGGGAAACCGCCCCCAAAGTTCTGGGCATGAATTTCCATCCCAGGCCCAGATGTGTGAAGGCCTCTACCCCACAGGCTTCTTTCTCATGGAGGTGGCCCTGATATGGTGTCCAGCCTTCCTTGGCTCTGCAGAGTTGACCATCGGGCCTGCAGGACCAAGGGTGCATCTGGGCAGCTGCTGTCTGTCCTCCACCCTGTTCCTTATCTGTCTCTGCCACGGTAACAGGAAACCACATTTCCCACCACTATGGACCAAATGGTGCCCATTTCAAATTTCATTTTTTGGAGTCCTAACCCCCAGTACCTCAGCATGTGACTGTATTTAGTGACAGAGTCTTTAAAGTTGAGTAAAAAAGAGCCCAATACAGCTCAGAGGGTGGGCATTTTGGGAGTGTACAAGAGGACAGCTGCCTCCAACTTCCCCCTGGGCCTCTACACACCCTCTAATTCTCCTGGGACTAGCTGCACTTCCTTTGCCACAGGTACAGGAAACAAGAGCCACTCCCCCCATGCTATTGAGTTGATGTTCCTTGGACACTTCTGCCTCTACTACTGTGTCCTGGTGACTGCTGAGCATGTGACTCTCCATACATTCTAGGGGATTTCCAACCCCACTCCCAGGGCTGAATCACTGCATGGCTGAATACCTCCCTTTTATTTCTTTTTTCTTTTTTTCTTAGTACTAGGGATTGAACTCAGGGACGCTCAGCCTTATTTTGTATTTTGTTTAGAGACAAGGCCTCACTGAGTGGTTTTGGTTTGCACTAAGTTTCTAAGGCTGGCTTTGAACTCACAATCATCCTGCCTCAGCCTCCCAAGCCACTGAGATTACAGGTGCACCCGCCCTTCCCCTCCCTTTCCACTTACCCACACCCACTCAGGGCAGAACTCATCACTCCAAATTCTACTTCCTCCTTCTTTCCACATTTGCCTTGGGTCCCTCCTGATCCCTTGCACAGTTTTAAACTCACAGAAAACATTGGGTTCCAGGTGTCCTGTTAGATTCCAAGGTCCAGAAACTATATTGATTACAAAGCAAGTTTATATCTGGGAAAAACAACAACAACAAAAGTTCATGAAGATGGGCCATACTTTGATAGGACAAGTATCTTTTTTTAAGAGAGAGAGAGAGAGAGAGAGAGAGAGAGAGAGAGAGAATTTTTTAATGTTTATTTTTTAGTTTTTGGCAGACAAAACATCTTTGTTTGTATGTGGTGCTGAGGATCGAACCCAGGCCACATGCATGCCAGGCAAGCACACTATCACTTGAGCCACATCCCCAGCCTGGACAGGTATCTTCATAAGGAGAGGACAGAGACACAAACAGAAATAAGACCAGGTTAAGACACAGGGAAAAGACAGCCAAAGAGGGAGGACTCAGCAGAAACTAACTCTGCCAACACTTGATTCCAGACATTTGATTGTTTAAGTCATCCAATTAGAAGGAAAGAGAGAGAGAAAAAAATCAGTGATCCTCCTTACAGCAGGTCTAGCAAACTAATATAGCCACCATCACCACAATAACAACAGCAAACACGTACTGTGACCTCCGTGTGACAAGCTGATCCTCACTAACTCTGGAAGGTGGGAGTTAGGGACCTAGTTGGGATCATCTGCCACCTATCAGCTATGTGATCTGGTTAAATTACTTTGCTTCTCTGGGCCTTGATTTCCTCTTCTATCCCCTGGGACTAAAATAGCACCTACAGACCAGTGTGGTATTATAGAATGATATAAAGCATTTAAAGGGTTTAGAGCAATTTCTAGAACTTAATGTTTGCTTTTATTATTTATTTATTTGAAATGAGATCTGGGCCCAAACTCTTAGGGTCAAGCAATCCTCCTCTTTCATCCTCCAAAGTAGCTGGGACTACTAGAGAGGCACTTGGCTTTAATATTGGCTGTAGTTATTCATCTCATTTATACATGTGAAAATAAGAAATCTGAGAGGCTAAATAACTTGCCCAAGGTCACACAGCAAGTGGCAGGGTCAGGATTTGAACCCACACAAGTCGGACTCCAAACTCAAAGATGCTACCTCCCTTCCTTCCCCTCAGCTGTTCAGATGCAATGGCCACCTCAGTGACTCTTTTTAAATTAATTTATTTATTATTACTTTTAATCAGTTACACATGATAGCAGAAAGCTTTTCAAATCCTTGTTCACAAATGAAGTAGAATTTTTCACTCTCTGGTTGTATGTGATGTAGAATCACACAATTCTGCAATCATACATGTACCTAGGGTAATGACATCTGTCTCATTCCACCCTTAGTGTCGACCTCCCCTGTCCCTGGAAGCCCCTCCTCGGTCCAGCCCAACTGTGAACACTGGACTCTGGACATTGGCTTGGGACAGTGCGCTGGTCATGTGGCCTCAGGTGCTCCTCCTCAATTCATTTCCTCTTCCAGCTCTCACTGCTGCCCCAGGCATTGGGCAAGGCCTGGATGTGGCTTGCCCCATGACACACAGCTGACGAGGCAGAGTAGAAAGGTGCCCTGCCCTTCTTGTAGCACCAGGTCCATCCTCTGGCTCTCACCAACAGGCAGCCTCAGAAGGGAGATGGGACCATGCCTGGGGTCCTGGGTAGGGACCAGAGCCTCTTGATCCTGGGTGGTCTGGTCCCCTGGGCAGAGATGCTCCTGCAGCTGCTGCCCTGATAGCGGCCAGGTGTATCTGCAAACTGCTCCATGAGCTCAGAGGCCTGTGAACTGAGGACATATGATAAGAAGGACCCTCAGGGACATCTTGGGAGATCTGTGGCCTTTGCTGGACAGACTTCATCCTGAAATGCACAAGGTGTCCTTGATATACCTCTTCTCTGCCTCGAAAGTGGCCATTCAGCCCACACTTCCGCCTCTTCTGCAGCCCTTGTCCTATGGCCACATTGTTCATGGTTGGGGTGAGAAAATCTAGCTAATGTGGTCGGCTTGGAAGACCACCATCAGACCCCTACCCACTAAGACCTGAGAGGGGGTGTATGGCTCCTCAAATCACAGGCTAAATCAGTAACAGCACAGGACCGATCCTCCTGTGGGTGCCTCGTGCCTCATGGCCCTGTTGGCCTTGAACATCTGAGCTGCTGGGGTGGGGGTTGGAACCTGGAATTGAACCCAAGGGTGCTTAAACCACATCCCCATCTCTTTTAAAAATGTTTTATTTACAGACAGGGTCTGAGTGAGTTGCTTAGGACCTCATTAAGTTGCTGAGGTTGGCTTTGAACTCACATCCTTCTGCCTCAGCCACCCAAGTCACTGAAATTACAGGCGTGGGTCAGCTAGTTTGCTGTTTTTTTAAGGAGTTGGAGACCAAGAGAAGGTTCCCAGCTCCCAATCTGACTTGTAGAAACAGCTGGGAGTGTGTCTCAGTAGCTGGTAGTGACTTGATCCCATCTTACCACTTGGGCACAGGTCCCTGTAATCTGGCCTGTGCTCTGTGTGTGTGTGTGTGGGGGAATAGGGGTGTCTCTGGATCTCCACACCCATCTGGTCACCCTGTTCTGCACTGTGTCTTGTTTGTCAAGTTCCAGAAGGACACAATACCTTTATTGCATTTATTTATATCTATGCCTAACACAGTGCCTCACACGTGCTAGGCCAGAGCTCTACCACTGAGCCGCCACCCAGCCCCCAGCCCTGCGTCTATCTGGCAGCTCTAATAGTCCTAGTTCTGCCTCTGCTCCTACTCTGCAGCCTGCAGAGTCCTCTGGCCTCAGTTGGCCCTTAACCCCTAAAACCCTTGTCAGCATTTTCCCATCTCTCCTATGATGAGTCAAAGCTTAATGGCCTCATGGCCTGTCCAATCTGGCCCCCACCTCCTGCCCATGCCATGCTGACCCTCGCCCTTCTGAAAGGGTAAAGTTTCTAAGCTGGAAAGCTTGAATATAAAAGATTAGGTATTATTAAGTTCCTCTGTTACACCCAGATTCCTGAGATAGTTAAGACAACACCCTACTGGCCATTTAGCCTAGGGCCCTGTGCAGTTCATCACAGGGCCTGGACCAATCAGTTTGAATGTGTAACCCGCTTACGAATGACCAATCACCCCCCGCCCGATCTGTTCCCATCAATGAATGTGCCAATCACGTTTCAGAGTTGTTGTTCAATTTTCCCGTGCCTCATGATGATTTGTTCTGATGTATGCAAAGCCTCCCGCCCTCCCCAAAAAGTGTACTTAAGCTCTGTTTGAACCTCTGCTAGGGGCTCTGAGCTGCGCTCCCTTCTTGAGTGGGCACAGAGTCCCAGCGCGCTGGAATGGATCCCCAATAAATCCCCTTTTGCCAATTGCATGGAGTAAGTCTCTTGTGTGGTCTCTCCCTCCGACGTTCCGCCGGACCCCCCCTTACACTTCCAATCTTTGCCATGCTTCCTGCAGTACCCACCTGGAAAGCCCTCCACCCCCAATGCCAGATGGCATGTGAGATGAAGCCCATTGGCCACTTCCACCCCAGTTCAGTTCCCAAGGTCTCTCCCAGAGCTCACTTTCACATAAGTCTCTTCTAACCACAGTTGGCCATTCTGCAGTGTGTGTGTGGGGAGTGCTGAGAGCCATTGCCAAGTAGGAATGACGCATCGAAATTTCCTTGCCAGCGTACCCCATGTTGCTTAGAGGAATGACTCATGGAAATGGACATTTGCTGTGACATTGCATATATGTTTGAGAAAGGTGACCCTGCTCAAGGACCAGGGTGGATCCGTGTTTAGGGAGGATCCTACTGGATTAGGGCGGATCCAGGTTTAAGGTGTACCCTGCTGGGAATAGGGCGTATCCTGCTGCCTCAGGCACGCCCCATCCTTGAGTTCCCATTGAGTTGAGTTCTCGTGGAATTCAGAAAGTATTTGGGATTCAAAGCCTGGTAGAGTATGTGAATTTTGCGGCAGATTGTGGATTTCCCCAGAACGTGTGTAGAGTGCCAGTGTGAGTTCAGGAATAAAGAATTACTGTTTGAGTCTACAAAGCTGTGAGTGGCTTGTGATTTTGTGCCCAGCCAGACTGCGGCAGGGGGGAGGAACCCCAGCCCTCTCTTTCATTCCAAGGAGCTGAGAATGTGAATCAGTTTATCTGCCTTCACTTGGGGACCTGATTCCTAGAGATCTGCCTAGCTCCCACCTCAAGATAGCTCCTTCTACGCTGGATTCCACCCTGCTCCTGACAGCGCCCCAGCTAGCCTAACACACCCACCTGTGAGTACTGGGCTGTTGAAAGCATCTATGGAGGCTCACTTACTTGCTGGAGCCTCCTGGGTCTCCGGCAAGACTGTGGAGCAGGAAAGAGCACAGGACTGTAGAAGCCAAGGGGTTGGCTTTGGATAGGTCTTGTCACTGGAGGGGATCCAATGAGGTCCCAGAGAGGAGGACCTCAATTTTGGACAATTGGGTCCTTAATGTATGTGAAAGTAAAGAATTCAGGCTGTGTCAGACGTTGAGGTACACAGATTTATTTAGGAAAGCAAGGAGTACACATTCAAGAGAGAATTCAAACCAGGTGTCATGGTGCCCATTCATAATCTCAGCATCTCGGGAGGCTCAGGCAGGAGAATCACGAGTTCAAGGCCAGCCTCCACAAATTAGCAAGAACCTGTCTCAAAACAAAAAATAAAAATAGGGGCTGGGGATGTAGTGAGTGGTTCAGTGCTCTTTGGGTTTAATCCCTGGTACAAAAAAGGGGGTGGGTTGGGCAGTAATACAGGCTATCTCAAGAGTGAGAGCACTTCTGCAGTTTGGGCTCTTCTTTTAAAGGAAACTTGGTGAGTGTGGGCCTGGGCAGATATTTGGAGATGACATCAGTCTGGTGATCACAGATGGCTTATGGAGGTCTGGGAGTTCCAGGGAGCTGAGAGCCATAGCCAAGTATGAATGACACATGGCATTTTTGGTTGAAAGGTGACACCAGCAAGCCATTGAGATGATAATGATTATGTTAAAATGTGCATTCAATTGGAGATTAGACCCCTGCTGTCTGCCTGGGCCAATGTTGGAGCTCTCCCGGGACTCCAGGAGAGTTCCCATTGGTTTGGGAAGTGCGGTAGGAGGGAATTCAGGAGGAGGGATTTCTTGTTGGTGTAGTTTGTCCCGAGAGAATGCCACACTCGAGGTTCGCGGGAGAATTCCTGGGGAGCATGTGTGGAGTGTGCTGGTGGAGTTCAGAAATAAATTTTGTTCCTGCTTCAGTGGCTCATGATTTGTGCCCAGCCAGACTGCAGAACCAGGGATCCTTAGATTTACATCTTCTCCATTATCTGATCAACAGATAAGATTGGGAAGTACCCTTTATTATAAGTTTACTATCTCCTTTTCTCAACCAATTTTAAAAATGCATGTATTAGTGGGCTAATTAACAGTGCACAGGGCAGTTTTCTTAAGTGGTGAGTTTCCAGTGACTTGAAGATTGTGGGTGATGATTTGGGAGTGCCAGGTCTGGGAGAAAAACTGGCTTGGGGAATGAAAGTATGAGGAAATTTACGATGGTGCTTTCAGCTGAAAGGAAAAAGTGTCTTTTTTCCTTTTTTTTTGTCTTATTTTTACCTGTATTTTTTGTATCTCTTCTATCCTAACTCAAGCTGACATGCCAAAGTACCACTCCTGCTTCCCTTAAAAGCTCCATCTTAAAATGATTCCTTGCAGTTGTCTGGGTTCAAGTCAGAAAGCTAGGAGTCCTGGTTTACCCCAAGCACCAGTTCTGTCCCTCAACCTGAGCTGTGGGTGTCTGAACAAAACCTTGCCCTTCTCTGCTGTCGGTCATTTTATCCATGCAATGAAAGGAAACGAGTCAGGAATTGATTTTGTCTGATTCTCTGTTGAAGAATTTAGAAATTCAGATTTTGGTATAAAATTTAGATTTTTAGTTGCTAGTAATGAATTCAAAATTGTACACAATACCTCTGGAGATCAAAGGAGACACTACAGGGAGCAGATTGGGCCTAGAGATCCCAGCTTGCTAACTTGGGACTGGAAAGTCTCTGTCTGACATTTAGTGCTATGGTTTTCATCAGAACAACTCATTGGAAATTCATGGAAATTAAAAAAAAAAAAACATTGACTCCCTAGTACCCCAAAGTTCTGATTTAATGGCTAGAATGAGGACACGAACATGAGGTACCAGATGCAGGGCTGAATTCCGGCTGCACTGTGGACCTGAGAGGTAAGTTCCATTGTATCACTGAGGCTTGTCTTCCCAATGTGACTAGAAGGCTGTGGGCAATGCAGGAAGGACTCTCAGGTAAAGCTTTGGCACAGAAAAGGTGTTCAGTGAATGAAGGGGGAAGCTATCCGAAGCTACTTTTGACTTAGTATCTTGAATCTGGCCTTGGAAAACAAGCCCATTTGCTTTCAGGACTGAGACAGTATAATGTTCCACAGGGATGAAGGTGGGGAGACATGAATCTGGGTTCCATTTCTGCCTCTGGTCATCTGTGGGAGTTGGCGAGTTTGACAGTTTGATGTTCTCTGTTCTGGGCCTCAGTATCACCTACTTCTTTAACTTGGCCAGGGCTGTCTGTTCAATGTGAATGCCAAAATTTCATTGGAGACTTATTTATGGGGGTGGGGAGGGGTGGGGGTTGACTGACTCAACCAACTCAAAGCTTCTATCTGGAGGCTGAGGCAGAAGGATAACAAGTTCAAAACCAGCCTCATAACTTAAAAATTTATTTAAAAAAAAAAGAGCTGGAAATTTGGCTCAGTGGTGAAGTGCTCTTGGAATCAATACCTTGTATCAAAAGCAAAAACAAACAAAAAACAAAACAAGAAAAGGGCTGTGGATGTACCTCTGTGGTAGAGGATTCGCCTGGCAAGCAAGTGGCTCTGGCTGGGTTCAATCCCAGTACCACCTCTCCCACCAAAACAAATAAATAAATAAGTAAATAAATGCAAAAATTGCACGTGTCCAGGCCTGTAGTGGGCAAGCCTGTAATCCCAGTGACTCAGGAGGCTGAGGCAGATGGATCAAGGCCGGCCTCGGCACTTTAAGATCTGCCTCAAAACAAAAAGGACTGGGTGTATTTCAGTGGTAAAGTGTCCTTGGGTTCAATCCCGAGTGCTGCAAAAGAAACAAACAAATATTTTGGCCAGTGAAGGTTCTTGTGCCCCAGCTTTGGAGCCCTTGAAGGACCAACAGAACCTGCCCAGTGTGTCCTCAGACCCCCAGAGGAAAGGAACCCAGGGGTCTGTGCAGCCATCTCCCCGCAATGGCTGCAGGGGGCGCCCAACCATCCTGCTATCCATTGTCCTCCAGCCCCTCAGAGGAGCCTCCGGGTAGAGTCACCGGGATCCTCACTCTGGGAACTCCCCTGGGCAACAGTTCCCACCTCCTGCCCACCAGGTTTCACCCTGACCTCTCCCCCGCCCCGGCCAGTTCCTGACCCCTACAGGGTGCCCCCAGTCCCAGGTTGTACCCCTAGGCTCCCTGGCTCCAGGACAATCCTCCCCCACTCTGCCCCTGTGGTGGCTCCTCAGTAGGGGGCTGGGTACTTGCCACTGGGGCGCGCCCCCCCCACCCGCTCTGGAATTCCAGCTGGAACCTGCACCACCCTGCCGCTCCCGCACTCCACTGAACACGGTGTTGCGGGGAGTCGCAGCCGCGCTAGGTCCCTCTCCGGGTGGGTGAACCCGCACACGTGCATATTTGTGCATTCCACTGTGTGCCTACGCTGGTGTGTAATTGTTTGTGCACACACACTCAGTGACACTTGAGGAAACTTTTCTGAAAATCCTGGGCTGGCAGTTTAAATATAAAGAGGCTTTGTTTAATGCCAGAAGCATTTTCCCCAAGTTCCCAGAGTGGGAACCTTTACCTGCTTGCCCCTCCCTTAGAGACCAGGAGGCCGAGGCTTGCTGGGGGTGGGGGGCAGAGTGGGTGGGGACAGATGCCTGGTTAAAAGATTTTACTTTCCAAGGTTCCCATCGCCCCCAGACTTCAAACCTCCCCTAGTCTCTGTCTCTCCAGGCCCTGTTTAACTTGAATGTTTCCTCTTGGAATATCTGGGAGTGTTAAAATGATGCCAACTTCATTCTGGCGGTGAAATTCAAGTTGAAAAGTGGCCAGAATGTGGAACCCTGAGGAGCTAGGGGATGTGGTGGGGGGGTGATTGGGGCAAAGCAAGGAAAATGAGAGCAAGGGGAGTAAGTAGGGTGACCCTACAAGTGGGTTGTCCTCACCTACCGTTAACTGCTTTACACTGAGGGTGAGGACACCTGTCTGATAAGGTTATTTGGAGTTTCCTTCCTGTACTATAGATCTGATGCCTAGGACTGTCTGCTCAACAAAGGTGCTAACAAATTGATCACTTCATTGAGTTTTTATGAGCAGGATAGGAATAAGGTATAAAAGCATGCACATTGGGGTTCTGGGTCGGCGTCCTGGCCACACAGTTTTCTGGTAGTATCACTCCATGTAAATTTCTGCATTCCCTCTTTCCTTCTCAGTAAAGTGGAGCCAATAATGGTTACATCTGTCCCTGAATTATTCTAAGGATTAAATGAGTTAATTTACATAAGCACTAGAACAATACCTGGCACATCTAAGAATTGTGTATGTTTCCCTTTTTTATTATTGGCATCACCTGTATTTATTTCGCCCTCCTTCAAGCTAAGAATGTTTTATACATCTGCACATTTTTAAATGGTTGGGCAGGGGGAGAACACTTTTATTTCAGGATGCATGAAATGGAATTCAAAGATCAGTGTCCATAAATAAAGTTTTATTGGCATACAGCCACACTCATTTGTGGATGCTTTCCTACTGGGAAGGCAGTTAAATTCTTTCAATGGAGACCTTATGGCCCCCAAAGCCAAACATATTTACTATCTGGTTGTTAGAGGAAAAGTTTGCTGAGCCCTGCTGGACAATATCACCTCCATGAGTGCAGGGAGCTTTGCCTGTGTGAACATTACCGTATACCCCTGCACCTGGAACAGCACCTGGAACATAATGCATGCCCAGTAAGTGTTGCATGAATGAGTTTGGCCCTAGGCAGTGGTGGAACTGTGGCTCTCACATGCCTGAGCTTGGCATGAGAGTTCATAGTGATTCCAGCAGATGCTCCTTTGGAGATCCAGAAAAGGGAATCTGTCTCCTACCCCTACCTTCTCAGGCATGACCAAGGAATCAGACAGCTGCAGGTAAGCAGCAGCTGCCCACTTTAGCCTTGCTTTAGGTTAGGCACTTACCTGGCTTAGGTAGGTGCCTTTCTATAAGCGCTACTGCATGAGCAGATTCTAAAGGAGAGTCAGCTGGTCACCAGGAGTAGGTGTGTGTTCTCACACCTTCCCTTCCACTGTGGCACTCTGGGAGCAGAAAGGAGTTGGGAAATGACTTCCCTGACCTTCCTAGGTGGGACGCTCACTGAAGAGGAGGTTTGGGGGATAGCCCTTCCTTTCCTGGAGCCCAAGGATCCCTGAGACCACTAGCCATGATGAGATCCCTCTGGGCCCTGTCAAGAGGCTTTACAAGGATCCTAGTGAAAGGTCCTTGTGAACATGGCTAGGGGAAAAACAGTTACTCCCCACATGAGAACAAGCCTGTGTGCAGCTCAGTGTAGAGTGACCCTGAGTTCAATCTCCAGTATTGCAAAACAAAACCCTTTCCTCAAACCCCAAATAAACATGAGATCAAGCAGACAATGCCTGGCATTTAGGAAGTGGTAGGTGCCCCACGTTGGCTGGCCCACTCACGCTGGTTGCTGGTCAATATAAAGGTTTGGGGGAGGAGGTAGCTTTTTCTCACTGAGTTTGAGACTGCCAGGACAGCCAGACCTGCTGGCAGCCATACTGTCATTGTGTGGACTCCAAATGAAGTCACCATTAGGGAGTGAGGGGTGGAAGGCTGAGGGATGGAGAGACAGCTTTTGTCCATCGTCATATTACTTGAACACCTGAATCCTCCAGAGTCTGAAGCTGAAACTACAATTCTTTTTGTTGAAGCCAGATTTTGAAAAATCACTTACAATAGAAAATTTCTGATTTGTGGTCACTGTCATCCCTGTGTGTCCACCCTAAGGCTCCCGAGCCCAGGAGGCACAATGCACTGATCCAGGTGGGCTTTCTACCAGGACTGAGGCCATTCAGAATGTTCAAAGATGGAAATCTGGACTGGGGTGCAGCTCAGCGATAGAGCACTTTTATTTGATTCTGAGATATCATGTGAAGAAGATTCAGGGTGCTTTTGTTTGGCTGCCAGATCACCCTCTGAAGTTCAGTAATCTTAACAGCTAAACACATGCTGCAAAAATATTGCAGATGAATGCAGTTCAATCTAAATGTGAACTAGTAAGTTTTAGAGTGACTGCTTATATAGTTATAGACAACAATATGCCCACTGTAGTGAAAATGTCAGGATTTAATTACATGTGGTACAGTGAATATCTGGAAAACAGCAGATACCTTATAAGTAGTATTTTAATTTCTCTTATTTAAGTTTATATCCTCAGCCCCGATTCTTAGTATTTTAACAATGAAAATGGAACAGCCTCCCTTTTGGACTTGATTCTTGGCCCACTTGGCTTAGGTTGGAGGCAGTGCCTGAAGACTTGTCCAATCAGTCTCTTAGGTGAGAACTGTCCAATCCTCACGCAGCCAGTGATGAGGGGGAGGGCTTTGACAATCTTCTGTTCCCGTTTTTTTCTGGAACCACCATTCTTTTAATCATTTTGTAGGCTTTCTGTCCTGAAACAGGAGCCCCAGTTTCTGTGCTAAGAAGATGCTGAAAACAAATCACAGGGAGAATGCTGAAAACCCTGAAAGCCAGAAAATGGTAAGTGTGCCTTGTTATTCTGAGACTGGATAAGTAGGTTGTTTGAAGCTGGCAAGAGTTTCAATGGCGGAAAATGAAAATTGTGGCTAGGGACATGTTGTGAGGGGGTAACAATTGTGACATATGCAGTACAGGAGAGAAATAAAGAATGTCCATGCACTTCTGCCCCTTTCAATGCTTTATTCTCTCAATTACTCAATAGAATTTCACTCTATAGGTTCTTAATGAAGAAAACAATAATTCTTAATTCTGGGTACTGCAAAAGACATAATCAATTCACAGAAACACTTGTAAATTAATTATAAGCACTGCAAAGCACACTTCATCATAATAGGCTAATTATAGACATTCCCTCTTCATGTTAAGTTCAAAAGTCTCAACCCTTAGTCTTTATGTCCAGCATATGCACACTCACTCAGACCAGAGTGATCAGGTCAAAAACAAAGGCAGGCCTTTCCTGGTGTGGAGCAGATGACTGGTTGGGAGAGGATGATAGGAAGAAGTTGCAGCTCTCAACAGCATCCATACAAGGGGGTATAGTTTTTGAGTGGTTAGAATTATGCAGAGGATCAGGAAATGAAGACAAGTGATGGGATGTCAGGTCCTCATTAGGCTCTCTTGCTCAAGTGCATTCTTGTTTTGGCTGGCTGAATCCCTGTTCATTAGTTCTATTATTTATATTAAATTTTGGGCTTTTTGACCCCCCCCTTGCAATCCTTGCAATCTTCTTCAGCTACCACCAGATTTCTCCTTATCATTTACCCTGGGGTCAGAAACATCTAGTCTGGTGGTCTCCATCCTGAACTTTTTGCATTTATCTCTTATCAGGCTAGGGCAGCCTGCCAGGGGCTTCACTCTGTTTATAGGTTGAGGGGAAGTAACTTGTTTGTGGCCATACTGGAGTGCTCTGTGTGTGTGCCTGGTGAGACTACAGGTTTGAAATTGGAGTTTTTAAAATAGAGTTGTGTAGGCTCAGGCCTAAGGCCATCTTCAGAGGACTAATCAGAGGGTCTCTGTGGCAGCTCAACCTTCACCCCCCCCCCCCTTACTAGCCTAGTGAAGCTTAGATCAGCAGTTAAAAACCTGGGCATTTTGTTTCACAATTGTATGGTGTTTTCAGCTTGTCTCTAAAGCCCTTTGTGGACATCCATGTGCCATGAGTCCAGCATGTCCCCACAGTTCTTTTCAGGTTTATACACAGGCAGAATTGGGATGTCAAACAGAAAAGGAGCTATTATAATCACCCCATTTAAAATGGTGTCTTATTTTCTAAGGTTTAAACACTGGACTTCTTTTGACATATAATGAGGAAATATTATCTATTTTAAAAAGGAATCTGTTGATTCACATTTTATCTACACAATTTGTAACAGTGTAAAACTTGATTTAATTTGAAAATATAATTCATCCTGTTAAATTTCTGTGCTTTTACTGCACTCTATTAGAACACTGGTTTCAATGCCCATGCAAAATTATGATGAATTTACAGCTAAAGAGAAGTCCATATAATAAATAAAATATTAATAATATTGATTTTAATACTTTTTTGTTTCATATTTCTAACTTAGTTAGCAATATGAGGAATTGAACTCATAAGTCCTTTATCACTGAGTTACATTCTCAGTTCTTTTTCTTCTTTGTTTTATGACAGGATGTTTCTCAGTTGTCAAGGCTAATCTCAAACTTTTGATCCTCATGCATTAGAAACCTGTATCATTGGTATTGAAGTGCTTGACCCTGCACATGGCTATTTTCTAACATTATTAAAAGTTGAGTATACAAACTAACCTAATGGTGCATGCCTTTAAGTCTAGTTACTTCCAAGGATGAGGTACTTTCATTTTTTTCTTTTTGAAAATTTATCCATGGTGACTAAGAGGCTGATATTTGCTTTGAGAGAGCATACAGCACAAGCCTTAAATCATACACTGCAGGGTCTATTTCTAGTGAATGAAAAAAAGAGTATCAGATATGTAATATTGTGCTGCATAATCACATGACATTTTGTTTGTTAACAGCAGCACAGTGTAAAATATTTAGTTGTATATGTATTCTAGATAATTAAGAGAATATTAGCATAAGTTCAGCACATATGCTATCTGAAGTTTCAGCCACACAGCAACTGACTGATGATCATTTGCATAAATGATAAGCTTGTCTAGGTACCACCTGGAGGTGGCTTTTAGTAATCCTAGGCAGGGGTCTTGTGTTCTGGTTACATGACTTTGCAGCATACATTGGACTGGAGATTCAGATCTCTGGCCTTCTTGATAAGGGATTATTACAGAAAACTTCAGATGTTTGGATTTTATGATGAGGGATCCTAAAAATTTGGATTTGGGGGCAGGCCCATGATGGCTATAGATATGCTATCTTGCTGATGCTTTCAGCAGGTTGGTTTTTATTATATATTTAAGGTAATAAACACTCTGATTCAGTGTATGTATTCAAGGTCATAAATATTTGTTTTTCAGCATGTATTCATTATGTAAAATTTTTGAAATTGGCCTTCTTTTTTGATATATATATATATATATATATATATATGTATATATATATATATATATATATATAATCTCCTATACAATGATGCAGGAGGCTATGACCACCTCTGCATAAGCATGACTAGTATGTCTACTGTGCCTTGTATATTTCAACTGCTAAAGACCCAACACTTGCTTCCTGGATCTGATCTGCCACAAAGGAACTGGCATAGTCTTTAGAATCTTTTTTAAATAATTTTAAAATATTTATTTATTTATTTATTTTTAGTTTTTTGGCAGACACAACATCTTTGTTTGTATATGGTATGAGGATGAAACCCGGGCCACACACATGCCAGGTGAGTGCGCTACCACTTGAGCCACATCCCAGCCCTCTTTAGGATCTTTTGTAGGTGAGAGATATCTGAGCCCTGGTATATTAGTGGTGTTGGTTTGGGGAGCGAGGAGCACCTATGACAATCAAGAAACATAGAAATTAGTGTCCACAATCCTATTATAATGTACCCTATGAAGAGTCAAGATATGATGGGATGCATTTCCTGCTAACGTAAGGAAGGCTTCTGATTGCACTGTGTATTTACAAGAACCCAGCAAGTTTAAGTGTGAAGGACTACTTTAAGCAAAGGCTTTAGTCCCTGGCTATGGAAAAAAGTTGCAGGAGTATCACTGATGACTTGTAGAAATAGCCTAAGGACCATGTGTATGTGCTAGGGCCACAGTATAAGTGGTTTCTACTTATGTGACAGAAAAAAAAAACTGACACAAAGCTAGATATGGTGGTTCATACCTGTAATCCCACCTTCTCAGAAAGCTGAGGCAGGAGGAACCTGAATTCAAAGCCACCCTCAGTAAAGGTGAAGTGCTAAGAAACTCAGTGAGACCACACTTCTATATAAAATACAAAGCAAGGCTGGGATATGGCATAGGGGTTAAGTGCCTTAGTTCAATTCCTGTTACCAACAAAATGAAACAAAACAAATAAACAACAACAACAATAAGGAAAAAAACTGATGAAAATGTATGAGAGACTGGCAGAATTATAAAATTGTAAGAGAAACAAGAAGACTATAAAGCCAGAACACAATCAGTAGAGTAGGATCTCTGTACTTTAAAAATACCCATCAACTTTCCCCATAGTTTTTAGTGAGTCAGGGAAGGAGAAGGAGGATAAAGGCCAGCAAATCCAGTCAATGGTGATGCATAAAATGAAAGAAGAGCAGTCAATGACTCCAGTGAACTACTGGCAGGGCTGGTCCAGAGGGTGGCTAGAGACAACTGTTGCTTTCAAATAAAGCAACCCTACTATCACACCTGCTCCTCGCATCTTTAATCTCCTGGAGCCCTAAACCTTGTTTACTGGGTCTCAGCCCCTGCACAGCAGCCAAAGACCTGAAAACAATTTGTAATTTGAGGCTAATACAAATCCTCTGATTTAAAGCAAGTTCCAAGGAGTATCATTTTTTTGGGTATTTTTGTTGTTATTGTTATACTCCCAGATGGTATTCTTATAGTGGAGATTTGTGTATCTTTTGTTTTATAGATTACAAATATTGTCATAATTACTTCTCTCCTTCATTTTCTTATGTGAAATTTCATATTTTCAATTTGAAAAAGTCTTTTTATTTGGACTAGGGATTTAACTCAGGGGCACTTGAACACTGAGTCATATGTGAAGACTAACTTTCTATTTTATTTAGAGACAGATTCTCAGTGAGTTTCTTAGCACTTCACTCTTGCTGAGAATGGCTTTGAATTCACAATTCTGTTGCCTCAGCCTCCAGAGCCACTGGGATGGCAAGCATGTGCCACTGCAACCAGCTTCAATTTACAAAAAATGTTGAAATAAAAATACAGTCTTCTGGTTGCAGTATCCATAGCATGTTGCAATATTAACATGCCTGTAATAAAGCATATCCATTTTAAAATTTCTTCTCTCATGAGAAAATAAAAACATATTTTTGTTTCTTAATTTCTTCAATTCAGTTTTCAGCCTTTTTCCTAGATTACTTCAAGTTCATGCTAGAAGTTTTGTAAGTCTTTGCTCAAACATATTATTCCCATGGGGGGGATAAAACAGTATGAGATAAATGGAAATTCTGCTTTTATTTCATTTATTATTTATTTGTTTTTTTAAATAACGTTGAGTATTTAATTCAGGGGTATTTAACTACTGAGATATATCCTCAGGTTTTGTGTGTTTGTGTAAGTTTGTGTGTGTGTGTGTGTGTGTGTGTGTGACTATGTGCTTTCTTTTGGGTATTGAACCCAGGGCCCCATGCAAATGAGGCAAACACTAAACTAATGCAGCTGTATTCCCACCCCTTTTTATTTTTTCCCTCCTTTTTCACAAGTTTTTAAATTTCTTCCTTTTTTTATTAATTTTGAGGCAAGAGTCTTGCTGAGGTTCTTAGAGTCTTTCAACATAATTGAGACTAGTTTTGAACTTGTGATCCTCCTACTTCAGGCTCTCAAATTTCTAAGATTATAGGGAAGAACCACAATATAATCATATTTTTTAAATAAATGTCATTATTTATCTTCAAATATAATAATAAAAGAATGAAGAATCATGTGGTCTTGGTAAGGTAGGTTCTCCCTGTGGGGTAGGGCATATATAATCCTGAATCCACTTCAAGCTTATTAATAATTGTGAGGCTGCTAAATGTGGTGGCACACACCTGAAATTCCAGTGATTTGTGAGACTGAGGCAGTAAGATTGCAAGTTTGATAAAAGCTTCAGCAACTTAGGAAGACCTTATCTCAAAATAAAAATGAAAAGAAAAATAAAAAAGAAAGAATCAGAAATATCAGTGAGTACTAATAATCTCCTCAGTTTAATTACCAGTACCTGCCACACACACTACTGGTGGTGTCTTGAAAATGTTCTTTGACACTGAGCAACTCTATTGGCCTCGTGTACTACAAAAGGCAGAATGATACTGACTGCCAAAATACTGACTGTTCTTTCCCTTATCTGTATACAGAAAGTTGGCAGTGTGCTTTTCCTCCTATTCTAGCAAAAATGCAGAATGTGTTTCCCAAACTTTGAATCTGGGCTCTTCTTGTTTTTTATGGCTTATGTTAAGCTGTGGTATGAAAAATTATTTATCCGGTACCCAGTCAGAAACCATTTTGATTGCTTTTGCTTTTACTTTAAAAACACTGTCACCTTCATGATAACAAGCCCACATTATTTTGATCATGAGATATTCTGTTGAGGAGAATCAGGGTGATTTTTTTTTTCACAGTGAGATCACCCTCTAAAGTCAAGTAATCTTATCAACCATCAGCTAAACATATGCAGCAAAAATATCCCAGATGAACTCAATCTAACTGGTGAACAAAACAAATATGATTTAGTAAGTTTACAGTGATTAAAAAAGTACACTCACTGTTTGCAAGATGTCAAGATTCAATAACATGTCCTACTGAAATTATTTGGAAAACAGCAGATATCTTATAGGTAGTGATTTAATTTTTTCTAGCTTAAGATTCAAGTTGAATCACTCAATATACGGTATTTAATTATTTAGAAATATGTGAAGACACTTATGCCTTTTATTTGTGCTAATATATTCACAGTAACCTATAGAAAAAAAATCAAAACCCTGCCATTAGGCTAAGAACAAATTGAAAAATAAAATTTTCTTTAATATGTTTATACTTTAGATTCTGGGCTACTGAAAAATCTGAATACCTGACACCCTCCACCTCCAGGAACACCAATTCTTTGTACTTTACAGTTTGATATCTGAAGTAGGAATGCATCTTTGGCCAGCATCTAGTGAGAAACAGTTTCCACATTTGTAAACTTCCTTTTTAGAGTCACCAGCTGTCTCAAAATGCATTGTTGCTCCCTTTTTTGGGGGGCCCTGATGAGAATATATCCAGGAAGTGATTCCATCACCTAGGACATAAAAATGAGTGGTCTAAGCCTTTCATCTTCCTGAAGTCAAGAAATTCATAGCTCTCAAACATGAAATTGGGATCAGTAAACTGAGATGTGCTTGAGACTTCAGGTAAATAGTGAATATTAAGATGAATTTCCAAAAATACATATATTCATTAATAAATTTGTGTGGTCAACCTATGATAATATTCTGGGTAGAGTGGCTTAAGTTATTACAAGTGATTTCACATGTTCTTTTTTTAAACATTAATACTAGAAACTTTCAAATAACACTTGTGCTTCACAAATATTTTGATGGACATTGCTGCTTCAGGGGATGGACTACAAATTGAAAACTCAAAAACTATTCTCCCTAAAACCATAGAGCAGAATTTTATATAAAATTCAAGGTATTTTTTCATCATGTAATGAGGGGGGGTTACCAGGAATTAGCAAGGAAATTCAACTACTGAGCCACTTTCCCCAGCCATATTTTGCATTTTATATAGAGTCAGGGTCTCATTGAGTTGCTTAGCACCTTCTTTAGAGGGTGGCTATGACTCATTATTTGCTGCCTCACCATTCTGAGCTGCTGGGATTGCAGGGGTACAAACCATGCCCAGAAGCAATATTTTTATTTATGAGTAATATATACAAATATGTAACTCATAAATTGAGTTAACCTTGTATACAGTCATAAATGAAAAATGTTATATCCTACTACTGCCTTAAAATAACCATGTTTTGAGCTGTGAATTCAGTTCACTGTTACACAAATGGAAAAAATAAAAACAATAGGTGCATCTGTGCATTTCAGTAATATCAAGTACTTTAGAGACCATGGAAGAAGGATTTGAGGCTAGAATGAGCAAATTACTAAGACTCTGTTTCAAAAAAAAGTAGAAGGGGTTATGGGCATTCACAGCAATCTCCCTTGTGGATTCAGTGCGAGTATTTGTTAAAAAAGCCAAGAACTTGTCATACTAGCCTGATTCCTTGTTGGATGCAATAAACTCAGAACATAGGTTCACTAAGTTTAGCCTGGGACAGTGCCTGAAACCCTGTGTAATAATAGGCTCTTTCATTAAAACTGTCTAATCCACACACAGCCAATGAAGAGGTGGTGGGATTTCAAAGTCTGGATCTGGGTTATTATGGCAAGTCTGCCATTTTACACTTGTTTCTAGGTTTCCTCTTTGATCCTCAGGAGCCCCATGCTTCTGTGCCACACAGGTGCTGAAAGAATCATAGGGAGAATTCTGGGGACTGTGAAGCCAGGAAATGGTGAGTATGCACTGGTATCTTGAGATTGGATAGGAGGCTGTTTGAGTTAATGGGCTTGGTAATATAGGGCATTATAAATGGTAAATGGGGACACTGCATTGTCTTCTTCAGTGTCTGCTGGCCACAGAGCTTTTCTGTGGCAGCTCTGCTCTCAGTCCCCTCTCACCATTCTAGTGGAGTGTAGGGAAGTAGCTAGACTCTGGGCATCCTGTCACATCACTTTATTATGTTTTCAGTAATTTCTTGAAGGCCTGATTGGACATCAATGTGCCATAGCCCAGCATGTCCCCAGATTGTGTGATGAAGACTAGGAAGATAATGGGGAAAACCCTAACTTTATGTACTCTGTTTAATCACAAAAACAGATGTGTTCTGAAGGAGCCCACATTTCTTCTTTCTCCTGAGCTTCCTAAAGGACTGGAAAGCAGTACCTCAAATCAAGAACCCTGTCTTCCAGCCTAGCTCTTTATATGTCTCAGGATATATTTCTACATTTCCAGATTTCTGTTCATATTCTGTTTGTGGTGGGGTACTGGGATATAACTCAGGGACACTAAAACCCTGAGCCAAATCCCCAGTCCTATTTTGTATTTTATTTACAGACAGTCTCACTGAGTTGCTTAGCATCTCATCCTTTGTGAGGCTGACTTTGAACTCATGGTCCTCCTGCTTCAGGTTCCTGAGACATTTTAAGCTTTCAGGTGTGGCTCTGTTCAATTTTTAGAGCTTTCATTGTGTCCTTCCTTTGTCAATTTTTTTTCATGCTATATTTAAAATGGATGCAGTGTGTTTCTATTTTTTTTTCAAGAACTGAATGGAAGTGTTTAAAGTTTTGGTTTCTTTTGTGATCATTTCACATGGGAGGAAAAAAGACAAGTGTAACTTGACAATTTGAAAAATAATAACAAAACCCTCTCCCTCCTCCCTTTTCCTTCCCAGGTACAGAAATTTTATCACAACCTCTCATTTGAGATTTCTCCTTGAAGAATTATTGTGTGATTTGTCCTCATTGCAACTGCCCATATTTGAATAGTTTTGGGCTTCCTAACTTTCTGACACAAATTTTTAATAGATACCATGTCTAAAGTCTTTGGGGGTGCCCAGAGAGTATAATTCTGTGAGACTTTCCTTTCTGTAAAGTAGTATGGAGTAGAGGCTCTCAAGGGCATCTTTGGAAGCCCTTCAAGGGCATCTTTGGAAGCCCTTCAGCTGACAAGGATCTTTTAGTAATACATGGATGAAGCCCTCTGGGAAACTGAGGTAGTGTGAAGACACACCCCTTTAAATGCATTTTTTTCAATCAAGACATAAAGTTTTTAGACTTATCACTCAGAACAGAAAGCCATGTGTTTATTAGAAGTGATGTGAAAGAAAAAAAATGAGACACTCTGCAGGGAGACAGTGGATCCTCTTAGAGATGAAAAAGACAATATGGCTCTTATTCACTCCAGTTTTATTGGGGATCTAAGAAAATATTCCAAAGAATCCTGCCCCAGTCCACTTTTTGACTTTGGACAGAGAGTAGGATAACATCAAAAACTCAAGTACCCACATTCATGAAAACTTTAGGTTAACTATGCCCATGCTCACCATTTCTAATTGGATTCTTAACCATAAATTATTGTAAATTTTATGGCTAGTAGAAATTATTTTTATCTTCCTGAGATCTGGTCTTTGTTAGGGTCAAAATTCTTCCCTTTAGTGGAACTTGGGTTACTCTTATGCACATTATTTTGGGACTGCATTTATTATGCATAAAATGTTTTGTGAAGGAATATGACATATCCTCTCTAGTTAAGCTAGGCAGTGCTGCAGGTAAATTGCTTCTTAGAAAAAAAAAGATGGCATTAGAATATTGGGACCATTTTAAAGACTTTCTCTTAATTTGCTTCTACCATTCACATATTTCTTTTTTTTTTTTAAAGAGAGAGTGAGAGAGGGGAGAGAGAGAGAGAGAGAGAACTTTTAATATTTATTTTTTAGTTCTCGGCGGACACAACATATTTGTTGGTATGTGGTGCTGAGGATCGAACCCAGGCCACACGCATGCCAGGCGAGCACGCTACCGCTTGAGCCACATCCCCAGCCCCAATTCACATATTTCTGTCCCCTATCAGTAGGGTACTATTTATTTATTTATTTATTTATTTATTGGTTGGTTGGCTTATTTTTGGTACTGTTTATTAAAACCAGGGGTACTCAAACACTGATCTATATTACTAGCCTTTATATAAATTTTATCTTATAAAAGTGTTGATAATCTTTTGAGTTAAAATCTTGTTTAGTCACTTAGTGGCTCACTGACTTTTTAAAGCCTGTTTTTAACCTATGACCCTTCACTTTTGGCCTTTAAAGCTGCTGAAAATTCCCAGCCTACCCTTTAACCTGAAGGTGCTTCAGTTCTTTTACCAGGTTTGTGAATAATTCTACAATGAAAATGGGAGTACATTGTTTTCTATGATGTAATGACTCCAATTTCCTTAGGTACATACACTGAATTACTAACACTGAATCATTAGGCATTTTAATTTTGAATTTTTGCAGAACCAAGACACCATTTTCAATAACATCTTTATTCTCTTTATGCTCTCACTGTCATTTGTACAAAGTCCATGTAATATGATCTGGAGTACCTACTATCTTTTAGTAGGTACATTTTTTTGTTGTTGTTTTCCTCCTAAGTATTCTTTTTATTTACTTGTGTTTAGGTGCAGGTGAACACAACAATGCCTTTAGTTTATTTTTATTTATGTCTATGTGGTGCTGAGGATCAAACCCAATGTCTCACACATGCTAGGTGAGCACTCCACCACTGAGCCACAACCCTAGCCCCTAAATCTCATATTTTTATCTTAGCCATTCTGACAGAACTGTACAGGCTGCAGGAAACTAGCTATCTGACTGATGCATTAAATTTTGGATATAATTTTGTTAGATTTCAGGCTGTCAAGTAGCCAGAGGAAGAGTGTGTTCTAAATGTATTCTGTGATAAAACAGGTAATGTGGTTTCTAATCCATTTTCTGCAATACTGCTGTGAATTTTAGATCTTGGAAGTAGTTATAAAAAATACAAATCCAATTGTTTGCAATCTATGATGATTTGCACATGGCCAGTCACCTTTGCTTCTAAAACCTGGAAGTTTAGGATATACTCCCTTGAGCAGAGGAGCTAAATTTATACACTCAGTACACGGACAAACTTATTTTGGGGAAATTATGTAGGCTTGAAATTATTACTGCAGTGAGCAAGGGTAGTCGTGGCTCAGGAAGTGCTGAGCTGTCAATTATTCTGTCAGTGGTTTGCTGAATTTTGCCCTATTAAACATGTAATTGAAGCAAGAGAGAAACTCATGTTTTGGCAGTGAAAGTTGGCAAAAATGCTTCTAGGGATAAAGTAACACCTTTGAGATGTAAATTCTCTGCCCTGCTTTCAGGTGATGAAACATATGGAGAGACTTGCTAAGCCATAGAAGATTACCACTTTGTTATTTTGATACTTGCATGTCACTTCTTCTCTAACCACTAGATAAATTAAAATGAAAATCACAGAACATTCTACAGTTCTCCATACTAATCCTCTTTATTCAAGGTGGTCCTGAGTTTGGGGAAATTCATTCTAAATATGTGGCACTTCACTCAGCAATTCTAATGCCCAGGTATACCCTAGCTTTTTCTACCCATTTGGAAGGCAGGCATTTTCTCAGTTGTCTAAAGTGTCTAAGTCTCTCAACTCACTTATGACTTTGTCAAAGAGAAACACATAACATGAGTGGATGTTGATTCAGTGTATCAGTAGATTGAAGGAGAGTGAGAAGTCTCATATTCTACTTTATTTCTGTCGTGATTTTGATGTGACATATTTCCCAAAAGTTTATCTGTGAGACAATGCAGGAAGGTTTGTAGGACAAAGGATTGGGTTATAACCTTAACATAATTAGTGAATTTATCTATGAAGGGCTTAACGGTGTGGTAACTGAAGTGGTGAGTTGTGGCTGGAGAAGGTTGCAATTGAGGGTGTTTGGGGATTATATTTGCATATACCCCAAATTCAGAGGCTCTTTCACTGATTCATGATTACAATGTGAGCTACTTCCCACTGTCACACACATCTACCTTGATGTTCTTTCTCACCTTGAGTCTTGAGGAATGGAGCCAGCCTTGTATGGACTAATGCCTCTGAAACTGGAAGCCTCCAAATAAACTTTTCCTCTCTACAATTTAGTGTTGAGTCTTTTAATCACAGTGGTGAAAATCATATTTGAAATAAATTCCATCTTCTAACCTTACAAATCCTGACCTTAAAATCTACTTTTTGTTTTGAGTTTGAACCCAGTATTTTAACATACTCTGTACACAAACTCTCAGGGAACTGTTTTTCAAGCCCTAACCACTGATTTTAGATTGTATTTATTACCCATTTAGATATAGAGATACTTTTCATAGGGCTAGATGTAGACCACTTTATTGCTCTTCACAATACAAAAAATACATGTTTATGAAGTCATCTTTGTGTTTAGTTCATATTATGACTTTTTTATCTTTGTTATTGTGTTACAGTTTTAGAATATACATCAGTGTCACTTAATGATACTGCTACTTCATTTGCTTCTCTACAGCATAAATCTTGGGGTATTTTATACATACTTTTCTTCACAGATAAATTTTATTTATTTATTTATTTATGTATTTTGCTTTAAGTTTATTCTTTCATTAAAAGGCAAGAATGCTCAAATTTAGTGGAAAATATTATAGATTACATTGAGAGAAAATTCTTGTTTTTGTAATGCTGAGTTTTATCTAAACACATTATTTAACAATTGAGTATTTTATGTGCTCTGTAAGTTATTATTCCTATGTAAAGTGTACATATTTTTTCTTTAAAACTCCTATGTAGGGCTGGGGATGTGGCTCAACTGGTAGTGTGCTCAACTGGCATGCATGCGGCCCGGGTTCGATACTCAGCACCACATACAAACAAAGATGTTGTGTCTACCGAAAACTAAAAAAAAAATAAATAAATATTAAAAATTCTCTCTCTCTCTTAAAAAAAACTCCTATGTAATGTGTGAAGTAGTATGCAAATGTGACATTTATAGAATACTGATGTGGTGATTTGTACTGTTAGACTAGATGTATTGTGGAAAAAATATGTCTGAGCTTTAGAAAAATTCTTCCTTGCACTTTATTATTTGTCCCTTTTTAAATGTACTTTTAAAAAACTATCTACCAGATTTTAGCTGTATAGAACAACACTAATGTATTTTTATATGTTACTATATTTTACAGAGACATATATTTCAATAAGTCAATGCTACTGGTGGGAAAAGATGATGTATATTCAATAGTAACATAATTTTTACAAAGAGTTACCAACTTATACTCCAACGGTAGTTCATGATAAATTTTTTTTTACATCATCATCAATACTATTTAATTTTATGTATTTGTTATTTTATTCTATAATTCTCTAATTTCCTAAGGTGTTGACCTTTTTTATGAGTATTGAACACTTAGATATCACCTATATAAGGAGGCTATTCAAGATGCTTCCTGTTCTCCTCTTGGTGTCATATTTTTTATTAAGTATTTGGATATAGGTGAGTTAATTATTTCATCTCATCTGTCACTTTATATCTCTAATTGTGCCATTTCATGAGTTGATTATTTTAATGCACAATGCATTTATTGTTTTTTAATTTTTTATTTGTAGATGGACACAACATCTCAATTTTGTTCATTAATTTTTACGTGGTGCTGAGGACGAATCAAGTGTCTCACATGTGTGTGGCAATTGCTCCACCACTGAAACACAACCCATCTTCAATTTATGGTTTTTTTAACATTTTGTTTTGTGTAACTTTGAAAAAAATCTATATTTTTTTGTTATTCTTAGTTTTGAAAACAATTGTGTCATTGTATTCAAAATTAGAACCCAGTATTATTGTTGTTTTGAGACAGGGGGCTTTATAATCACACAGGCATTCCATTGTTCCAGCAGCTTCCTTTAGAAAAGATATTATATTATCAGCAGTGGAAACTCTCATTTATCATTGTGTAGTTGGTGTCTTTTTAAAGATTCACACTTCAGTTCCACAGGTCTATTTATTCATAATATTTTAAGTTTTACACTGATTTCTCTAAGTTCATAATATATGGTAATGTGTTGCATAATGGACTTTTGGTCAGTAATGGAAATTATGTATAATGATAGCTACAGCCTATAGACTAAGCTTGTAGTAATATAAAATCTGCATGTCAGTACACGGTATGATGTTTGCAAAAATAACAAAATCACTTTTGAATGCATTTCTCAGAATGTATGCCTATCACTTAAGGAGACACCTTTGTAAACATACTGTATATTAGAAGTAGAGACATAATTAGTATATGATTTTTATATTTCATATTTACCAGAGCTCTTTCAATTTTATTTGTCATATTAAAGCACAAACATCTGACATTACTGACAAGCTGGGCATTAGTTCATCTTGAATATCTTTTAATTTTGTTATTTTACTTAGGATTTGCTATATCCTCTCTCTCTCTCTCTCTCTCTTTCTTTTTCTTTTTTTGTAAAATTTGCCTTTTCGAAACTATAGAGATTCTCACAATTAGCTAATGAAGTTTAGATACTTTTAGAAATCTAATTAAGTTTTTATGTTTTCTTTTTAAGCTCAGCTTTAAATGAGGGTAAGGGGCCTAGTAAAAAATTTGTGTAGAATCTTATTGGTGCATATCTGTTTTTCCCAGAAGTAGAATTGGTGGTTCATAGGGCATGCCTGATTAGATAGTGCCAAACCATTTTTCTAAGTAGCTTTATAAAGTTATGTGGACAAACAGTGTTGGACAATTCCAGTCATTTAATATTTTGTAATTGTTAAGTCTTTATTAATATGTGTATGCCTTAATATTCTGCTGAGTATACAATACTCTCTGCATTCTGAATGTTAACTTATCTCTCATTATATTGACATACATGTATATACATATATTTACTCATTATTTGCAATGTTTTCTCCCTGTTAAGTGCTTTTTGAAACCTCTGTTTTTGTGGGACTGACGTACCTGGGATTGATCTCAGGGGCACTCAAACACTGAGCAAGATTTCCATGTCCATTTTTTTTGGTATATTTATTGAGAGGCAGGGTCTCACTGAGTTTTTTATTTTCTCACCATTGTTGAGGATGCCATTGAACTCATGATGCTTCTGTTTCAACCTCCCCAGCTGCTGGGATTAGAGGTGTGTATCAGAACACTTGGCTATTGAAAAATATTTTGACTGTTGTATTTCTTTGTTGAGATTTTATTTCTTAGCCATATGTACTATCTCCAGTATTCTTCACTACAAGACTTTTACTAGAAATGGGTGATACAAACATTATCTCTATTTCTATGTATTACATTCATATAGTCTTAATTACATTATTTGGTCTACATTATTCTAATTCTGATAAAGTTCAACATGAGTTCATAGTACTTGTTTTTATATTTTATTTAATTTTCATAATCAATGTAAGAAGATTTTTCCAGTAACAATAATTTTTTCTGCAAAATTAATTTTTTGAATTTGAATCTATTGATTTTCTGTATAAGATGAGATTATAGAAATTATATGTTTTGTTTGTTTATTTTATTTTATTTTATTTTATTTTTTATTTTTTTGACACAAGAGATTAAATTCAGACATACTTTACCACTGAGTTAAATCCCCAACTCTTTTTATTTTTTTTATTTACAGATAGGATGTTGCTAAGTTTCTTAGGGCCTCACTAAGTAGCTAAGTCTGGTTTTGAACTTGTAATCCTTCTGGCTCAGCCTCCCAAATCACTGAAATTAATGGTGGGTACAGTTACTTCTGTTGGGAATATACATATATTTAAGAGACATTTATTTGATCTAGCAGCTCTGTTTGGAATATTGGTAATGATGTAAAATAGCAAAAACTACACTTTACATCACATTTCTACCATATCAGGATTTGCATATACACACTTCATTGTATTTTTGCAAGTTTAGTAAAGTATGAGTACTTATTTTAATTTAGAAATTAAAAATGACATTCTTAGAGCTTAGCATGTTTTCCACCAATAATAATTACTTATCAAAAGAGTGTGTTTCCAGGTAAAGTGGTGCAAACCTGTTTTCTCAGTGGCTCTGAAGGCTGAAACAGGAGGATTGCAAATTCAAAGCCAGCCTCAACAATGATGAGGCCCTAAGCAACTCAGTGAGACCCTGTCTCCAAATACAGTGCAAAATACTGCTGAGTGCCCCTGAGTTCAATTCCCAGTACCAAAAGCAACAATAACAACAACAAAAAAACAATATAATAATACAAAAAACAACACAAGAATACAAAACAAAGTGTCTGTAGACTCAGTAAATGACATTTACAGGTTATTCCTGGGGGGTTTTTGATTCAATGTGAAGATTCTCATTGCCTGAGGAAATGTTACACAAAGAGCAAAGTAGAAATACCTAAAAATGCTGAGAAAAAAATATTCAGCAAACATGTTAATATAATGTTGATAGTTAAAAACCTAAAATAGAACAGATAACTCCTTGTAGTCATTGCAAAGCTCTTTAGAGATGTCCCCTGTTCCCTGGATTCAGACTGACTCAGAGGGCAAGAGCCAAATATTGGTTTTCTTAGCCCTTTTAATTTAACTTTAATTTAAAAACTTAATCTTAAACATCCAGCAAATAAATTTCAACAGCCTTATATTAAGAGTACTGGGCTGTAATGTCTATCTCTCTATTCTGTAGGTGATAACTCATTATCTTAAATCAACCCAGATTGTGTGTTTTTAAATCAGTACCTCTGCAAAACATTAACAGGCAATCTTTAGACCATTTATAAAAAAATGACAAAATAAAATTATCAAGAGTAAAAACATATTTAGTTCATGTAATAGCTACCTTGAATTTTGACAGAGTTATACATTATAATCCCATGTTTGAGATCCTAGTAATCTGGACAAAAACCAACTTTTGGACACACTTTAAATGTACTGAAATCTGGGCTACTTCTTTCGTAGTCATTTTTACATGTAGTGAGATGGGACACAGAGCTTTATCTCAGGTAAGGCGGGGCTCTTCATAAATCTTAAGTACTGTAGTTCTGAAACTGGTCTTTGCTTTTTAAACATCATTTTACAAAGCCTACATAAATTGTTGCTCAAGTTCAGATGAATATTAGCTAACAAAATATAATATCACATCTAAAACATGAATTAAAGAAAGGCTGAAAGCTTTTGACCTTTTGTAGAAAAGTAGCAAAGTACTTTTATTTTAAAATAAAATCTTTACACAGATTAGGCTCTCATTAACTTAAAAATACAATTAAATTGTATCTTAGTGTAAAAAGTAACATAGAACTTTACATATCTTATTGATAACAAGTCCAGTTATAGAACACAAATGATATAAATAAATATCCAACATGTTTTTCTTTTAAGTCTAAAATTACCACACAACTTTAGAACACCAGCTTGATATAATGCTCTTTTAAAGCTTCTACCTTACAGACTTATATACCTGGAAGATATGAACACACTAATAGCACCACAATTACATTGATGATTTTATATTAACCGAGTTTAGCTTATAAAGAAATAACATATTACAATATTGAAAAATAACAGTTGTTGTTTAACCATAGTTGTATAATTTTAATTTCTTTAAGATTACTTGCTCAAAAAACTTACATATATAACCAGCTTACATAGACCTTCTTTATCACTTACTTAAACCCTCTTAATTACTTAATCACATAGACTCTCTTATCCAGAAACATTTTCCCTCTATTAAATCCATACCTAGAATAACCTTCTAATTTCTCTTTTAGATCTGTTAACCTCCTTTTCTGTTCACATTTTGAAACAATACTTGTAAATTTCTGAATTTGGGCAGATTATTTTATAGACATCAACATTTTATTAGTTTTTTTTTATCACCTAGGAAAAACTTATGAGCTTAATTTTAAAGACATGTTTGCTTTCATCTGTTTACCCAATTTAAATTGAACCATTCGAATCACGTGAATCAAAGATATTTGGATCCATTTTTTTTTAATTTTATGAGGCTCCTCATATATCTGCCAATTGTCATATAATTGCATGATATATGGACATACACATACAGACAGACAACACATAACAGGAGTGTGTACACATACACAATAGTAAAGGCCTTGTAGCTTTTCTCAGGTAAAATCTCCATTGCAGTGTTTAAAAAAAAAAAAAAAACTCCACAGTTGATCAAAAATAGAACTGGTCAGAATAACATTAAACTAGGTCTGTAGGATCAAAATCATGAGCTCAAAAAAAAAATACAGAATCTAAGAAAAACAAGAGTCCTAGAAAAAAATGACTGGCCAGTAATTAGTAAATACCATACCACTTACTTTTTGGTTTAATCTAGTTTGAGTTCAGGTAAAAATTCACTTTTACTTTTTTTTTCCCTTGGGCCTCAGATCTGTCTCCTACTGAGCTCACAGCACAGGCTTCTTCTATTGCATTTCAACTTAAGTCCTGGTGGAGGTCTGGAAGGAGCAAGAAAAATCGGAATTCTGAGGAGAAGCCTCATGCCTAAGGCATTTTAACCATAAGTCACAATTTTCAGGTTTGGATGTTGAAAATTATGATACAAGTTTAAGATACAATTCTCAAAATTTCATACCTTTACATCTTCCTACACTAGAAAAACTTGCTCACACAAAACTGAAAATAGGATCTTACTTGATAATATAAAAGCTACCATCAGAAGAAATTCCTTCAGGATCATTAAGCCACATCCTTTCTTCTGAAGTTCCTAAAATAGTATTAAGTTACATTAAATCACCTGAAAAAAATTCCAAAAGATAACCATACACTACCATGTACATCCAAAATTAAGCTTTAAAAATTCCCAAGACTGTTGCTATTCAATGTATTTCAATAAGCCAGACCAATGTCCCAATCCAACACTTTCCTTTCCTAAATCCTACACACTGAGGGGAATAGATTCCAAAACATAATTTACTATCCTTGCCCAATGCACTGGCATACCTAGTGAAATCTTCCCAGGCTACCCAGTTCAAAAACTGATGAAAAAATAAAACTAAATGATTGGGAGTTACTTGCCAACTGGGAAGTAGAGTTCTTTAATTTTCTATCCTAAGTGTTTAAGTTCTTCAGCATGAATTATCTGAAATCATAAACTAAACAAATTACCTAAACCCAACTTTTAACTGCAAGGTTGTGCAATGCTTCAAAAACCCATTCAGATACCAGATTTTTACAATAAAAAAAATCATCTTTTAGATACACATTCAGGCAAGATCATCCCCAAGAAACAATCTATAATAACCTTTTTTTTAAAAGAGAGAGTGAGAGAGGAGAGAGAGAGAGAGAGAAGTTTTAATATTTATTTATTTTTTTTAGTTCTCGGCGGACACAACATTTTTGTTGGTATGTGGTGCTGAGGATCGAACCCGGACGGCACGCCTGCCAGGTGAGTGCGCTACCACTTGAGCCACATCCCCAGCCCTATAATAACCTTTAAAATAGATTAAATAAGAGAAAAATCTCCCCAGGTTTCTAACTCCCATTATGACTCCTACATTAGTGGCACCATAGATTTCCCCATGAGTGGACCAGATGTACTCACATAGGGGCAACCAGAAGTGTAAAATCAAGGGTCTTGGTGTGGCAACTTTACTGCATTCAGTGTCCCCTTCTTTTTAAGTAGAGAGAGACAGAGCAATCCCTACAGTGCAGGGAAGAAATGAGGGAGGTTCCCCAAAGCGAAAGGGGCTTCGGCAGCTGCTGGGAGTCCCTCAGTCCCTCCTTTTATTTACAGGATTAGCTCCTTTGGTGAGGTCTGATCCAGGGCATGCTGGCATATCTCATAACTTTCCAGTAGTCAGCTCTCAAAAAGTTAATCCTCTGCTTACAGTTGTTTCTAGTGCTAAGCTTCCCCAAGAAGGCAGAGTGGGGACTCCTCTAAAGTCCCCTCTGGGGTCCCAAAATTTGTGACTGAAAGTTTGGTTTCTGTCCTCAAAGCCAATTAATGCCAATTTAATAATGAAGACAGGGTTTTGAGAAAAAGAAAAAGTGAGATATCAAAGTTCTTTGATCCCCAGCAGGCATTTCCCTCTGCAGTGGGTGTACTCAAGCCAACTACGGGAAGAAAAGAAAATATTGCTTCCCTAATCTCGCTTAACAAAGGGGAGTAAAGTTTATCAAAATTTTTAAAACACAGCTAAAAGGTGTGTAAAAGGTGAGAACAGAAAATCTGGCAGTTCTATTGAATTTTGGTCCCTTACAGGAGAAGCATACTGAAGCCAGATTTAAAGTTAGGTAGTTAGTGTAGTTAGGTAAATCGGGTCTAATATCGAGTGAAATCTAAAATGGAGGCCATGCTGGGAATGACTCAGGGAAAACAGGACAACTCATGGAATGTTAATGAAGTCCTGAAGAGGCCCTAGGCCAAAGTCCACCTGGAAGACGTATTAATGAATAGCCCCCAGCAGATTTGAAGATAGCCCATCACTAAGGAGTGATAATGAAGTCCTTCCTGCTCAGACCACTTCTTTGGCCCACCAGTGTCCCACCCCTCGGGCCTTCCAACCTACATTCCATCACTGAACTATAAAAAGGGGAGACAACCGCACTTCCACGGATTCCACCTTCTGGGTCCCCTTCTTCCTCCGGGAGAAGTCTTTTCTTCTGTCCTTTAATAAATTTCTAATCTCTACCCTGACCTTGCCTCGGCGTGCTTCTTTGGTGTTATTCTTCAACATCTGGGAAGCAAGGACTCATCACCGGCCAACAGCGGTAACAATACTAGGGACATTCTTAGACTAAAATTTAGCTAAAGTTACCTCCACACATCTAAGGCAGATTGAAAGTTGGGACTCTTCATCTATCCAAAGTAAAACAATGCCATCACACTTAACACAGACACAGACAAAAAGACACACAAAGACATAGATTCCGTTTTCAGATTGTCAAAAAAACGAAAGTGGGTACTGGCCCCAAGCCAACTGGGGCCTTCCCTTCAGACAAACCGATTGGGGGAGCATCCCCCTCAGATTGGGTCTGACGATCCCAGACTGGGAGATTAGTTCCCTTCCCAGAGTGTTGGGGTGGAGATGGACAGGATAATAGAAACAAACACACATAACAGAAAATTCGCAGTGCGGCCACAGAATTCGCAGCGCGTCGTGGATTGCTACCCAGAAACTAAAAGCAGAGGCGGACCGCGGATCCCTCAGCTACAAAATACTTTACCAAATACTTCACAAAATACTTTACCACAGGCAATCCACTCACAACCCAGAAAGGGGCTGGGGACGTCTCCCATAAATCCCTTCGGTGCATCCACCTGGACCTTTTGCCAACCACAAAACACAGAACCAGAACTTGCATGCAAGAAGAGTACAGAAACTTACAGATCGGCAATGCCTTTACTTATCGGCCGGGTTTTTATCACCTCTCAATCGGGGTGTCTGGGTACGCTTATTAGGGTGATCCTGGATGAGACCCCATATGTTATGCTTGAATTCAGGACCCCCAAAGATCACCAGAGACCCAAGATCGATGTAAGCAGCAAAGAGGTGTTTATAGCGAGCTGCACCCCAACAAAGTGTGGCCTTGGCTCTTCTCCCTCACAGGACCCCTATTAGTCCTCTTTATGTTTCTACTAATAGAACTCTGTATGTTAAATTGCCTACAGAAGTTCCTGCAAGATCAGAAACACAAATTCACCAACCAGCTGGTCAATCAACTACTTCTTTAAGACTACCAGCCCCTGATGCCCAAGACAGAGACCTACGACTCATGATAAACTCTTCTAGTGAAAAACCAGCCTCTACCTCAGAGCAAAACCTGTCCAAGGAAGGGACATGACCTTTGCCCTTGGAAATACCCACAAAGCACTCCTAGGCACATCCTCACCCTGCTAAGTGGTTTATCTACAAATAACAGGAGGGTGTCCCTGACTCAGTCAGACTAGGTGGAGACCCATAGTAAGCCCCTAGCAGCCACCAATCAGCATGAGACACTTAAATACCTGGGATGCCAGATGACTCTCCCAGTAGTTTATGGTGTTGGGAAACCATGTAATTAAGTATGAACACCCCTCTTGGCTTAAACCAATCAGTTCAAATGAATATTTGTAACCAATCACTTCTACCCAACTTGTTCCCACCAGTGAATGTGCTAATCATGTTTTAGAGTTGTTATTTGATTCTCTGCCTTCTCCAAAGAATGTATAAAACTGCTGCAAACCTTGGGCTCGGGGCTTCTCAGCATCACCAGTTGCTGTGTGTGTGCGGAGGACCAAGCTAGCTCAAAATAAACACCTCTTTGCTGCTTACATCGATCTTGGGTCTCTGGTGGTCTTTGGGGGTCCCGAATTCGAGCATAACACTTGCTTCAGAGACTCTGCCTTCACCTAACACCCTTCATAACCTATTTTCCAGATTTCACAACCTCTCTTTCACTTCCTAGAAATGAGATCTGCTCTCTGTCAGGTCCACTCTGC